>NC_053489.1:183169915-183487415 GCF_905171775.1 Rana temporaria
TCTATCCACACTATACAACGTGGGTGGTTGAATCTTCAATTCTGCACATTGTATTCTGCCAGCTACCTTCGAATACCCAAAAAGTGGATGCATCCGATTACATCCAGCTGAAACTTTTTGTCCAACTATTTTTAAATTGCAGGATATCAAACAAGAGGGGACTAACAAGGTAAAAATATATATGTTTTGATGCAGTACTTTTATCCAGCCAGATCTGATGAAGTACATATTTGTTGCCCAGGATGGGGCCTTTTGAGCCCCCTCACACCTATACATTTTAACATGTATATCAATTGACCATAAATGTTTTCCCAGCATCAAAAAAGTCAGTCATCCTAATTATTATAAATACTTTTACACACTGTTACAATTCCATCAGTCAGCCTAGGGCCAGTAAAGAGGTGATACTAGCAGACGGGCATTGTCTTGGGTGCCCAAAGGTTCTTTAAAGAGTTAACTCACCTTTAAAGACATTTAAAACAATCCCTATGCATTAGAGCTTCCCCAGTACGGTAATATGCAGTCCTCTATTTTGTAATAAATGCTTACTTTTCAAGCTGTGCTTTATCTTATGACTTCCTATCTCCAATGGTAGGATGTACCAGCTGTTGGATGCACAACCTCAGCACCTCACAATCAAGTACTTGGCTTTGTTCCTTACCCATGCAAGCACAGTTTGCTTTCTCTAATCCGGATGAGCTCTGTATTCTGTGAAAATGAAAGAAAGCAGACTGTGCATGCTTGGGTAGGGCACAAAGCTCTGTCTTCATTTATGAGGTGCTGGAGTGCTGGGCAGATGAAGAGAGAAGCCCAATGGAAAAAGCAGCTTAAAAAGTATGCATTATTTTACAGAACAGATGACTGTATATTAATGTACTGTTTTTTTTTTAAATGTCATTAGAGGGAAATTAACCCTTTAAACTGGATTCAAAGGGCCCAATAGGCTTTTTATACAGATATGGAGATTAGACTAGAGGGAGCTTTCATTAGCTCAGTATAATTAATATGTCTTTTTCTTAACCACTCTTGAAATAAGATATCAGTCCTGCTAAAGCTGGCCATCCCATTCTGCAGGGACCAGTGTGAAATCAGTGTGGGGCCATCCCTGCTAGACAGAAGTTAATCGTTTGAACAAAGCCAAGTGTGCATAAGTGTCCATTTGACTTTTTGGAAATAGTTCAACACGCAGAATTATATTATATATACAAACAATCTACTTTATTAAAAATATAAAAACGTCTTTTGCACCAAGAACAGATTTACAATTTCACATATGTGACCACATATTCAAATAACCTCTTCATGCAGAGCCCAGTCATTGAGTTTGCAAATTAGACAGAGGGATAAGTTGCATCATAAATCTCAACATGTTTCATGAACATTATATCACTTTATTAGGAGTCGATGCCACTGACAAGGTGTCTGTAGATTAAATACAACAAAATGAAATATAAATATAATAAATGGACATTGGGCCAAATTCTCAAAAAAGCTGCCTAACTTAACTTTCAGCAGTTAAGTTACACAGGCGTTAAATTTCTACCTAAGTGCCCGATCTTCAAAGCACTTACCTAGAAATTACACGCCGTGTAATATAAGTGCCTCCGTCGCAAGGCGGTCCTCCTCTCCTCATTTACAATTTAAATGAGGTGCGCTCCCGCGCCGGCCGTACTGCGCATAATTTTCCCGACGTGCAGCGCGAACGTAATTTACGCCGGGCTTTGTGGATTGCGACGGGACAATAAAGTTGCGACGGGTGAAAAAAAAAACGCGCCGGGAAAGAAAAAAAAAAAAAAACAATTGACAGCGTCGCTCGGCATGCATTCCTGAGAGGGAGAACTCCATGCCAATTTTCAAATAAAAAACCGGCATGGGTTCCTCCCCCAGGGGCATACCAGGCCCTTAGGTCTGGTATGGGTTGTAAGGAGACCCCCCCTACGCCGAAAAATCGACGTAGGGGGTCCCCCTACAATCCATACCAGACCCGTATCCAAAGCACGCTACCCGGCCAGCCAGGAATGGGAGTGGGGACGAGCGAGCGCCCCCCCCCCTCCTGAGCCGTACCAGGCCGCATGCCCTCAACATGGGGGGGTTGGGTGCTCTGGGGCAGGGGGGCGCACTGCGGGCCCCCCCACCCCAGAGCACCCTGTCCCCATGTTGATGAGGACAGGACCTCTTCCCGACAACCCTGGCCGTTGGTTGTCGGGGTCTGCGGGCGGGGGGCTTATCGGAATCTGGGAGTCCCCTCAAATAAGGGGGCCCCCAGATACCGGCCCCCCACCCTAAGTGAATGGATATGGGGTACATCGTACCCCTACCCATTCACCTGGAGGCAAAGTGATAGTTATTAAACACACAACACAAGGGTTTTTAAAATCATTTATTAGTCTGCTCCGGAGGTCCCCCCTGTCTTCTTTAGCTCTAATACCAGGGGGGGCTTCTTCCGCTCTCCGGGGGTCTTCTCCGCTCTCCGGGGGCGTCTTCTCCGATCTCCGGGGGGGTCTTCTCCGCTCTCCGGGGGTCTTTTTCTATCTTCGCCGCTCTCCGCTGTTGACTCGGCGCACCCATCATGCTCCGGTAGGTACCCACGTGGGTACCTACCGGAGCATGATGGGACGGTGATGCCTATATAAATGGGATGCAAGGCGCGCTTCCATCATTGCAGTGAGAAGAGGCGTCGAGTCAACATCGGAAGAAGGGAGAAGAAGAGAAGAAGATGACGTCACAGAAGACCACGCTGGCTGCCTGCTAGTAATTGAGCTAACACACGAAGATAGCAGGCAGCCAGCGCTGAAGGAGAAGGCACCGGACAGCTGGAGAAGAACCGGGGTGCGCCGAGTCAACAGCGGAGAGCGGCGAAGATAGAAGAAGACCCCCGGAGAGCGGAGAAGACCCCCGGAGAGCGGAGAAGACCCCCCCCGGAGATCGGAGAAGACCCCCCCGGAGATCGGAGAAGACCCCCGGAGAGCGGAGAAGACCCCCGGAGAGCGGAAGAAGCCCCCCCTGGTATTAGAGCTAAAGAAGACAGGGGGGGCCTCCGGAGCAGACTAATAAATGATTTTAAAAACCCTTGTGTTGTGTGTTTAATAACTATCACTTTGCCTCCAGGTGAATGGGTAGGGGTACGATGTACCCCATATCCATTCACTTAGGGTGGGGGGCCGGTATCTGGGGGCCCCCTTATTTGAGGGGACTCCCAGATTCCGATAAGCCCCCCGCCCGCAGACCCCGACAACCAACGGCCAGGGTTGTCGGGAAGAGGTCCTGTCCTCATCAACATGGGGACAGGGTGCTCTGGGGTGGGGGGGCCCGCAGTGCGCCCCCCTGCCCCAGAGCACCCAACCCCCCCATGTTGAGGGCATGCGGCCTGGTACGGCTCAGGAGGGGGGGGGCGCTCGCTCGTCCCCACTCCCATTCCTGGCCGGCCGGGTAGCGTGCTTTGGATACGGGTCTGGTATGGATTGTAGGGGGACCCCCTACGTCGATTTTTCGGCGTAGGGGGGGTCTCCTTACAACCCATACCAGACCTAAGGGCCTGGTATGCTCCTGGGGGGGAACCCATGCCGGTTTTGATTTTACAAATTGCCATGGAGTTCTCCCTCAGGAATGCATACCAAATGCCGTCGCTTGAATGGGCTTTTACATGGTGTTACTAACTTTCCACATTGTAAAACCAGCCCTAGTTTTGCGCAAGCAAATCGGAACTTACGCAGAAATCACAATGCTTAAAAGCTTTGTGGATCTGCTTAAGTCCTCATTTGCATACTCAAAGCGCCATTTCAATGAGAAATGCCCCCAGCGGCGGATGCGGTACTGCATCCTAAGATCTGACAGTGTAAGTGTCTTACACATGTCAGATCTTCTGCCTAACTTTGGAAAAAGCCTTTTGAGGATCGTTTCCAAAGTTAGGCACAGAGATAGGCAGGCTGAACAGCAGTTCTGCCTGCGTATCTCTTTTGAGAATTTGGCCCATTATCTTTACCTCCTATGAAGGTAGTGCACACTTATAAATCTGATTGGCAGAAACCGTTCAGTAGAAACCATATGAATTCCAGATGGTAACCACTGTAAAATGTCTGTCCCAGGGTCTGTGGAAACAGGGAGAAAAAGAACCCAGTGACATCGCTGAGATCACTGAGGCAAACAAGCAGACGGTTCAACTGAAAATGAACCATCCCCACTAATACCTACAGCACTAATATAATGAGCTCAGAATTCATGTAATGGCCCTCAGAATAAATTACAGTATAAAAAGTATAAAAAACCCAGAATATGAAACCGTGGCAAGATTAAGTTTAGATGAATGGTGAAGTGTGAATTAAAAGGTGTGCGTTACTCAATATCTTGAAAGAAGTGTGATTAATAACTTCTGTCAAACAGACAAGTTGGAAAACTTTTTTGAGTCAGCGGATTCAAGTCTCGGCATCAAAATACAATGTCCTGGTGCAGGGAAGGGATTCCTCCATCCACCTCCTTTGTGTGTATGTAGGAATCTGTTAGTTTATTTTATCTTTTAGCTTGCTGGCTGAACAGGAAAAAAAAACGTCCTATCTATTGATAGCACATGCATGTACATTGCCAAAATGATACCCAAAATATATGCTGCTACTCCTTCCGAGTATAACGATACCACACGTGTGACAGTTTTACACAGCCTGGCCACATACAGAGTCCCAACATGCAGGGAGCACCATCAGGTGTTCTAGGGGCATACATTTCCAATCTAATTTGACTACCTATTACACTTTTATGAGGCACTGTAATGGCACTGATGGGCACTGTAGTGGCATGGATGTGGCACAGATGAGAACTGATGTGGCATGGATGAGCTGTTGATGGGAATGGATGAGCCGTGGATGGGGATGGCTGAGCATGGATGGGATGGCTGAGCATGAATGGGATGGCTGAGTATGGATGGCATGGCTGAGCATGGATGGTATGGATGGCATGGCTCAGTATGGATCGGATGACTGAGCATGGATGGCATGGCTGAGCATGGATGGATGAGTATGGATGGCATGGATGAGTATGCATGGCATGGCTGAGCATGGATGGATGGATGAGCATGTATGGCATGGCTAAGTATGGATGGTATGGCTGAGCATGGTTGGGATGGCTGAGCATGGATGGATGGCTGATTATGGATAGCTGAGCATAGATAGATGAGGCAGGAATAGACACAGAGCAGCACTGTTGGCACTACATATCCAGCCTACAGCGCTGCTGCAACCAATCTCTCCCCCTCTCCTGTCACACTGTACCGATCGCTGATAGCGATCACGTGTTAAAGAGCCGCTGCCATCGGTCCTATACCATAATCTGTGATGTGCCGGGGTCCCCCGGACCTGACAGTCACGAATATTCCCGGGGGCGGGCAGGAGCACGATTCTGGGAGGACGTTATAGTACGCCCTTCCAGAGTTATCCGACCACCCTGCAGCCGTTTTTCGTCTATGGGCAGTCGGCACGTGGTTAAATATGTTATTGGCTGATCTATTGACTTCATTACTTTCTGACTCACCAAGTAGTATATACAGTGCCTTGAAAAAGTATTCATACCCCTTGACATTTTCCAAGTTTTGTCATGTTACAGCCAAAAACATAAATGTTTTTTATGTGATGGACCAACACAGAGTGGCACATAATTGTGAAGTGAAAGGAAAATAATAAATGGTTTTCAATTTTTTATTTTTATAAATATCTAAAAAGGGCGGCGTGCATTTGTATTCAGCCCCCTGAGTCATTACGTTGTAGAACCACCTTTCTCTGCAATTACAGCTGCAAGTCTTTTTGGGGATGTCTCTACCAGCACATCAATGGAGTTAAATTTTTGCCCATTCTTCTTTGCAAAATAGCTCAAGCTCTGTCAGAGTGGATGTATAGCATCTGTGGACAGAAATTTTTAAGTCTTGCCACAGATTCTCAATTGGATTTAAGTCTTGATTTTGACTGGGCCATTCTAACACATGAATATGCTTTGATCTAAACCATTCCATCGTACCTCTGGCTGTATGTTGAAACGCCCCAGTCTCAAGTCTTTTGCAGACTCTAACAGGTTTTCTTCTAAGATTACACTGTATTTGCTCCATCTATCTTTCCATCAACTCTGACCAGCTTCCCTGTCCTTGCTGAAGAAAAGCATCCCCACAACATGATGCTGCCACCACCATGTTTCATGGGGATGGTGTGTTCAGGGTGATGTATAGTGTTAGTTTTCCACCACACATAGCGTTTTGCTTTTAGGCCAAAAAGGTAAATTTTTGGTCTCATCTGACCAGAGCACCTTCTTCCACATGTTTGCTGTGTCCCCCACATGGCTTCTCGCAAACTGCAAATGGGACCTCTTATGGCTTTCTTTCAACAATGTCTTTCTTCTTGCCACTTTTCCATAAATGCCACATTAATGGAGTGCATGACTAATGCCGCGTACACACGATCATTTTTCGGCATGTAAAAAACGTTTAAAAAAAATGTCATTTAAAATGATCGTGTGTGGGCTTCACATCATTTTTCGGGTTCTAAAAAAACGACCAAAAAAAAATCGAACATGCTGCATTTTTTAACAACGTTTTAAACAATGTCGTTTTTCGGGTTGTAAAAAATGATCGTGTGTGGGCTAAAACGATGTTAAAAACCCGCTCTTGCTCAGAAGCAAGTTATGGGACAGGAGCGCTTGTTCTGGTAAAACTACCGTTCGTAATAGAGTAGGCACATTCATCACGCTGTAACAGACAGAAGAGCGCAAATCGTCTTTTACAAACATGAAATCAGCAAAAGTAGCCCCAAGGGTGGCATCATCCGCATGGAACTGCCCCTTTATAGTGCCGTTGTACGTGTTGTACGTCACCGCGCTTTGCTAGAGCATTTTGTTTTTTTACGATCGTGTGTGGGCAATGTCGTTTTAATGATGAAGTTGGAAAAAACGTTGTTTTTTCTAGAGGCTGAAAAACTTTGTTTTTTTACAAGCCGAAAAATGATTGTGTGTACGCGGCATTATAGTTGTCCTGTAGACAGATTCTCCCACCTGAGCTCTGGATCTCTGCAGCTCCTCCAGAGTTACCACGAGCCACTTGGCTGCTTCTCTGATTAATGTTCTTCTTGCCCGTCCTGTCAGTTTAGGTGGATGGCCATGTCTTGGTAGGTTTGCAGTTGTGCCATACTCTTTCCATTTTTGGATGATGGATTGATCAGTGCTCCATGAGATGTTCAAAGCTTGGGAGATTTTTTTATAACCTAACCCTGCTTTAAACTTCTCCACAACTTTATCCCTGACCTGTCTGGTGTGTTCCTTGGCCTTCATGATGCTGTTTGTTCACTAATGTTCTCTAACAAACCTCTGAGGGCTGTATTTATACTGAGAATTACACACAGATGTACTGTATCTGCTAATTAGGTGACTTCTGAAGGCAATTGGTTCCACTAGTTTTTTTTTTTTTGCGGTATCAGAGTAAAGGGGGCTGAATAGAAATACACATCACACTTTTCAGATGTTTATTTGTAAAAAAAAATGAAAACCATTAATCATTTTCTTTTCACTTCACAAGTATGTGCCACTTTGTGTTGGTCTATCACATAAAATCCCAATGAAATACATTTACCTATTTGGTTTTAACATGTCAAAATGTGGACAATTTCAAGGGGTATGAAAACAGAAAATTGTATACTCACCTTTCCGTAATTTTCCTTTCCTGACGCATCTTCATGGCAGCACACACTGGGTTGTGACTCCGCCCCCACAACCTGACAGGATTGGTTAGCTATAAATTTGAAGGGGAGACGCCCCGCACCATTCTCTGTATATATCATCATAAAACAATAGGGCGGGCATCTGTGTGCTGCCATGAAGATGCGTCAGGAAAGGAAAATTACGGAAAGGTGAGTATACAATTTTCCGTTTTCCTGACGCATTCATGGCAGCACACACTGGGAAATAACTCGCCAGTCGGGAGGGTGCAAGAAAACAGTAATATTTATTCTCTATAGCGCTGAGGAATTGGCTCTAAGAACAGATCTGCCAAAGTCGACGGTAGCCAGGAGAGCAGAATCCACTCTGTAGTGAGAAATTAAGATGTGTTGGGAAGACCAAGTTGCTGCTCTACCTATGGTTTCCGGTGAAATCCCGCAAAATGCTGCCCAAGAAGTGGCCACTGCTCCTGTCGAATGAGCCCTAATGCTCCTTAGGAGTCGTAAGTTGCTGGATGGAATAGGTCTCCGCGATAGCACTAACAACCAAGAGGTAATGGTACGGGAGGTAGCTGGCTGACCTCGTCTGCTCCCGTGTGGGATAATTAAGACAGAATCCGTCTTCCTGAGATGTAGCTGTGAAGTAACTGGAGATGGTAGACTTGACATCCTAGTCATGGGACTCGCCCCTCTCATTAGTAAAAGATGGAAGGACGATGTCCTGGTTATAATGAAAGGAGGAAGTTACCCTTGGATAAAAATGGTCTGAGGGCTTCAGAACCACTCTGTCAGGGGAGAACACTAAATAGGGGTTCCGTAGCCATAAGTGCTTGTATCTCCGACGTCCTCTTAGCTGAGGTGATCGCAATACAGGAAGCCATCTTCAGAGCTAGGTTCCACGGTGAGACTAAGTTGAATGGAGAAAAGGGTGGATTGGACAGGGCCTCGAGTACTACACAGAGATCCCCTTTTGGAAAGGCTGGCCTCCTAGGTGGTCTGATCTTACGCAGGCCCTGAGGAACAGAGTGACCGGATGATGAAGAGCCCATCTAGTACCCGTCATGCTGAAAGGGCGGATACTTGCACCTTCAGGGTACCCGGGCCCGGGCCCTTGTTAAGCCCTGACTGAAGAAATTCAAGAATTTGAGATGGGATTCCAATCTCTTTGCTGCGACGACACGAACCTCTCCCAGATCCTAGTATAGGTGACATCAGTGGAGCTCCTTAGAGCTTGTAATAAGGTTGATATTACCTCCTGAGAGTATCCTAGTTCCCCTAACCTAGCCCTCTCAACTTCCAAGCTGGCAAATGCAGCTTCTCTGGGCTGGATGGAAGAATTGCCTCTGATGTATGAGATCCCAGGTTACTGGAAGATGTATTGGAGGCCGCGTACCTAGTTGTAGCAGGGTCGTAAACCATGGCCTCCTCGGTCGTAACGGTATTAGTACAATAACCGTGGCTGAGGACCTCCGAAGTCGGGACAGGAATCTTGTAATCCGAGAAGTTGGAAGAAAAATGTACCCCAGCTCGAAGCTCCATGGAAGAGCTAGGCAGTTTGTCCCTTCGGCTGATGGAAAGTGAGCTCTGGACAGGAACCTCTGACACTTGGAGTTCTTTGGCGTGGCCGCTAGGTCGACTTCTGGTATTCCACAAGTTTTCGTAAGAATGGAGAATACCTGTTGGTTCAGGGACCATTCGTTGTTTGAAAGTGTCTCTCGGCTTAGGTAGTTGGCCAACGAATTCTGTGTTGCCGGGACATACACTGCCCATAGATCTAACAGGTGCACTTGTGCCCTTTCCAATATGGGCAAGCTTCCTCTTGAAGCGTGCGACTCCTGATGCCCCCCTGTATCTGGATACATGACACTGCTACTTGTTGTCCATCCTGATCAGGACACTCTTCCCCTCTAGAAGAGGCGCAATGGCCAGGAGAGCCTGAAAGGCTGCTCTGAGCTCTAAAATATTTGACACTATGCCCTGAGCCCGAAAGTGCCACTGTCCTTGGGCTACTTGGTCTAGATAGTGTGGACCCCATCCCCCCTGGCTGGCGTTCGATGTTACTACTTCTGGACTTGGGGGAACTATTGGAATGGACTCCCTGAGGTTGGACGGGTGTGTCCACCACCATACTAATTGCTTTACCCAGTTCGGGATGTGAATGGTTTGGAGTATTGACGTTCCATTCCACTGCCTGAGAAAGGAGTTCTGTAAGACTTGCATGTGTCACAGGGGCCACTGTATCAAAGGTATGGATGCTGACATGGACCCCCGGGTACTGAGGCAGGCTCTGACAGTAGACGTCTGGATGATAGCAGATTCTGTACCTTCTGGAGTAAGGGCTTCAGCCTCTCTTGAGGGAGTTGCACCCGGTACAACCTGGTATATTATTCTGCCCCTAGGAACACCCTGACTTGCTGAATGCTCTGGGTGCTGAGGCGATGCCGAATGGGGGGCACCAAAATTGGAAATGAGATTAATAGATTGAGAACCGAAGGGACCTCTGGAAGGCGGGATGATCGGGACGTGAAGGTAAACGTCCGAAAAATCTAGGAGATAGCATCCAGTCTCCCACGTCCACTGTCAACAAAATGGACTGAAGGCTTTTCCAATCTGAGGGCCTCTATTTTGATCGTCTGTTGAACCTCTTTAGGTCCAGGACTGGACGTAGATCCCCTGTTTTTTTTTTTTGTACCAGAAATAAAGGGGAATAAAACCCCCTCCCTTTCTGGTGTGGAGGTACTTGGTAGGCTGGAATGTGTTCCCTGGCAATGTGCCCATGAATTTCCAATTGTGACCGGTCTTGATAGAGGATAGTGTCCATGAATCTGTTATACGAGTTGCCCATATCCGAGCGAATCTCTTGAGTCTGGTGCCCACCTGAGCTGGGTGGGCAGACGGACCCTCAAAAAGGACTTCTGCTGTTCCCCGGCTGTGATAGCCTTGGCTTACTGTAAATACATGGAGGGTCGAGTATTCCAGTCCCTCCTAAATTTCCTGCCGGGACGGTAGGATCTAGCATCCCTGTACTTGACAGGAAGATCGCGTCTGTAAGCGGGGCCCTTCTGGGGCTCTGGTCTCCTATCGGAGGGAATCAGCCCGGATTTTCCCCCGGTAACCTTGGAGATGACCAAGTCCATCTTTGTGCCAAATACACTTGAGCCGCCATATGGAGTTTTGCACCAGTAGATTTTGATGCTGTCTCCGCTATCCAGGGTCTCAGCCATAAGGCTCTTCCCAGTCATGAAGTCGCCCCCTCAGGAGCCGTAAGCCAACTTAATTTCCCTGCAGGGAGGAGAATATCTTCCCCTGGTCGGCTCCTTCTAGAATGGAATTCTCAATGTTAGCCGCCCATGCAGCGATAGTTTTAGCTACTGCCGCCGTGGTGATAGCCGGCCTACTAGCGTCTCCTGTCGTGGAGCAGGCTTTCTTCAGTTCTATATTGATTTTACGATCAAGAACGTCCCGGATGGTAACTGCATCTTCAATCGGTAGAGAAACGTCTCTAGCGAGTCGCATTAAAGCGGATGTGCCACTAAAACAATATATTAAAAGCTAGCAGCTACAAATACTGCAGCTGCTGACTTTTAATATAAGGACACTTACCTGTCCTGGAGTCCAGCGGTGATCGCAGCAGAGGATGAGCCGATCGCTCGTCACCCTGCTGCTCCCCCCTCCATCCACGGTGAGGGAACCAGGAAGTGAAGCGCTGCGGCTTCACTGCCCGGTTCCCTACGGCGCATGCGCGAGTCGCGCTGCGCCCGCCGATTGGCTCACACGCTGTGTGCTGGGAGCCGAGTGTTCCCAGCACACAACGGGCGACAGACGGGATGTGACGGAATGCCCGTCTTTCGCCCGTAGCGTGTGGCCGGAAGTGGGTGCAAATACCTGTCTTTAGACAGGTGTCTGCACCCCCCTCCCCCCTGAAAGGTGTCAAATGTGACACCGGAGGGGGGGAGGGTTCCGATCAGCGGGACTCCACTTTAGGGTGGAGGACCGCTTTAAAGATGAATCGACCGTAGTTGCATTGATCAAAGAATTGATCCTAGACTCCCACAAGGGGTACAATCTGCAAACTTGTTGCTCATACTGGGCCGCTTATGCGATCTCCCCCACTCATCCTTTATGAGGTTTTCCAGCTCTTTGATGAAGGGAAATGATTCAGGGCCCCCTTTTCAGCACCAGGAAATATTTCTGAACCTTCAGAGGTTCTGCCATAACCCCTTCCCAGCCGATCGCTTCCTCGACTGAATGGGCAAATGGTTCAACTAAAGAAGAGACAGTCCGACGCCTGCTCACACTCCTCATTCTTAGAGAGGGTTTTTGCAGCCTGGCGTAACGGCCGGGTGCTGGGCGATGTGCTTGGGGAAGGATCGCCCACAATTGATCCCTGTGCGATTCTCCTAGGAGCTTAGTATATACTCTGGCCTCTGAATCTTTGGTTACTTCAATGAAGCACGAGCGGCAGGCCAATTCCCCTGGCAAGGCTGGCGCCCCGCATATTTGGCAAACATTTGCTGTGGTGCGGGTAAGATAGCTCCATCTGGGATGAAGGTAATTGTCTGCGGTGGGACCGACTATGACAGGAGTGGCTGTGACGCGAGCGGCTATGCCTTGATTGAAGAAAGCAAGAGGGTAACCTTGAGTGACTTCTTGCGCCTTCTGCCGGAAGCATGGCTAGAATCTCCCTCTGTGCCGCAAACTTGCGTCTTTTGACCCGATAGGGCTACCAAAACTGTAGCGTCAGTGGCCAAGCTCTCTTTTTTGTCTCTTCTCTACTTACCACCTTCTGGACGGCCTCTATACCTGGTCAGCTGATGGTGGTCTGCGAGGGCAGTGGCCCCCATGAGGATAGCAGGGAGACAGCCCGGAAAGGTGGGAAAAAAGAGAGAAGGGAAAACATTACAATATGTCCCCCCCCCCAACATTTATATTTATTAAATATAATGATTTATATACATATATCTATCCTTATTTTATTTTTTATTTTTTGGATTATATTAATTGTTTAATTATGGATATACTTTCTCCTATAATATGTTATAAATTAATATATAAATGTATTATATCTTCTATCCTATTTGTTCCTATTTTTTTTTTTTTTTTTTTGTGTAATCAATTGGCCCAGGCTGAACTGGGACGAGCCTGCACACACCTGGTGCAATCTTCACTCTGAGTAGAGCAGAGCAGCAGGACTGCAGCCAGAACTACAGAGCGATAGGAGTGTTTCCTTTTTTTTTTTTTTTTTTTTTTTTTTTAAACGGCGCCGCCATTTGGAAGAGGGCAGAGGAGACCGGCGGCATCATCACTGAGCTGCGTGCATGCGCAGAGCGCTGAGGGGTACGCGGCGGTGACCCCGAGAGTATGGGGTGTCAGAGGAACCACAGGGCTCAGCAGAGCTGAGAAAAAAACAACAGGCAGGCAAAGGTACAAAACGGACTAACCTTAGGTGGCAAATGTAATGATACAAATACCTTTGTGGAAGCACACACTGCACTGGAAGGAAAGACAGAGCGAAAGTGGGGACCACTGCGAGATTTGAAGCTTCTTTAAAGCTTGCTACAGATGCCAGTGTAATTCCAGAGCCCCTGAGACCACCAGAACGGGGGTTCCCACCATAAAGCTCATTTAGAGACTGTACAGGAGGGACTTCCAAACAGGAGAGGCTGAACCTGCTGGGGCGATCTGCGGTAAGAGGCATGCTTCTTGCTTGTTCGTCCAATCTGTCAGGTGAGGATAAAAAAAGAGAATGGTGCGGGGCGTCTCCCCTTCAAATTTATAGCTAACCAATCCTGTCAGGTTGTGGGGGCGGAGTCACAACCCAGTGTGTGCTGCCATGAATGCGTCAGGAAATACCTTTTCAAGGCACTGTAGATAATGGAAATCTGATAAACTTGAGTACTTTATTTGCATACTTGTTTTGGGTTAGAGATTCCAAGTACTGAAGACAGATGATCATCTTGGTAGCCAGGCAAATTGTATTTTTAGATAGTGATCAGAAAAAGGCAGTCTCTTTGTATTTCTCTGATGTATTGAGTGGGAAACACAGCTTCTGTGTTAGACAAGGTTTGGCAGAGCAATATATCTAAGTGTTTGTGAAAATGTCTAAAGGTATTTATAGACATTGTCCTCATTTATTACTGCAAGCAGGATTAGGCCACAATAAAAATCATTTCCCTGTTGTTTTCCCTCAGATTAATTCCAGTAGTTGTAGTTGAAAATCATTTAAATTTTATATACCGTATATATTTTTACAATGTATAGTCATATTGTAATAGTATACATATGAAAAAACAATATATCCAGTTAACTTAAAACAAATGCTAATGTTTTTGCTTTAACACTGAGATCAGTAGTATTTCATGCGTTTTTTTAAGCTATTTGCTTGATCATTTTGTGGCATTAACATCATGTTTTTTTGGGGGTTTTTTTTTTATTGGGCAAAAAACAAATTTAAATCTGACCTGGCATAAAATGTTTCTAAGGAAATTACAGTGTTTGGAAAGTCCAGTTACTCTCCCTGTGTCCCCTCTTAGGATCTATTACACTTATCAGCACTTGCAGCCATTGGCTCTAAGCAATGATGACATGTTGGCTTTCTAGCAAGACTATTCAACAAAACCTTGGTGTTGTAAAAAACAACGTTTTTTTTTAATGTCATTAAAAACGATCGTGTGTGGGCTTCAGTGCATTTTTCGGGTTCTGAAAAACAGGCCAATTTTTTTTCGAACAAGCTATATTTTTTCACAACGTTTTAAACGTCGTTTTTCGGGTTGTAAAAAATGGTTGTGTGTGGGCTTTAAAGACGTGAAAAATCCGCGCATGCTCAGAAGCAAGTTATGAGACGGGAGCGCCCGTTCTGGTAAAACCACCATTCGTAATGGAGTGAGCACATTCATCACCCTTTAACAGACAGAAAAGCGCGAATCGTCTTTTACTAACACGAAATCAGCTAAAGCAGCCCAAAGGGTGGCGTCATCCGAATGGAACTTCCCCTTTATAGTGCCGTTGTACGTCACCGCACTTTGCTAGAGCATTTTTTTTTCACTATCGTGTGTAGGCAAGGCCGTTTTAATGATCAAGTGGAAAAACATTTTGTTTTTTTCTAGAGCCTGAAAAACATTGTTTTATACACCATTCGAAAAATGATTGTGTGTACGCAGCATTATGCTCAGGCTTTAAATAGGGTATGGACTAAATACACCAAGGTTTTGTTGAATAGTCTTGCTAGAAAGCCAGAATTTGATTATTGCTTAGAGCCAATGGCTGCAAGTGCTGATAAGTGTAATAGCACCGCAGGAGAGATCCCTACACCACAGTTTTTTATTTTTTTCATTCAACCAGCTGGTAAGCAGCACCGTGTATGTAATAATAAGCAATCTAAATAGCTTTTTTTGAATCGCTTTTACGAATGTTGACGTGACTACACAATTTTGAGGGTGCTGGGTCCTGGGTGGCTGATGTGAGAGCCAACAAAGGTGAGGAATTCCCAAAGCAGTGATGTCTCTCCACCAGCACATTGGGCATTTTCGTGATCTCCTCTAACCAGCCACAGCAGCTGCCCAAGTCCCAGAGCTTGTGCCATCTTGTGTCCACTAGAAAGCAGTTTATTTAAAAAAAAAGGGGGATTTACATTGCTTATTATCCATCCCATCCAAAATATACAATAACTTATAAAAATTACTTGGGTGAATGTTTCCTGGTAAGAAATTTAAAGGAAATTACATTTAAAGCCTTAGCCAATTTCTAAAGTGTAATTCAAGACTTTTTAAAATGTTTTATATATTTCATTTTTGTAGGGAAGAGTTCAAATTTCTGCTGGGTTTTAGTTGCTTTTTGTGACCACATTGGGAAGATTATTTCCATGTTTCTGTTCCATTAATACCAGGACAAAAATGGTTCTTACTAAAAGGAAGGCACAGGCAACACTAAAACTTTGTAAGAAATTCTAACTCTTTGTCACTGAACTAAAATGTGTTTTGTATTTTTCTGTGTCCTTGGCGAGAAATCTCAGTACTTAGCAGGAAGTGAGGAGAAGTCCTTGTGATAGGGGCACATACATCAGTGAAATCCTAACAAATACTCTCACTCTTTCCCAGTTTATCCAAAACAGAGTAAAAGTTTTGACTGGAGTTGAGCTTTAAGTCACTATGTTAAATTTAAGAATATTTTTTTAGATGCTTGTTTCAAAATTCTTGATGGAATGTATGTTCTTTGTGACATTGTCTGGTTATATGTTTGTAGCGTTTTTGTCTTGTTTTTGTTTCCCTCTCATCTCCATCCAGTCGAAGCTATACAGAACAATCCCATCCTTCTCATGGAAGGCAGCCCAGCGGTTGCTCTCCAGCGTCAAGATGGCATCATGGAAACCAGTATCCCTGTTCCTGTCCTAAGCTGCCAAGACACTTCCAGTAAAGCCACCACTTGTGCTGAATGTGTGTATCCTCCCCTTCTATTGTCTTTGCTCCTCTGTTGTGTAATCATGCACATCCTGAACTGAAAGCTTTTCTGTAAAGTGTTGTCAGTGAGAAAAAGACAGAAAGGCTGTACAGCCTATTTAACACATTTTAGCTTCTTCATTACATATGTTTACATTATTGTGTTACCATTCAATGTAAGGGGTGCTACTTAGGGACCTTGTGACTCCTGATTATTTTAACGCACATAACCCATGCAATCAACATGATTTATATAAACTGGTACTAACAGGTCCTTCTGTGTACTTATAATGTTACAGGCTATTTGTAGACAGATAGGTTGATTAGTTGGTAAAATTAACACTTTTTAAGAAAAGCTTTCCGTTTAAATGATCCAAGAAGGATTTGATAAATTGCCTTGTCTTGCTCTATAACTTGCATGGTTTTAAATTGAAATAAACATGTAGGGCAAGCAGTAGAGAAAAATGTACTTGCTTGGGTAGCTTTGTCTGCCCTTTTCTGCTGTAAAACACATGGCATTATCTGTTGCTTTTATTGTTCCTTCATATCCTTCATTTCTGTGTATAGGTCAACCTGTAGAAACAGCCTTTCATTTGTTCTTTGCCATCTCATTTATTGGCTATCACTGGTTCCTTCTAACATGCAAATATGTTTGTGAATTCTCAACTCAGCACTGTGTACTTACAAAATCAGAGTACTTTTATACGCTGTGATTATGTCTAATGTTTGTATTTCAGTTTACAGGACCCTAAATCTTTAATTTAGTCTCTAGTTTCTACCATCATTCCTGATTTCCTTCTCACAATGGTTGAAATGTACTATAGCCACTAGTCTTACCTTGAATATATTGCCACAGTAGACTGCTAGCTGTTTTCTGGAACCTTCCTTTCCTTGATAAGCTGCAGGTCACCAGCCTGTCAGCCAGAGCGTGTTCCCCACCACTTCCATATCTCTTCGCAATGCAAAGGATATCGGGGGCTGACACTTTTTGGAGTATTGTAGGTTTTTATTTTGGTGTGAAGGGAGAGGCTTCTACCAGATAACCCATATAATGTAAGTATGAACTTGGTAATAATGTACAGTCCCTCATAGGTGCCCACGTTTGTCATTGTTTCAGGCATTTCCCAAATGTTATCAAATTTTTTGTCTCTTTTGAGCATAGAGAGCATTTAATTGGACATGAGCCGTGGTCAAGCTAAAGTATTGATTTATATCATTTAATCTAAAGAGATAAAAATGGCCCATGGGCTGTAGAGTGGGGGACCCCTATTTTAGTAGATGTGTCTGGTTTCTACAGGAGTTTTAAAGTTATATATTTTAAAAGCAATATTTTATTGCTTTTATATATTTTTTTATGTATTTATACAGTGTTCAAAAAAAGTTCAAAAGCATAACTTTTATAACATTGATATGTAGGAAAAGAAAGACCTGAAGCAGTCCAAAAGCCACTTATCAGGGATTAACTTATTTTTATTATTTGCTTTACTTTGCCTTCCTAAAGTCAGCCATAGATGAATCAAAATGTGGCCAGTTCAGCAGGGACCTACTGAATTGTAATCCATCTATGGACAGGCTGTTGTACAGAAGTTGATCTCTCAATCAACTTTTGTACAACCAGCCTGTTGGAAATGTTTTGCTCGATCAGTGCCACCAGCTATAGCCGGCAGTGGTGATAAGTGTATGCTGACATTGAGGAAGCCCCTCTGCTGTCTAAATACAGTAGTTACATGGGAGGGATTCTCCCATCCACCTTGAATGTGTGGATGGGGAATCTATTTTTTTTTTTTTGTTCACCCTGCTTGTTCAACAAAATAAATTCAATCATATATGGCCAGCCTAGGTAACTGACATTAAGGATGTTGACTGGTCCAAGGTGATAACTATAGCAGCAGCAAACTCTCTTCTGTGTTATGGGCACCTCACAACTTTCTTTAATTTTATAAAAAAAAAAAAGCCAATAACTGTCGGGGCTGCTTAAAGTAAACTCAATATTGGAGAAATATGGAGAATTTGCTTTTCTGACCTCTTTGTATACATGGTAGTTGTCTTGTTGTTATGCTGACCTTTTGATTTCATTACTTTGCCTCACTGACCTGGAAGGAGTATGTAGATAAGGAAAGTCTCATAACAAAAAATCAGTTCTTATTTGTATACTTGTTTTGGGTTAGTGATTAAAAGACAGATGATCATCATGGCCAGTCATCGTTGTCTGAAAAGGCACCCTTCTGTGTTTCTCTGATGGGTTTTCTTTATGGAGAGAAAAATATTTAAAGCATATCTAAACCTAAAACCACACATGTAATGTATATTGCAGCTTATCAGCAAGCAGAGAAAATAGCTGTTGACCCTGCCAAACACTTGTAACTTCCTGTGAGCTGTAAAAAAAAGTACAAACATCCTTATTTTTCTTGTGTAAAGTAGTAGTCCCATCAACTACCATGTAATGATGGATGAACAAAGGCAGAGATGTTAGAAGTCCAGTCTGTGTGACAACCGTGACTTCTTACATAATTACAGGGGAGAAATGAGGGTAGACACAGGAAGTGTTATTTACAGGATCAGCAAGTGAAAATAAAAGGTAATAAGCCTGAAAGTAAGAAAACAAATGCAGCCACTATGCCCAAGGACTAGTAAGCTGCAATATATTACATTTTTCTTTTTCATTTTACATATGCTTTAGGAGCTTGGAGAATACATGAGAAGAACACATGCTTGGGCCCTTGTAATTTGCCTCTTTTCTAATGTCTAGGTGTTTCTGCCATACCAAAATAATTACACAATTATAAAAAAAAATCAAGTTTATGTCAAAAAGCTGCACCGAGAAACTGGTTTCAGAGAAATCTCAAAGTGAACTTTATGTAGTTTATAAAAATGTAAATATGTCATATGTCTTTTTTATTCCACCACATATGCAGATTTTTTATTTCTCATTAAAATCATGGCCACTGAAGAATAACTGTTCTATGGATTTCTAATTACATGTTTGAAGAAAGCATTGATGTACTTAATACCCTATAGGGTTTATTTTAGTCCATCTAAACTGACCATTTCAACAATTTTTTGAAGATAAATAGTTGCCTGAGAAAGTGTTGTAAGTCCGAAACAAACCAGAATACTGGGAATTATTTCAGATTTGTCACATGATATGGCTATATGTGTATGCTGAAAGTGATGCTGTGAATGGAGATGATTTCCTGAATGATGTTCAGCGAGCACAAGCTAACAAGTGCCTGTTGAGATTGCATTCATTCCTTCACAGAGTAAATTGTCTGACTGATTCAGTATGAAAACAATATTACTTTTCATTGAAACCCCTTGTGCTTGAGATGGAGACAGTAGAAGGACAATTTCAGTTTTAAAAAGGAACTACAGTACTCCAACCTCTTTCGCCCCTAACTTAAAATAAACTAGAAAACCACAACACAGCTACTCTCTTACCTTAGCATGACAGCTATGGCATCCCCAGCTTTTTATGCCCTCCAGGCACAAACCTCCTTCATGGCTCCCTTTCCCCCTAAACTTGAATTGGACCATGCACAAATCTCAGCTTACCGCCCCATTTAAGCCTGTGGGGACTTAATGTTCTGCGTTGATGATTTCAGTTCAGAGATGGCAAACAACAAAGGAAGCCACAGCTGGTTCATGGGTACGTTTTTTGTTGAGGTTTTCTAGGTTAGTTTAGGTTAGGGGGCTAGAAAGGATTGATTGGTGAAGTTTTTATTGAAAGTGAACCTTCCCTCGAAGCCTAATTTTGCATTGGCGTGAACATGGCATTCAGTTGCTTTGATGGGGAAAATGAATGACTATAAATAAGAGTTATCTGCACAGTTAGCTGTTGTTTACCCAGAGGAATGTAAGATGTGACCTTAGTATAAGTCTTGTCCCTTCTGCTGCATCAAGTGATTTAACATTCATAAGAAGCAAAAATGCTAAGTCAAAGTCCCCATACAAAATTTGGAGTCTGCTGGTATTTGAGTAATCTAAACTGAAAACCTACGACCAATATTACTTGCTAAAAAAAACTAACACCAGAATAGCAGCCTCTACAAACATAAAATTAACAATAGTTATTCCTCCAAAAAATCCAAAGCCATACTTTATATTCTCAGTGATTTTTATTGTGCATTATACAGAACTGGTAATATAGAAATGAAAAGCCATGGTAATATTAGTATCATCTCTGAACAGAGAGTAAGCTTTCAATGTAGGGGGTGCTACACACAATCAAGAGAGGCATTTTTTTTGATCTTTATAATGTATACAGCGTCAGTGCGGTGACTACCCCTGATGGCGCTGGCAAGAGCCACACATGTTCACCATACACACTGTCTGCTCAGCTTAGGAGACAGCGTTTTTATGTGAGTAATTCATTTGCTGGGTTTTATTTAGTTTTTAAATAGTTATTTTGCATTTATAAAAAAAAAAACAGTGTCAACACTTTTGGAGCCTCACTTCTAGCACTGCAACTTTGGCTCTATTTATCATTAAATGCCACATAGAATTGTTCACATAGGAACGCTCCTGTACAAATTGTGGGACTGTCCCGATTTATAGACATCTCTCTAACAACCCAGCAGCTGTCCTCTAAAACCTGACTCTAACCAGGTAACAATACCATAAATTGTTCCTTAAACATCTTCTAAATGCTGCTGGGGCCAGTAGCCCCAGTGTGTGGAAACAGCAGTTCCTACCTACTGTCAAGCAGTGGTTTGCCACAGTGGTTTGCCAGTAATTACAAATAGATTGAAAAAAACAAGCACAGATATCCAAGGGCCAAATAAACCTCTAAGCCACAATAGGTAATTTCCAAAGTTGTATGTTACATCCATAATCAATTTTGGTAAAAATGTCCAGTGCTCCATTCAATCATTCTAGGCATAGAGGTATACAAAGTTTAACCATTAGTCAAAGTGCCCATGTGTGCCTCTAGATTGATGGATGTAGCACTCTTTTCTACTTAATATTTATAATAGTGATATTTGCTGTTCCATACATCATACAGCTTATTCAGTAGATTTCACTTTTCATCAACTTTGCATCCATGCTTCAAGTCTAGATGCACACATTGGCAATTTGGACTCAATCTAATGGTTTGAACTTGTGTCCTACCCTTTACAGTACCCTTTGCATTTTTTGTAATTTTGGGGAAACACTTTGGCAGATGCTATCCAGGCTCCACTGCCACAATTTGTTTATTTTCTTTAAAGTTATGGACTGCTCACAAGTATACACCTTGGTGATTTTGGCACATATAGGTTCTATCATACTCCTTTATTTGGTCAATGAGAATTTGCTGAGCTACAGTATATGTATGGTTGACAAAACAAGTTTACATGTAATTGCCTCAATAAAGCCTATCCATTAATATGCTTGTGGATATGCTTTGTGGATATATTGCTTGCTGTTACATGGGGGATGTTATTATTGCCATGGTTTTTAATATACATATTCCTGGTTCTGTAAAATTCACAATAAAAATCGCAGAGATTATAAAGGATGGCTTTGGTTTTTGTTGAGGTATAAATATTGTTAATGTGATGCTCATAGAGTCTGCGATTCCAGTTTTAAGATTTTAATTTAGCCTCTCAAGTGACTAACCTTCACAGTGTGTGTTGTTTCAGTCCACTGTTTTCAGTATCTGTCTCTGGGGATTTTATCCTCTTTATTTTTATTTATAAATCAAGAAGCCTATGAAACCGATGTATTTTCCTCCCTGATTTCTTAAGTTTTAGCTTTCAGAGCTATTCCCCCCCCCCCCCACCCCCCTGAAATATGCCCATCCTTTCCCTGGCCATTTTATTTTGTACTAATGAGATGTCCCCTTTATACATAAGTTTATATATATATATATGTGTACATAGACAAGTCTGTGTGTGTGTGTGTGTCTATATCTGTATCATGTACATATATATGTATATAAAAATATGTTAGTCACAGATGGGGCCTGCTTTGCATCGTACAGCAATGCTCTGTAGCCCCATGTGAAACCTGATGTGAATTTTTTCCCCTTTGCATTTCCCTCTCTTCTCCCAGCACTGGAATGAAATACACCGGGTTATATTTCATTTGCTTGTCCTTGTATAGGTTTTGCAATTAAATGCATCTTATTTTGTGTTTCTTAATGCTTGAAAGTGTACACATCTGAGCTGTGGCATCTCCATCCCTCCTAATGCATTCTTGTTTTCTTGTCCTGTTTGGGTGTTAATTTTTAATTTAAATTTTTTTTGTTTTGTTTGTTTTTCTCCTGTTTTTCTGTTTTTTTCCTTTTTTTTTTTTTTTTTCGGTTTCATAGCGGATGTTGTTCAGTTTCATGGTGCAGTCTTCGTGGAAAATGCCTCCCCTTCCTCCCCCATAACAGCTCCCCACTTCAGGGGGTACAGAAGAGCAAGTGAAATCAGCATTGCAAGTCAGGTCTCTGGAATGGCTGACAGTTACACGGCTTCAAACATAGCCAACAGTAAGTGCCTCATTGCCTAACAGGTCTGATCAAGGACACAGTGCCACTCATAGCCCAACACGTCACAGATATTTGTAACAGCCTTCATGTAATTAATGCAGTGAGGTGGATGCATTGAAACAATTGGTTTAATATAATTCCGTAGTTGCTGTAACTATATGAAGCATGAAGGTTTACATGATCTCCTGGTTTGTTGCTTTAAGGTCTTAGACCGTCACTTCTACCCTGCTGTCTTGCTGCCCTGCTTGTTCAGAAATGTAGCCAAACAACATCGTGTGTTTTTTTAACTGCAAAAATTACCTGACCACCTTTAAAACAAGCAGAGAAGTATGTGATGATATCTTTGTAGTGGTGAATCAGGAGAAAGGGAAACTAAAATGAGCACAGTGGCTATGACCCAGATATGACACCCAAAATGTAATTCTTACAGGTCCCTTCTTGTAGTCAGGGACTTGACCAATCTGACTAGTCCAGAGGTAGAGCAGTTTGGGCTGGTGTCTATAAATGATGACCTGTGCTGTTTTCTGCTAGGCAGCTCCTTAAATGCCTCATGCTTCCTCTTTAAGAGAAATTCCAGTTTCTACTTATTAAGCTCCAGCATGTTCCATAGCACTGTACAGCAGGTGGCTTCGCTTTATAGACTAGCAAATCATCAGCTTTCCTTAGTCCCTTTCTGATTGATGTTTGAAACCTATATGTATATGTTTTTGTATTTTCATTAAGCAAATATATGTAAACATTGTCTCTGTACCTTCTGGTTCCCTGTTTAACGTGGTTTTCCCATGTAACGCATTTAAGCTTGTTGTAGTCCTTGAAATTCACTTACAGTCACTAACAAAGCTGCACTGCCATTGCGCATACATATCAGCATACAGTTCCAACTAGGGAATGTGCTGAAGTTCTTCTGTTTGCTGTCTTTGTGTGTCTCTCTGTCTGTCACTTCCAAATACGCTGCATGCCCTTTATCGGTGGGTAGAATTTGAAATGAAAGGGAAGCTATCAGCAAAGAATACCTCCATATTTATTTATTTAAATTTAAAGGGGTTTTCCAATTGAGAACTTGATTTCCCAATACCTTCTTCTATATCAATATGAAGAAAAATTTTTATAGTGTAATTCCCCAGATGCAGGTGATATATGGTAACACAGCTCAATTGTATAGGTATATATAGGGCTGTTTTTATAGGATTGGTGCTTAGAGCATCAGCAACATTAAATTACAGTAACTTTGTTACAGCCTACTTTCTGTAGCCAAGTTCTTTTTTCTGAAGGCTTATGATTGGTGGAGTGTGCAGTCCAATTATGGCCTCATTTATTACTGCCCCTTATATAAGAATTGTCTCTGGTTTTAGATTAACCTGCTGGATTCACTCATTCATCCTCCATTTGTCTTTTTCCATTGCATGTTCTTATATGTTTGAGGTATTGTTGGAAAATGCAGACAGTTCTTATGTAGAGCACTTTGATAAATGAAGCCTAAATAACATACTGCCTCCGGTTGCTCTTGCTCATCCTAGTTTTACTTTTCACCTCATTAACCAGATAATAAAGGTGATGACAAAATAATTTTCTGTGGAGAATGATAGCTCTATGCCTAGAAGGATTATCTTTAAACATGATGCTTTATGAGGCTATAATATTTCAACTTAAAATACATATAAGTGTGTAGATTATCTGTAGAGAAAGATAATTTTAGAACTTCTTTGCTAATAATCTGCCTTTGTACTGGCTGCCTCTGACGTTTGTAGCATAAATATATCTATTAAGATATCAAATGGTGAAAATTGAGAATTCCATGGTTCAAGGGTCATATTTAATTATGTATCTTCTAGATCACTCCTAAGATACTTAAGCTGGATTCCTTTAGGCTGGGTTCACACTGTTGCAAATTGGATGCAGGTTTTCTTCGCATAGCAGGAGATTGTGACTGGCTCTCTATGGAGCCGGTTCACACATCTCCTGTGCGTCTTTTGGTCCATTTCAGGTCTGGGTTCAGCCAAACATTCGGGCTGAAATCAGATCTGAAACGGTGAATGGGAACGCTCCGAACTCCTACTGTCAGCCGGAGCGTTCTGCATTGTGAACCCGGCCTAAAAGTGTTCATTGTTTGAGAAGGGATTAAAACGCCTCTCTTTTTTTTATTAATATAGGAAGAAACCGTAGCACACCAGTTATAAATCTTGATTGAAGGTTTACTGAAGTCCCATATCTGCGAGAAAGGTACGCCAATGATTTGAGGGCATGGTGTCCCACTTTTTCAAGGTGACAAACAGAGATATTCTCTGCTTGTCATTTTGGAAAAGAGGGATGCTCTACCCTCGAAATCCTGGTGTAACTTTCTCGATGATATGAAACTTTTATCAGAATCTACAACTGACCTGCAAGCTTTCTCCTTATTTTGGACAGCACCACCATTTAGTCGTGCACTCACCCCCACCTAACGGTTATGCACAAGTCTGTGTTTGATGTATTGTCAGGTATTTACTGTGGTCTGGAGCTCTGTTAGAGAGATTCTCACTAACTCACTATCCCAGTGACAGCAGTTTCAACAGACAAGAATTTCTGTCTGCTTGGTATTGCTGTCTGTGTCCCTGTTCTAAATTTGCCCTTACTATCTATCTGGCAAAACCATTGTCACCGGGACAAAAAGTGAGGGAATATCTCTAATTGATTCCACATAGCAGTAAAAAGCAGACAGGGGCTTATCAGGTTCCCTTACACCAGTGGTCTCCAAACTTTATAAACAAAAGGCCCAGTTTACTGTCCTTCAAACTCTAGAGGGCCAGGAGTTGGCAGTGGGAGAAGAAAATGTCTTGATGTGACTAAACAATGCCTCATCATTGGTATTAGGGGTAGTAATAGTGCCCTATCATTGGTATCAGCGGGAGGAATAGTGCCCCATCATTGGTGTCAGTGGTAGAAATAGTGCCCCATCATTGATGTCAGTGGGAGTAATCGTGCCCCATCATTGGTGCCAGTGGGAGGAATAGTGCCCCATCATTGGTGCCAGTGGGAGGAATAGTGACCCATCATTGTTGCCAGTGGGATGAATAATGCCCCAATGAGTGGTGCCAGTGGGAGAAATAGTGCCCCATCAATGGTGCCAGTGGGAGGCATAGTACCCCATCATTGGTGCCAGAGGGAGGAAGAGTGACACACCCTTAATGCCAGTATGATGAATAATACTCCATGAGTGGTGCCAGTGGGAGGAATAGTGCCCCATCATTTGTGCCAGTGGGAGGGATAGTGCCCCATCATTGGTGTCAGTAGGGGCAATAGTCCCCCATCAATGGTGTCAGTAGGAGGAATAGTGTCCCATTATTGGTATCAATCGGAGAAATAGTGCCCCACTGTTGGTGTCAGTAAGAGGAACTATGCCCCACTGTTACTGACGGTCGGGGAATAACGTAAAATAAAGGACATATAAAAGCAAACAATGGGCCGCATTCTGCCCCCAGGCCACAGTTTGAAGACCACTGCCTTACACTAACCTTTACTCGATTTACAAATGAAAACAACATTTTGATTAGACGTATGCTTGAATTCTGCTACACTGGGGTCCACTGTCAAAGTCAGAGACCCCGTTGCAATTACATTGACTGACTAAGGAGGTGAATTTGGTGGCAGGGCTCTTTGATGACAGCTTCCCTTTATTAGTATAGTGATATGGTAAATTTACTAGTAATCCTGTAAAATTATTTGTTTTCTGGTACCAGTGTTGCTAGATTTTGGAGGCGAGACTCATTGAACATTCTTTTGATCCATCCTGTCTGTTATCAGAACAAGAGTGATGCCTGTGTATCTGCAGCACTGTTGCGTTTAAATGCTGTGCAAGACAGATTACAGTTCTGAATGTTCAAGAGATTGCATCTAACATTCCAAGTATGGAAGTTTTCTGCTACAACTGCAGACATTTAATGATAGTTCATGTTTTTATTAGTCTGTCAGGCCTGGGAACCTTCTCTTTGCCAAGACGCCACTATTATTGGGCACTGCTGGTCACACCAGAAGCAGCAAGGATTTATTAGGGACACTTTTGGCACTTTTTCCTGGGAAATAAAAACTTTCTACAGCCTATAGTCTTTTTCAGTTTTGTCTTCCACTGAGTGATAATAAAACCTACCTAGATAAAAAGAGCACATAGCCTAAGGCATGAAGCAGTATAATAAAGACATTAAGTTTGATTATTAAATATGCACTTTGCTGGAAGACAAAATAACTATGATGTGATTTTGCATGTTTTGTGGTGTTAATTGGTGTGTTTGCTTTGTTCCTTTAGAAACAAACAATCATCTTAACCATTCCAAAAAGCTAAGTCTTCTGTCACAGCTTGCTCTCCCTTACAAATCTCACACAAAAACAAGTTCCCCCATAAAACACATTCAGTTCCATACTGAGCAGTATGGAGGAATGCTAGAGGTGGGGGATTGGAAGCACTTCATCAACCCGGGCATCCAAGGTGCGGACATCTCCAAAGGTATTTAGGAAGAGGCTTTCATCCTAATAACCCTAGCAGTAGCCACATTAGCATGATTAACCTCCTCTTTAGAATACATTCATCTTATATCATTCAGTACAAGTGTTCATTCAGAGAACGGTATCAATAGTGATAAAGGGATTAAAACTGTGACACTTTTACTTCTTACACTTACATTTCATATGCTATATTTTTATTTTCTGTTTCTTTTATTTATCATTTAAGAAAACCGCTGCTTTGCTTTTTTCTCATATACTCTTACCTATAATAGATATTCAGAACATACAGAGGTAGGTTATCCCTAGCACGCGTTTACTGTCGCAGCTAATACACCAAAGCTACTTTGCTGGACACATCCCTGTTTTTAACATTAGGGCCACAAGGTTTTTTTTTTTCACAAGAAAAGGGCCACAAGGTTTACACATATTTACAGGATGCATCATTCACAAATCCAGGTTTAGCTTTGGTGCGCTCTACATTTGAGACTAGGCAAGCATGTACTTTGCAGTACCAGAGATAATTGAGAAGTGCCCTGTAATGTGGTTATGGTGTTTTAAGGTATGCTCACACAATTGTGTGCATACCCTTAGTGTGGTTTATTAAGTCATTTAATATTTACTGCATGGGATTATTGTATTGGTTAAACTGAGCTCATTTATTATCAATCCAAGATATATTGCATTGAAAAAACAATCAGATGATGGCTCCCATTTCTAGTGCAGGTTAGAAAATGAATGCCAACATCTTGGTTGGTATGAGAAACATTTCTCCTTGCTTTTTTGTAATGAGCTCAGCTGCGGTTTAAGGGGAAAAACTAGTATGTTTGCAAGTTCAATTTAAAACCTGAATAACCCACATGCTCTGTACAGTTGGGATAAGGATGGCCAAAATCCTTATCACTAGGTATATAAAAGCACCAATAGATCATAAAGCATTCCATACATTTTCTTATATTTTCTCTTTGTTTTAAATTGCCTGAAAAACATCTTTCTCATTAAAAATCAGTAACATAACAAAGTATTTTTCTTTTCTTATCCTAGAAATAATCACCAAAGAGTACACATTCTCTGTTAAATGTTCCTGGTTATCTGGTGCTAAAATTAAGGCACCCCATTTCTTTGTCAGTACAGCTATATTCTTTGTTTCTGAATTCATCCGACCCATGACTCTTGAATTGTATTTTACTGGAGATTCTTTATTTTTTACACAGAATACATAGAAGTGGAAGCTATCTAAATGCACTACACTTAGGTTAGGTTTAGATTTGTTGCTAATCCACCATGCCTCTGAACAGCGATCTGTGTTCAGATCACTTTTTAGAAGTGCTTGCAGGCAGTGAGAGGTGACCCTGCATCAACCTACTGCTTTAACTCCTAATTGTTGCACCAACACACGACAACTTTGTGCATAGCAATGGTTACAGGGTGTTTGTGGCACTATCCTTGAATAGGTTGCATGCAGGAGCAATATTTTGTGCTATAGGCACAAAGCATTGCGACCACTGCATATAAAATTGGGGAAATTGGTCGCACACCACACTGTAGAGATATTTTATCCTTTATTCTATGTATCGGATGAAGACAGCACAAAAGACAGAGTATGCTTGAACTGTAATCATAATTGGAAGTGTGATCCCTAAGTAGTCACCATACACCTGCACAGTGATTAAGCTGAGGACACATCCCCGATTCTTCCTTGAGAAGATTAGAAACAGACAGATGGAAAGCATTACAAATACAAAACAGTGCAACATTGGAGATCAATAAAAACAGAACTAGTGTTGTTGGAATTGGTGAGACCCTTTTCCAAGTCCTTCTCACAAACCAATTGGTCTCATTTGTTTGCCTTTCTTAACTTAAAAAAAAAATTTTTTTTAGAGGAGGACTCTGGAGAAGGTTTAAGACACTAGTACATATGTAAAGGGGGGCTTCCGCACTTTAATTATAAAAATGGCTAATGTCCCATTCAAAATTGAGTGCATTAGGGATGCAGGTTTTAAGCTGGAATATCCAGAATATCCAGAATAATCTTTTGCATAACCAGTGTAAAACATTATGTCCCCTCCCTTGTTGGTGTCTGTACTTTTTCAATTATCTGAACCCATATAGCTGACATATCCCCCACATGACGGTTATTAAAGTGTCAGACACATTTGTGAATTATTATTTTTTTCCACACCATATAGATGTTTATTGAACCGATCCCAAAAACTCCTTGTAGTCCTGCCCACATATTGAATGTGGCAAAGATCACAAGTGTTACAGTTGCAAAATGATTCTATTTTTCCATTCACAGAGGAGTGGACAATTTCTCCCCTCGATATATGGCTGCAACAAGGGCAACCAGATGAACCACACCTGTAGTTACCGTTGAAGTGCAGCCAAGTATGCATGTAAACACTCAGTACACTGTCTTTGCCAGGGCTTTTTTTCAGGGGGAACTTGGGGGAACTCAGTTCCACCACCTCTGGCTCAGACCCTTTGGTGCCTGCTCACCACAATCACTTGTAAACACAGAAGTCTGGTTTCTGTGTTTATAAGTGACAGCTCTGCACTCTGTGTGTAACCCCCCTGAACTCTGTACTCTGTATGTAATGCAATCCTGGTATTTAATGCCCCTTTAAGACCCTCCTACTGTTTGTGAAATCTGAACAGGGTCGTGGTTGAGTTCCTGCACCTATTTTCTGAGAAAAAAAGCTCTGGTCTTTGCAGCTTAACCTCCTGGGCGGTGTTCCCGAGTCTGACTCGGGGTGAGATTTTTGGGCAAGGATCGGTAACCCCGAGTCAGACTCAGGCTCGCCTCGCTGGATGTACAGGGAGTTTTACTTACCTTGTCCCTGGATCCAGCGATGCCACCGCGCTGTGTGAGCGAGCAGGACCTCGCTCGATTCACACAGTGCCTCCGTGTGACGCCGATCTCCGTTCCCTGCGACGTTACGACGCACGGGGACGGAGAACGGCGCCAAATTCAAAAAAGTAAACAAACACTATGCATACAGTATACTGTAATCTTATAGATTACAGTACTGTATGTAAAAAAAACACACCCCCCCTGTCCCTAGTGGTCTGTCCAGTGCCCTGCATGTCATTTTATATAATAAAAACGTTTCTTTCTCCCTGCAAACTGTAGATTGTCCATAGCAACCAAAAGTGTCCCTTTATGTCAAAAATAGTTTTAGATCAGCTAAAAAACAGCGATAATAAATTATAATCACTTGCAGAATTGTGCGATAGCGATTTGCAGGGAAATTCGTCGTAAAAAAAAAAAAATAATGACAGCAACAATTCTGCAACTGAGCAAATTTCAGTGATTTTGATTTGATTACATTATTGAATAATTTTTATTATAATTATATTATTATTTGTTATAATTATTTATAATTATTTATTATATTATAATTTATAATTTTGTTTTTAAAAAAATGTCATACCCGGGATGCCTATTAGAAGCTTGTTTGGTCAGATTTAAGTGAGTTATTTCTAAAAATGACAGACCTACAATATAAAACGCCAAATTTCCTTGCAAATAATGGTACCGCTTTCAGCATGTTTTTTCTGAAAGAATCATACCGCCAGGGAGGTTAAGGTGCTAAATATTATTCAACCGCATGGTTTTTAGTCCCCAACAGCTAATCTAAACAAGCCCTTCAATTCAAATTCCAGCAATTTTGTTTTCTAGATTAGATAGAGTGCAGAAGGGATAGCACCCATGTCGAGTGCTCAAATGTAAAAATAAGCCAACAGTTTGAAAATCATATTGAATTTTTTACTGAAGTATCCTTTAGTACAAGGGTACATTTCACCAACCTTGCATCATATTAAACTTCAGCAAAACATCAATACAGTATTGGACTTGCTGGACACGTTCTACATTTGTGTTGACTGCAGTTGTAAAGGCATATGAAATACCGATGCAGTACAGATTGATTTGCCCTTTTTTGTGCTGTCTGTCCATTTAGGGCAGGGGTAGGCAACCTTGGCCCTCCAGCTGTGGTGAAATTACAAATCCCATCATGCCTCTGCCTCTAGGAGTCATGCCTGTGATTGTCAGTGTCTTGCAATATCTCATGGGACTTGTAGTTTCACCACAGCTGGAGGGCCGAGGTTGCCTACTCCTGATTTAGGAGATCCCCCCTTTGTATTGCCACCAGGGTAGGTGGGGGGAAATCCAAGATTTACAGTGCTTACGGGTATAGAGGTACATTGTAAATGGGGAAATCTCCTAAGGGGGATACTTGTTCCAGTGACATAAAGGTGAGATTTTCCCTCACTTATGGGAACATTTTTACTCCCTTCCTTTTTTTGTTCCTAGAAGGTGCGAGAGATTCTGCGAGAAATTCTGACCCTTACACGTGCTTATACACCAATGGTTGCACAGTCTGAATTTCCCAAATAATTACACTTTTGCTTAAGCCTGGGCAGTTAAAAATAGCATGTCCTTTTTGGTGATAATTTCTTTTTAACAATTCTCTGATGAAAGTATTTTTCTAGAGACATGGATAAGGTCATGTATGAAAACATCCACAGGCAACTGTATATTTTTTTATTTTTAAAGGCAGATGAGAAAACAAATGCAAACATTTAGCTAGTTGCTGTAACACCTCACACTCCTTGCCTGCAGTTTTCATAAATGATCCCAACTGTGTTTTCTCTTTCCTCTGCGACTTTGAGTCTGGTAACTTTAATGGTTCATCTGGAGTTGCATGTTAATATAGGAGCTGATAAAGTATCTTCTGTGCATGTGTTACATGGGAAATCTATGCTCATATTTTTCAAGGTACCTGGATTTAGAAACTGAAGGTGCATGCAAAGCATGTTGGTGATTGGGATTTGCTTTTGCATTTATTTGACATAGCTGGGGGTGCAGATAAAGGAATGCAGCCATTCTGAGGTTGGGTCCATGTTCATGGATGCAACCTTTTAAGGCCTTAGTCCATCCATACCTGATCTCATTGGCCAAGGTGAGTCAAGCGAAAAGGAAGCACCTCTTTTGCTCAAGATCTCTATACAGTGGGATCTTCAATAGATTGCAGCAACTAGTAAGTTCTATTAAACAGGGCTTTATTTAAAAAGAAATGAGTTCAGTTTGGGAGAAATTTAATTTATTTAGGTGTATTCCTTTAGGGTTAATGATTGAATGAGAACAACTTGCACCTAGTAGATTCAGAAACAGCAGAATGGCTTCATTCACTAAAATAATAAATATTTACAGGCCTACAGCAACCTGCTCCTTTTTACATCATTGGCATTTTCTGTTATGTGAATGAAAAAATAACTTGCTTCTCTATTTTCAGTTGCAGCAAAATGGTGGGGTACCAAAAGAATTGACTTTGCCCTTTATTGTCCGGATGCGCTTACTGCTTTCCCCACAGTTGCCCTTCCTCACCTTTTCCATGCCAGTTACTGGGAATCCACTGATGTTGTTGCATTCCTCTTGAGACAGGTGAGAGAAACATTTGCTATTTACTTACATAGTTACATAGTAGATGAGGTTGAAATAAGACACAAGTCCATCAAGTCCAACCTATGTGTGTAATTATATGTCAATAATACATTGTATATCCCTGTATGTTGTGGTCGTTCAGGTGCTTATCTAATAGTTTTTTGAAACTATCAATGCTCCCTGCTGAAACCACCACCTTTGGAAAGGGATTCCACATCCTTGCCCTCTACGCAGTTTGACGTTAAACCTCTTCTCTTCTAATTTTAAAGAGTGGCCACGTGTCTTATTAAACTCCCTTCCGCAGAAAAGTTTTATCCCTATTGTGGGGTCACCAGTATGGTATTTGTAAATTTTAATTATATCCCCTCTTAAGCTTCTCTTCTCCAGAGAGAATAAGTTCAGTGCTTGCAACCTTTCTTCATAACTAATATCCTCCAGTCCCTTTATTAGCTTTGTTTCCCTTTTCTGTACTCGCTCCATTTCCAGTACATCCTTCCTGAGAACTGGTGCCCAGAACTTGACAGCATACTCCAGGTGAGGCCAGACCAGAGTCTTGTAGAGTGGGAGAATTATTGCTTTATCCCTGGAGTTAATCCCTTTTTTAATGCATGCCAATATTCTGTTTGCTTTATTAGCAGCAGCTTGGCATTGCATGCCATTGCTGAGCCTATCATCTACTAGGACCCCCATGTTCTTTTCCATCTTTGATTCCCCCAGAGGTTCTACCCCTAGTGAGTAGATTGCATTCATATTTTTGCTACTCAAATGCATTATTTAAACATTTTCTACATTAAACCTCATTTGTCATGTAGTTGCCCACCCCATTAATTTGTTCAGATCTTCTTGCAAGATTTCCACATCCTGCAGAGAAGTTATTGCTCTGCTTAGCTTAGTATCGTCCACAAATACAGAGATTGAACTGTTTACCCCATCCTCCAGGTCTGTTATGAACAAATTAAATAGGATTGGTCCCAGCACAGAACCCAGGGAGATCCCACTTTCCACCCCCTGACCATTCCGAGTACTCCCCATTTATCACCCACCACCCTCTGAACTCTTGTAGCCAGTTTTCAATCCATGTACTCATCCTATGGTCCATACCAACGGACCTTACTTTGTACAGTAGACGTTTATGGGGAACTGTGTCAAATGCTTTTGCAAACTCCAGATACACCACATCTATGGGCCTTCCTTCCTATCAAGATGGCAGCTCACCTCCTCATAGAAGGTTAACCACTTAAGGACCACCTCCTGCACATATACGTCGGCAGAATGGCACGGCTGGGCACATGCACGTACAGGTACTTTGCCTTTAAGAGCCCAGCCGCGGGTTGCGCGCACCGGTTCGAAGCTTTGTGACCGTGCCCGCGGGACCCACGGACCCGATCGCTGCCAGTGTCCCACGATCGGTCACAGGAGCTGAAGAAGGGGGAGAGGTGTGTGTAAACACACCTTCCCCATTCTTCTGTGTGGCAGTGACACTGACCGTCTGTTCCCTGATATAGGGAACGACGATCAGTGCCATCACGCCTACAGCCACACCCCCCTACAGTAAGAATCACTCCCTTAGGTCACACTTAACCCCTTAGCGCCCCCTAGTGATTAACTCCTTCACTGCCATTGTCATTTTCACAGTAACCAGTGCATTTTTATAGCACTTTTCGCTGTGAAAATTACAATGGTCCCAAAAATGTGTCTAATGTGTCATAATGTCGAAGTCACGAAAAAAATCGCAGATCGCTGCCATTACTAGTAAAAAATAAATATTAATAAAAATGCCAAAAAACTATCGCCTATTTTTTTTACCAAAAATATGCAGAAGAATACATATCGGCCTAAACTGAGGAATTTATTATAGCAAAAAGTAAAAAATATTGAATTTTTTTTCACAATTGTCGCTCTATTTTTGTTTATAGCGCAAAAAATAAAAAATGCAGAGGTGATCAAATACCACCAAAAGAAAGCTCTATTTTTGTTAGAAAAAGGACGCCAATTTAGTTTGGGAGCCACATCGCACGACCGCGCAATTGTCAGTTAAAGCGACGCAGTGGCGAATCGCAAAAACTGGTCTGGTTCTTTACCTGCATAATGGTCCGGATCTTAAGTGGTTAATTGGTTTGGCAAGAACGATTCTTCATGAATCCAAGTTGATTACTGCTAATGATACCATTTTCATTACTAAAATCTTGTATATAGTCCCTTATCATCCCCTCCAAGAGCTTGCATACTATTGATGTTAGGCTAACTGGTCTGTAATTCTCAAGGATGTATTTTGCCTCTTTCTCCAATCAGCTGGTACCATTCCAGTCAGTAGACAGTCAGTAAAAATTAGGAACAATGGTCTGGCAATTACTTGACTCGGGTGCAGGCCATCTGGTCTTAAGACTTATTAATGTTAAGTTTTCCAAATCTGTCTCTACTTCTCTCCTCTGTTAGCCATGAGGGTGCTTCCTGTGATGTGTCATGAGCATAAACACTGCAGTTTTGGTTACTGAAGCACCCCGATTCCCTTGTGAAGACTGAGGAGAAGAAGAAATTCAATACCTTCGCCATCTCCCCATCCTTTGTAACCAGATTTCCTTCCTCATTCTTTATATATGACCTGTCCTCCCTTTTTTACTGTTTATATACTTAAAGAATTTCTTGGGATTTTTTTTTTTGCTCTCCCCCGCTACTTTTCTTTCGTGTTTCTTCTTAGCCGCCCTAATTGCACCCTTACATTTCTTGTTGCATTATTTGTCAAGTCTGAATGCTAATGATGATCCCTCAGCCTTGTATCTTTTGAATGCCTTCTCCTTTGCTTTTATATGGATTTTTACAGTGGAGTTAAGCCATCCAGGACTTTTGTGCACTCTTTCAATTTATTTCCCAATGTGATGCACTGGCTCATGCCTTTATTTAATATGCTCTTAAAGCAAACCCATCTCTCCTTTGTGTTCCTTGTTCCTAAGATTTTATCCCATTTTATATATTCTAGCAAGGCTCGTAGTTTAAGGAAGTTGGCTCCTTTGAAATTCAGTGTCTTTGTATTCTACTTATGTTTCCTCTTTCTGTGATTTATACTGAAGCTAATTGACCTGTGATCGCTGTTTCCTAAATTGCCCCTTATTTCCACATCCTTGATCAGGTCTGTATGGTTGGTAATTAGTAGGTCTAGTAAAGCTTTGTTTCTAGTTGGTGTGTCTACCATCTGACCCATGAAATTGTCCTGCAAGACATTTAGGAAGTGGTGAGCGTTAGACGAATGCGCGGTTCCTTCCAACCAGTCTATGTGTGGATAAATAAAATCCCCCCATTATGATGAAACTTCCCATCCTTTGTTATCGATAATGATTCTGTTAATACATGGTAGAGGCAGTAACAAGTACACTATTTATAGCTAGAAAACTAATTTCAAGAAAATGGGTTGTATAAACTCCACCTTTGCTTAGTGATTGGTTGGAAGAAATGCAAATAATCCGTCCTCTTAAGAAAATTAGAAAAAATAAATAGCTGGATATATTCACCTTTATTAAAAAATTCAAATCAAGGTGTGTGCATAGTGGATCAGGTCTGCCTAAATTACTGTTTTAAATGTATGTGCTGTAACAGCAATACAGATATTTTATTATTTTAGATATTTTAAAAGTTGATTGCAGGTCTGCTAACGATTTTTTTCTTATTTTTTTACGATCTGTGGGCTTAATAGAGAAACTAATAACTCAACCAGGAAACAAATGCATGAAATATGACCTTGTTTTTCCCTCTGTCTATAGTCTTTTAATCATTTATATATTTTAGGTCATGAGACATGAAACTGCCAGTGTTTTGGAGCTGGTTGGAAAAGAAGTCTCTGTTTTTAGTCCATCGAAGCCAAGAGAGAAATGGCAGAGAAAGCGAACACACGTAAAGCTACGGGTAAATGCTTTTTTTTTTTACTAGAGCCTCAAAATCGTATACTTTTTGCTCATTTATTTATTTATTCATTCATTAAATGTATTTATATATTACAAATAATGCATGCAGTTCTTTACATATTGCACATTTACACCAGTCCCTGTTCTCAAGAAGCTTAAACTTTAATGCCGCGTACACACGATCGGTTCGTCTGATGATAGTCAGCTTCATCAGATATCTGATTAAAAAATCCATCAGACCGTTTTCATCGGATGAACCGATCGTGTGTACAGGGCATTAGAGCCCTGTCTAATATGCAATACGTGCATGCACAATACGGCCAATTTAGGCAGAAGGATTAATTTTTAGTATTGTATTTTAAACTATGTAGTTTAAAGTTATCAGTTATCACGTTGATTTTTAATAAGGAATTATGTGCCAGATTCACCAAAGAGATACGACGGCGTACCTCCTGATACGCTGTCGTATCTCTGTTTCTATCTATGCGACTGATTCATAGAATCAGTTACGCATAGATATCCATAAGATCCGACAGGTGTAATTGTTTTACACTGTCGGATCTTAGGATGCAATACCGCGGCCGCCGCTGGGGGGAGTTCGCGTCGTAAACCAGCGTCGGGTATGCAAATTAGGAGTTACGGCGATCCACGACGGATTTTCGCGTTCGCTACATCGCCGCTAGTCTAGTTTCCCGTCGCAAAGTTAGTCATTATTTGACCTGCCCTAACTTTACACAGCAATCGTATTGCTGTATAAAGTATGGCCGTCGTTCCCGCGTCGAAATTTAAAATTTAACGTCGTTTGCGTAACACGTCCGGGAATACGGAATTACGCTACGCGCGTCGCCGTTCGAAAAAATGACGTCACGGCGCGCAAAAACGTCAGGAATTGCACAACGGAACATGCACAGTAGGTCCGGCGCGGGAGCGCGCCTAATTTAAATGGCACACGCCCATTTGAATTGGCCCGAATCAAACTGACACACAATGGGAACAGTTCCAATAGACGCCTTCTGACACTTTGGGGGTTATTTACGAAAGGCAAATCCACTTTGCACTACAAGTGCAAACTACAACTGCAAAGTGCACTTGAAATTGCACGGAAAGTTCACTTGAAAGTGCAGTCGCTGTAAATCTAAGGGGGACATGCAAGGAAAATAAAAAAACAGCATTTTAGCTTGCACATGATTGGATGATAAAATCAGTAGAGCTTCCCCTCATTTCAGATCTACCCCTCAGATTTACAGCGACTGCACTTCCAAGTGCAATTTCAAGTGTACTTTCAAGTGCACTTTGCACTTATAGTGCAAAGCAGATTTGCATTTAGTAAATAACCCTCTTTGCCTGTGTATGCAGTAAAATCCCTCTTCGTATTTTTTATTCTTTATTCTAAACCTTGACTTATGCCACGTTGCCACGTAGACACGATCGGATTTTCCGTCTGAAAAAACGTGATTGGTTTTTCCGATGGAATTCCGCTCAAGCTTGGCTTGCATACGCACGGTCACACAAAAGTTCTCTGAACTTTCGGCCGTCAAGAATGCGGTGACGTACAAAACACTACGATGAGCCGAGAAAATTAAGTTCAATGTCTCAAATTGTTTCCGAGCATGTGTCGGAATTTTGCGCGTCAGAATTGCTACAGACGATCGGATTTTAATAGGAATTTTTCCCGTCTGAAAATTTGAGAACCAGCTCTCAATCTTTTGTTGGCAGAAATTCTGACAGGAAAAGTCAGATGGAGCATACACACGGTCGGTATTTCTGTTCACAAGCTGACATCAGACTTTTGCTGTCGGAATTTCCAATCATGTGTACGGGGCTTTAGAATGTTGGAATATTCATGCTGACTTTGAATTATTCTCTACTTATTTATCAGAGATAAGCCATTCTTATTCCTATAGAGAGATCCATCCGAATTCATAGTGCATTTTTATATCTGGAGAAAAAAATGAATCAGCTGTTTTTAATTCATTAATGTTTAATACAATTAAGTAATATGTTTTCCTTTTCAGTCCTTTTAAGCATACAGGATGTTTAGAAGATGGCAGAATTGAGAAATGGGGTACAGAGCAAGGGGAAATGCTGCCATATTTTCGTACAGAATGCTGTGTGACTACACAGCTGGTGTACAAAGGAGAAAGGATGTCTACCTGACCTCATAAGCCCGAGGGCAGCTGCATCCTCTAAACTTTAATAGAATAATTACTATAGAAAGTGCAAAGGTCTAAACCATCCTTTTTCAACCAGGGGACCTCCTAGGTTCTTCAGGGGTGCCGTGGAAAAACGTCTAAAAATTGCATCAAAATGCCCAGAAATTTTGAACAAGCCAGCGAGTGGATCAAACCTGTTTTGTCACACACACACAACCTCTGTTTTTTGCCACCTTGGGCACTGTGTGGGCCAGCCTTTGGCATCCTAACAACCAGTGACGTCATTGGTTGATATGGATGTTAGGCACCTACACAGCATCCTTGTTTGCCCCTTCTCTGCCACTCTCTGTCAGCACTGGGGTCACTTTAACTGAGTGAGAGCAAGGAACTGAGAAGAGAAACGCTATAATACTAAGCTGTGTGCAAAGGTGTATTTGCTTTGTAAGAATATATTTCCCTGTAATGTTGGGTGTCCTAGGTGTGTGGATTTTATTATTATTATTATACAGGATTTATATAGCATCAACAGTTTACGCAGCTCTTAATATGTGCGCAATCTCTTGTGGGTATAACGATGAACCACAATACCTCCAACTAAACTGCCCTGACTCCTTGTGTAAATCTATTGCCAGTGTCTTTAGGGCATATTAACACCAGTGCATTGCCTTAGCCCATGCGACTTAAACATGCATTGTATTAGGCAGACCATTTAATTTGAATAAAATTATGTGACCTCCTTTTTTTTTATTTTTATGTAACATGCAAAAACTGACTAATTGTTCACATCTGTTTGCTGTGGTGCAATGTGCTTTGCAGTACATTGCATTAGTGTGTTGGAGTGACATTAAAAATTCATTAGCACTGCAACACACTGTATTGCATTACATGTGTTGCCATGCTTTTCTGGTAACACATTTTGAAACACATTCTGCAATGCATTGCTGTAGCCAGGGCCTTAATTTGTAGAAAACACAGTGCTTGGCTCCATCCACCAGCAGCCTAGGTTATCTAATCGAGTGGTTTTACACATGCAACCAAAAGTGAAAATGCATGTCAGAGTAAAAATGGCCTGTGCCTGTAAGCAAGGCACATTCTATTCCACTGGGAAAACAGTTAATGTTTTGACTTGCAGAGCAACTTATGTGGCAGTTTATGACCATTAAATGTGGAAGTAGTGCTGCGCTGTACATAAATTAGTGATAAAGTGGAAAATGTGCTAGCGTGACAGGTGCACTTAAAAGGCAATGGGTGGATGGTCAATTAATAGCGACAATATATAAAATATAATATCAGCTTCGACAGTATAAAAGGTGGACTAGTGAAGTGTCCAAATACTGTGTAAAATTGCACCACAAAATAAATGTGAGAATAAAACTCCTAAAATCCTTAAAATACATCATCATGTGACATATGCTCCCATAAACAAATTCACACTTAAATCCCATAAGAAGAAATAAAAATGAATTTTAAAAGCAAAACAGTGCAGATAATGTCCATAAGGTGCAAGCTGGATGGATGGCTGTGTGCACAGTGATCAGGGTGAAGGTGCTGTTGCTAGTAGTCAATCTCTGGTATGGAGTGCTACTGGTAGGTGATTGCTGGTTCTCCGTCTTGATTCACATCTAGGCGTTTTTACGCCTGTAGTGCTACGCCGCTGCCGCCAGAGGGATGAGAACACATGTCCCTCTATGGAGATGGTTCACATCTCCACGCCGTAGGCCGGACGCCTGCCGCCTGAATAAAGGTCCCGGACCTTTTTTTCAGGCGGCTTTCGGCGTTCGGCTAGGAGATGGGAAGCATCTCCATAGAGGGGGTCAATCTGGGGCACATCTAGGCGGACAATACCGGCGTTTTGTCGCCGCAAATCGAGGTACAAAACGACGCGATTTGCGGCGACAATACGCCGCAATTTTGTCTGCCTAGGTGTGAATGGAGCCTGAGGGTATAGGTATCCCCTTACCTGACCGCTGTAAGGTAACAGCGTATGAGTGTGTCTTTCAATCTCCTGGTGGTTCCTGACGTCTCAGGCTCCGCTGGTATGTATCTTTACATACCAGCATCAGAGTCCCCTTTATGTGTCCCTGGTGTGTCTATATCAGATGGCCTCACATTGGGGCATGGGGGGGATGTAAAGAGGGATGCTCGATAGTGTAGTATTTAAAACATTTATTGGAATCAGCAGCAATAATAAAAACAGGTACTCTCAATGCCTGTGAAGTATCAAACAGGCATATCAAAAACGAGTAGCGAACTCGTCCGACATCACTTCCGGTGCCCTGCGTTCCCGCATGTGTTCGTCACAATCGCGTAAATTCCAAGTCCTAGTTTATGATCATTATGTGTTTCTAAAACTTATAGTGCGTTTCATTTTTGTCTGCATTTAAGCTTTATACGTATGTGAAAAACAAGATTTTTTTTTCTTAATTGTACATCACATGACAAAGAGGAATTAGATATTTATGACTACAGGCAGTCCCCGGGTTACAAACAAGATAGGGACTGTAGGTTTGTTATTAAGTTGAATTTATTTGTAAGTTGGAACAGGTACAGTTTTTAGGTGTAGCTCCAGCATGGATTACATGGGAAGGGTTATCACCTCTGTAACATTTGTTTTGCTGTCTGTGCCCCTGTTCAGAAGATTTTACCTCACTTTCTGTCCCTGTGACAATTGGATTTTGAAAATGTTGGGTTGTTAAGGAAACATGGACTGGTTATAAAGCATCAGTGGAGACACCCTTTTCCCTTAATAACTCTTACAGGAGTAAATTTCCCTTCCTAGGGGTAGATTGTCTCTCACTTCCTGTTGTCTCCCTCTGTTTGTAAGTAGGAGTTGTTTGTAAGTTGGATGTTTGTAACTAGGGGACCACCTGTACTTGGGTATGCTGCCACCTACAGGTGAATAGAGACGGGCTATAAAGAGGCATAACCCCTCCTAGATCAGCATTTTTAAGTTGGTATCCTTAGGTTATGAATGTGCCTCCCTGTGTCTCTGAAGATCTCCCTCAAGGGCTTTGCTCCCATAAACCCAGACATGTTCCTTATACCCCTGGTGGGGCAAAGGTGGGCCCTACGGCTAGCAGGCAAAGAAGGGACTGTAACTGGATCTTGCATGCAAGAGTGGGGACAGCTTGTAATGTCTGACAGTCAACACTGGTTCCTGTTGGCAGTGATCTCAGGTGTGCAGTTTACCCGGTGACCTTGCTGACAGGGTGTTATACACATCCAGGTCATTGTTGCCCCTAGAAGGGATTTGAGTGCTTGAAGGCCCTACAGGGTGCACCCAACCATGATGTGTGAAAACCGACCCTGCTACTTTGGACTGGCGAGTGCCTCTAAATATTAGTGGGCAAATGCGGCAGTTCCCCAGGCAGTGTTTTCACTGCGTTTCTGGGGCACGTTACAGACAGTTTCTCATGGGGGGGTGACATATAGCAGTGGTGGTCTGGCACGCGTTCAGAAATAAGTCATCGTGCACATCTGCCACTCTCATCAGGACCAGACAGTATACATGCATTTACAGTATCCTAAACCTACAAAGTGTGGGGATCCTTTTTTGCCGCATCAAGCTTCAGTCTGGCCAGTGCTATTCTTCTAGCCCTGCGCAGCAGAAGTGGCACTTACACATTGCCAGGCAAAGCAAGTATTAGAACTTCTCTATAGAGGGTGAATGCCACATAGGTGTCTCTAGCTTAAGGTGACACTCCTCTCAGCTGGGTGGCTGCTTTTCTCTGGGATTCACAGGCCTTTTTACCATTCAGCAAGCCATGGCTTCATGCAAGCAGAGAGGTGGAGGAAGGATGATGAAGTGGGCTCCCAAATCCCTCTAACAGGTAGGGAGGAGCCCTTGCAAATTTCTACCTGCAATGGCTTCCCAATATGTCAGATTAGCTCTGCATTATTGCCCTTAATTGTCATTTCTACTGTCTCAGGGACATAGCCCTCCACTTCCTTTTTGTCAAGGGAGGAATTTTCTGAAGCCATATCTGTGCTACATGATCAGCTGTTAGGGGTTTTCACTGGCTTGGAACGCCTGGGACACAAATGTGAGCACGCTTCTTCCCTTCCTCCACTTTAAAGAGAGAATGAGATAGAATTTCCTTAGGAAAGGGAGAAGCTGTTGAGGATCAGTAATCCTCTGTGGAAGAGTTCCCCTAAAGTTGCTAGTTTTGCATCCTCATGGCTGCTAAAAAAAAAACTAGTCTTTCCCAATACACTCTCACTTATAAGTACCGATTGGGCCCACCCAGAGATGGTGGTTTTGCCAAAGCATTTTGTTCATCAATAGAGGAGGAATTCTACAAGAAATTGGGTTCTCCAGGTTCTACTCTTGACCTGGCCATTTCCTACTTAAACATGACCATGACTGTCTGGGTGGATGATGTTCCGGTCTTTAGAGACTCTGTAGATAGGTGTTTAGAGGTCCTCTTTAAGGTTTTTCTTTCTGGTAGGAGTGGCTCTGCAGCCTGCAGTGGGAGTTTGCCAGGTCTTTGGATGAATTATCAGTTCCGTTTTAGAGAATAGGACCCAAAAGATATGGCAATTTCAGAGAGCCTTGCAGTGATTATAAAGTCCCGTTTTTTTTTCTATAAAAATATTAAACATGTCATACTTTCCTGCCTTGTGGTTTTGCACAGAGCAACCCAGATCCTGCTCTTCTCGGGTCTCTAGCTGAAGCTCCTGGCCCCTCCCTACTGTCGAGTGCCCCCACAGCAAGCAGCTTTCTGTGGGGGCACCCAAGCCGAGCTGCAGTTTCGTGTTTTCATTCAGATATGGAGCTGCTTTTCAAACACCACCCCCTCTCTCTCCTGATTGGCTAATTGGCTCTGATTGACAGCAGCGGGAGCCAATGGCGTTGCTGCTGTGTCTTAGCCAATCAGGAGGGAGAGTTAAGGGTGGCCTAGGCACTCGTGGACATCACTGGACAGAGATGAGGCTCAGGTAAGTATTAGGAGGTGCTGGGGAGGCTGCTGCACACTAGGGGTGCGCATCTTCACTGGTCTCACGATTCGATTACGATTATCTGGTCTACGATTCGATTCGATTCCGCGATGCAACACGATTACCGACGAGCTCTCAGTTCCGCTTTGGCCGCCTAGGTGGCCCTTTCTCCCTGTAATCTTCTGAGACACATCACAGGTCCCAGAAGATTGCCTGGCTATGCAGGACAGCGCAGTGAGACATGCGCACCTGGCTGTGAAGCTGCAAGCTGTCACAGCCATATGCCCACAGTAGTATAGCCAGCGCAGTGGACAGAATGGAGGGTTTGGGTGGCCACTTCGCTGTATTGTGGGACAGGTGAGTGTCTTTTTATTAAAAGTCAGAAGATATACTTTTTTTGTAGCTGCGGACTTTTAATAAAACAAAAAATTTACTGAACTCTGCTTTTAAATAAAAATAACCTCACTCCCTTAAAGTGGAGTTCCACCCAAAAGAGAGAATGAGATAGAATTTCCTTAGGAAAGGGAGAAGCTGTTGAGGATCAGTAATCCTCTGTGGAAGAGTTCCCCTAAAGTTGCTAGTTTTGCATCCTCATGGCTGCTAAAAAAAAAACTAGTCTTTCCCAATACACTCTCACTTATAAGTACCGATTGGGCCCACCCAGAGATGGTGGTTTTGCCAAAGCATTTTGTTCATCAATAGAGGAGGAATTCTACAAGAAATTGGGTTCTCCAGGTTCTACTCTTGACCTGGCCATTTCCTACTTAAACATGACCATGACTGTCTGGGTGGATGATGTTCCGGTCTTTAGAGACTCTGTAGATAGGTGTTTAGAGGTCCTCTTTAAGGTTTTTCTTTCTGGTAGGAGTGGCTCTGCAGCCTGCAGTGGGAGTTTGCCAGGTCTTTGGATGAATTATCAGTTCCGTTTTAGAGAATAGGACCCAAAAGATATGGCAATTTCAGAGAGCCTTGCAGTGATTATAAAGTCCCGTTTTTTTTTCTATAAAAATATTAAACATGTCATACTTTCCTGCCTTGTGGTTTTGCACAGAGCAACCCAGATCCTGCTCTTCTCGGGTCTCTAGCTGAAGCTCCTGGCCCCTCCCTACTGTCGAGTGCCCCCACAGCAAGCAGCTTTCTGTGGGGGCACCCAAGCCGAGCTGCAGTTTCGTGTTTTCATTCAGATATGGAGCTGCTTTTCAAACACCACCCCCTCTCTCTCCTGATTGGCTAATTGGCTCTGATTGACAGCAGCGGGAGCCAATGGCGTTGCTGCTGTGTCTTAGCCAATCAGGAGGGAGAGTTAAGGGTGGCCTAGGCACTCGTGGACATCACTGGACAGAGATGAGGCTCAGGTAAGTATTAGGAGGTGCTGGGGAGGCTGCTGCACACTAGGGGTGCGCATCTTCACTGGTCTCACGATTCGATTACGATTATCTGGTCTACGATTCGATTCGATTCCGCGATGCAACACGATTACCGACGAGCTCTCAGTTCCGCTTTGGCCGCCTAGGTGGCCCTTTCTCCCTGTAATCTTCTGAGACACATCACAGGTCCCAGAAGATTGCCTGGCTATGCAGGACAGCGCAGTGAGACATGCGCACCTGGCTGTGAAGCTGCAAGCTGTCACAGCCATATGCCCACAGTAGTATAGCCAGCGCAGTGGACAGAATGGAGGGTTTGGGTGGCCACTTCGCTGTATTGTGGGACAGGTGAGTGTCTTTTTATTAAAAGTCAGAAGATATACTTTTTTTGTAGCTGCGGACTTTTAATAAAACAAAAAATTTACTGAACTCTGCTTTTAAATAAAAATAACCTCACTCCCTTAAAGTGGAGTTCCACCCAAAAGTGGAACTTCTGCTTTAAGCACTCCTCGCCCCCTGACATGCCACATTTGACATGTCATTTTTTTGGGGGAGGGGTGTCCTCTTTTTAGTGGGGCTTCCTGTCCTGGCCCCCTAGGTGACTCCTCCTCTCAGCCTAGGTGGCCCTCCCTGCCAGCGATCTTCTGGGACACAACACAGGTCCCAGAAGATTGGCTGGCCAATGGCAGATCACAGCGCACGCCTGGCCATGAAGCCGTAAGCTATCATGGCTGTGTGCCCACAGTAGATATGACGGCGTCGAGGAGAGGAGCGTGGAAAGGTACGGGGCTCTGTGCGGCTGCATCGCTGGACTGTGGGACAGGTAAGTGTCAGTTTAATAAAAGTCACCAGCTACACTTTTTGTAGCTGCTGACTTTTACTAAACTAAAAACGGTGGAACTCTGCTTTAAGAAGTGCACTAATCTGGTGCACTGCAGGGTACAGGAATTCACACATGTGGGAGGTCAGGAGGGATTAGAATCCATAGCAAGTTCCCTGTACAGTCTCTGTGTTGAAATTTCCCTGGGCTCCCAAGTTTGCACATTCCAGCACACTAGCAGTTAACACAATGGAATGTGCAAACTTGGGAGCCCAGGGAAATGTCAACACAGAACACGTGTAGGAGGTGAAAGAATACTGCTGTTAGAATACCCGTTTTGGAATACATGCCATTATAATCCATTAAGTGGCCACCGCTGTATGTGCTTTTTAAAATATATGCAGCTTCTCATACCTGCATTTCTGTCTGTGCATACTCTGTACATTCCGCACATGTGACTCTGTCCGGTCCAGCCCGCCTCTCACCTCTCGTCTCTCGTTCTCCTCTCTGACATCAGTGGGAGTTATCAGCCCCGCCCACAGACTGTAGTCATCAGATCAGAAGAAAGGCAGGCGGGGCTGACGTCAGAAGAGACGTGGGAGGTGAGAGGCGGGCCGGAGCGAACAGTCACATGAGCGGAATATACAGAGTATACAGACAGAAATGCAGGTATGAAACACTGTATATTTTAAAAAGCACATACAGCGGTGGCCACTTAATGGATTATAACGGCATGTATTACAAAACAGGTATTTTAATAGACACGCTTGGATCGCTCTCCCGGGAGGGGCGGAGCAAGTCGGGATGACGTCACCAACATCGATTATTGGGATCACATGCATCGATGCCGCATCGGGGACCCCCGAATCGCGATGCATCAATGCAACAATTATATTCAGCACCCCTACTGCACACAGAAGGCTTTTTATCATAATGCATAGAATGCATTAAGATAAAAAAAAACTTCTGCCTTTACAACAACATTAAGCTTCTTGATGGATGCCTTGGAAGACACCGTGAAGCCACTTTCACAAGTGGGTACAATGTCCACATGAGAAGGATCCTATGGCTCAGGTGTTGGTCAGCAGAATGTCTCTGCAAGAAGCAAATTGTGCAGCTGAGGGCAAATGCTTGTTTGGGCCATCCTTGGATGCTTTCATCCATTATGAAGGAGGCAATAGTGATAGGTCAGAAACCAGTGACATCTTCAGAATCCAAGAACAGTTTCTTTCATAAGCAACCAGTCTCTGGCTCTAAGCAAAAGCCTATAGCCCAGTTTGGTAGGAAGATCCTTCTATTCTGATGTTAGTGGATGTTGGGACTCACAGATGGTCTGCAGTGTGGTGTCCAGAGGCTACAAGCTGAAGTTTCCCAGTTTTCCCCCTCGTCATGCTTTGTGTGCTCATGAGTGTCTTTGGATCCACAAAAAAAAAACATTTTTTTTTGCAGCCAAAGAAAGATTGCTGTCTCAGGGGGTCATTGGACTCGTGGTGGCAGAGAAGAGGAAAAACGTGGAAGGGTTATAAGCCCTGTGAGGCCCTTTGTCCCTCAATGGGGAGATGTTCTCTCTCTATTTGGTCCTGGTGACCATAAATTATGTCAAATCCAATATTTTTGATTTGTTACTGGAAAAGAAGGCGTAGGGAAATCTTCTATTGAAGACACATGTTTTGGTGACAATTGTCTTGGAGACATGATTTCACTTTGCAAAAAATCTTTTTACTTCCTGCTGCATATCTGGGACAGGAAGTGAAGGGAAAGCTCCCTAATGGCTTGCATTTAATTAAAAGGTACTTATAGGTATTAGATGTCAGTCTCTGCTCTGGTTGTTTTCTGGCAGATTTTAGGACAAGGTCCAGGAACTGCTTGCAAGACCCCACTGGCTGAGGTCCACTGAATGGAAGAGCCATCACTATTGTGTACCCCGATTAGCTGTCACCAGAGGTGTGTGCGGTGTCCGGGGTTTAGGGTGTTAAACTGTATTGCATGTTTGTTAGTTAACAAGAATACTATAGCTAAACTTAAAAGACTTTCCTAACCTGGAACCTATTCTTTACAGTATTTACCACCCATTGACTTTCAGCAGGGTTACATGGTCCATATATCTTATGCAAATATTGCTGTTAACTCTACTGTATTTCTTAAATTATAGAACGTTGCTGCCAACCACAGAATTAATGATGCTGTAGCCAATGAAGATGGACCCCAGACACTTAATGGACGATTCATGTATGGCCCTCTTGACATGGTCACATTGACTGGTGAAAAGGTAGGTTGTAGGTGCACTCATACTGATATTTGTATGTTAGTGTTTAAGCCTTTAGCTTTATATGTCTTGAAGCCTCGTACACAAGACCGAGGAACTCGGCGGGCGAAACACATCGTTTTCCTCGTCGAGTTCCTTGTTAGGCTGTCAAGGAACTCGACAAGGCAAGCTTCTCCATTCACGTAGAGGAAAAAGATAACATGCTCTCTTTTTGGCTCGACGGGATCCTCGACAGTTTCCTTGTCGAAAAATGTACACACGGCCGGTTTCCTCGGCAAAAAAAAAATCCCAGCAAGTTCCTTGCTGGTTTTTGCCGAGAAACTCGGTCGTGTGTACGAGGCCTGAGAGTTCTGTTTTTCATGTAACATTATATACCAGCATACAGTGGGTACTTAGACTTTGCTGCACATGCCAAACTGGTTAGAAGGAAAACTTTATTGCATGATAGTCTCATCCCCTTATTGTGTTAATTTTTTTAACAACTTTTGTGTTACGAGTTCTTGAGTTCAAAGCCTTTTCATTTTAAATTAAAATATATATTTTTTGGACTTTGTACCCCACATGCCTCACACACACCAATACTATACACACACACATGTACTATATGTGTAATAGCTGGTATTTTTTTCTCTAGCTATCACCTCAACCCTTTATTGCAGCGGTTTGTCATTTGCCTATGTTTCTATAACATAACCTGTCTAAATGACACTCAGCAAAACTGTGCTGCTGCACACTTTGATTAAGGTGATTGTGGCTGTATTAGTGCACTTACAACAAAAACAATTAAGTGCTGTCTGTGATACTTTTTTTTTATTCATGCATATTTTCAAGACTGGCTTTTGGGGTGTACCCCCTTCCTTAAGGTCCAAGTATTACTAATACAGGAAGTTTTAGCAGAATGTTAAGTTAGACCAGGGGTCTCAAACTCAAAATACCTGAGGGCCACAAGACAAGTTTCCATATCCCATGGGGGGCCGCATGCAAACTTTCAAACCTCAAAAACAGTACTGGTGTCAGCGAACGCATTATTAACCCTGACCACTACACTGCACACTGACCACTACACTACACACTGACCACTCACCATCAGGGTACAGCACATCAGGGTACAGCACATCAGGGCACAGCACACATGAGTGCACAGCACACATCAGGGTACAAAGCCCAGCACATCAGGGTACAAAGCCCAGCACATCAGGGTACAAAGCCCAGCACATCAGGGTACAGGGCACATCCGAGCACAGCACATAGGGGTACAGCACAACAGGCCACATCAGGGTGCACGGCACATCAGGACAGGGCATATCAGGACAGGGCACATGGCACAGTGCAGGACATGGCACATCAGGGCACAGCACATCAGGACAGGGCACATGGCACATCAGGGTACAGCGCACATGAAACAGCACATCAGGGTACAAAGCCCAGCACATCAGGGTACCCCATGTACCCTGATGTGCTGGGCTTTGTACCCTGATGTGCTGTTTCGTGTGCCCTGTACCCTGATGTGCCACGTGCCCTGATGTCATCAGGGTACATGGGGCACATCAGGGCACATGGGGCACAATCAGAGCACATCAGGGCACATGGGGCACATACGAGCACACCAGGGCACATGGGGCACATGAGAGCACATCAGGGCACAGCACATCAGGACAGGGCACATGGCACATCAGGGTACAGGACATGGCACATCAGGGCACAGCACATCAGGACAGGGCACATGGCACATCAGGGTACAGGGCACATGAAACAGTACATCAGGGTACAAAGCCCAGCACATCAGGGTACCCCATGTACCCTGATGTGCTGGGCTTTGTACCCTGATGTGCTGTTTCGTGTGCCCTGTACCCTGATGTGCCATGTGCCCTGATGTGCTGGGCTTTGTACCCTGATGTGCTGTTTCATGTGCCCTGTACCCTGATGTGCCATGTGCCCTGTCCTGATGTGCTGTGCCCTGATGTGCCATGTCCTGTACCCTGATGTGCCATGTGCCCTGTCCTGATGTGCTCTCATGTGCCCCATGTTCCCTGGTGTGTCCCATGTTCCCTGATTGTGCCCTGATGTGCTATCATGTGCCCCATGGCACATCAGGGTACATGGGCAACATCAGGGCACAATCAGAGCACATGAGGCATATCAGGGCACATGGGGCACATACGAGCACACCAGGGCACATGGGGCACATCAGGGCACAATCAGGGAACATGGGGCACATGAAAGCACATCAGGGCACATGGGGCACAGCAGATCAGGACAGGGTACATCAGGGTACAGGGCACATTGGGGCACATGAGGGTACATGACAGCACATCAGGGCACATGACAGCACATCAGGGCACATGACAGCACATCAGGGCACAATCAGGGCACAGGCACACCAGGTACCCTGATGTACAGAGCCCAGCACATCAGGGTACATGAGGCACATGAGGGTACATGGGGCACATGGCACATTGGGGCACATGAGGGTACATGGGGCACAATCAGGGCACATGACAGCACATGAGAGCACACCAGGGCACAATCAGGGCACACCAGGGCACATGAGAGCACATCATGGCACATGGGAGCACATCAGGGCACATCAGGGCACATGAGAGCACATCAAGGCACAATCAGGGCACATGAAAGCACATCAGGGCACAATCAGGGCACGTGAGAGCACATCAGGGCACATGAGAGCACACCAGGGCACAGGTCAGCATTTACTTGTTGTTTTCTACAAAGGCAGAGTAGCGCAGGAAGCGTCTGTCATAAGTTCACTTGTCTCTCATGTCACACTGCTACTCCCCGGCAGCCCCCCCCCTCTCTTCTCGTCCATCTCAGATGATGTCACAAGCAAATGGGAATGGACGAGAGGAGGGGCCGCCGGGGAGTAGCCGCGGCACCCGCCCTGCCTGCGGGCCATTTAAAACCGGTCCGTGGGCCGCAAATGGCCTGCGGGCCGGTACTTTGAGACCCCTGAGTTAGACCAATTCTGAAGAGAAAAGAAACACAAATATACACAGCAATGGTAAATGAACTTGGATTGTTTGTGAGATAAGGACTTGGGGGGGGGGGAGTCACATAGGTGAGAATGGTCAAAAAACTGTTGAATAGTGAGTTAGAAAACTGAGATCCACATTTAGTCCTTTATCTTTTGTGTCAAATAGAGTTAAAGGGATTTTAAGGTGAAAAACCTTCTGTCATGCAGCAGCCCCACCACTTTACTTACCTGAACTCATTCTTTCACGACCCGGGGATGAGCACACCAGCTCTAGCCGGTGTCTTGTTTCCTGATTGTCCTGATTGGATAGACTGATAGCAGCCACAGCTGTCAATCAAATTCAATGACACAGGGGCGGGGCAGAGTCCTGCTATCTGTGTCAATAGACGCAGCAGGACAAGGGAATACTAGCAGACTCCTTCCATAAGAAAGGGCAAAACCATCAATACAAGAATAAACAAGGCTTTGACAACCCAAAGAGAAACATTTTCTACAATACAAGAATCATTTAACTCTAATAACCACATATAATGCAGCGCTGGAAAGGATAAGAAAGATATTCCAAGAGCTGCAACCCATCATAACAGAGGATGAAACACAGAAATAATTATTCCACCAACCCCCAATGCTGGCTTTCAGGCACCCAACCCAACTCCAGACAGAAATGAATCAGCCAGAAACTTAACTCTGATTATGAAGCGAGCCCTGCAACAAAAAATGCTGCAAGCTGTTCAGCCAAATCAATCCATTAAAAAATGTCACACACACACAAATCGGACCTTCAGTATTACAGGATCATACAGCAAAAAAGTTGGTGAAACAGGACAGAAATTACAAAGACAATTTAATTTACACAGACACACCATTAAAGAACATAAGAAAGAAGAACTCTGCACACCTGTGGGACATGGTTTCTAACAACCAGATGGAAGACCTGAATCTTTTAGCTCCTAAGAGCCCATTCACACAGGGACGACTTTGGATCCGACTTCAAGTCGCCCCTAGTTGCCTCAGGTCGCGCTGCATGAGAAAATCAATGTAAGTGAATGGAGCCATCTTAATGCACACTACTGCAGTCGCACCGACTTCAGAAAAGGTTCCTGTACTACTTCAATCCGACTTCTAGGCGACTTGTAGGTAACTTGTACCCATTGATTTCATTGGAAGTCGCCTCAGAAGTCGGATCACTGTCTTAACAGAAGCAACAATACAGGAAGAGAACATACATTTCTCAGGAAAACCCCTCCCTCCCACAGAGCTGATTGTTGTTTGATTGGCCACTGGAAAGCCGCCTGTCCTGGAGGCAACTTGAAGTTGCCTTGTAAGTTGCCTGATGTCGTGCTGGAAGTCGTGTTGCCCCAGTGTGAATGGAGTCTCAAGGGAACTTCAGAACAACTCAGGAAAAGAAAACCATATAAATAAGAATGATCTATTTCTATTTGACGCATAAGATAATGGGCCAAATGTGGACCTCCAATTTCTAAATCGCTATCCAGGTGATCAAAGTTTGAGGACCACTCTCACCTCTGCTACTCTTTTTCCCCCCTCCCAGTCCATAACCCTTTCTTTTGCCTTTTCACAAATTATCCAAGTTTAATCACCATTGCTGTATATGTTTGTGTTTTTTTTTTCTCTTTGGAGATTGTCTTTCTTAACACTCGGCTAAAATTTTCTGTATTAGTACAGCTTGGACCTTGAAGAAGGGATTACACGTTTGAAAGCTTATGCTAAAATTTGGATGTTTGTGCAAATTAAAAAAACTATCCCATACAAAGTAGTTTTTTGCTGCTAACTTTGAAACTCATTTTTTTTCCTGAAAAAGATGAAGAGCCCTGAGATGCATGTAAACATTTGTGCCTGGATGTAAATGAACAAAACCTGTACTGAGAGAAATACTGGGGCTGCCATTGACTGCCTCCTGAAAATGCTAATTGCCTGGCAATTTCTAGCTCCAAAACTTGACTTCATTGCCTGGAACGTGCATGCAGACAGTGAAATCATACTTCTTTATATGCATATTTATTCTGAGTTAGTGACTCACTTGCGGTGTCATATTGAGTTCTGCTCTATTACCTTGTATTAATCATGTGTTGTAACACTTTTTTTCTACATATTCACTGTGTAATAGAACCACACTTTGAGTGCAGCACACTCCATAGTGACGATTATAATGCTAGCTTTAACAGATTGCATAGAACTAAACATGTGTGTGGTGTGTGCGTCAGCAGTGCTCACGCTATTAAAATATTTGTCTTTCTGCAGGTGGATATTCATATAATGACGCAGCCTCCATCTGGAGAATGGGTTTACTTTGATACCGAAATTACCAACAGCAGTGGCAGAATTTCCTATGTGATCCCTGAACATAGGAGACTTGGAGTCGGGGTATATCCACTGAAAATGGTCGTCAGGTATTATGTCATGCTAGAAGAAAGCTCTTAAACTTTACTTAGATTTGATACTACACTTTGGCAATATAACAATACCCCAAAATGTCATTGCATAGTCCATCTACAGAGGAAATACTTTGCCAGCAATTAGCATGTTTGAGTATTTGACTTGTGTCAATGGATATTGAGCCACACATCATATACACCATTTAGCAGTGGCGTCGCTATGGGGGTGCGGACCACACCGGGTGACCCCCGCCAGAGGGGCGACACAAGGGTTTTTTTCCGCACCTCTGGAGCTGGCCCTGTGCTTTTCGCTTAGTAATGCCGCTCTTGCCCAGACTGCTTCACTGAACCCTCCCCGGGCGCAGCTGATGTACTAATGCTGAGCATGTATCTACCAATTCTAGGCACCCACTGCAGCATCTCTCGCCGCCGCCTGTCACACTAGAGCCAGGGAGGGGAATCTTTTGCTAGGCGGCACCTTCTCGGCTCTGAGGTGTCTTATGAGAGGTCAGGAGGCAGAGCTTAGGATGAGGGTCATTTCTCTCACTGCATTGAGCCGCGCTGTATCTTAGGTCTGTGTTCAAGGGGGGGGGGAAATAAAAGCATTTAGTGTACTAATTGAATAAGAAGAGCGATGGGGGTCTGTGCTTAGAGAGGAAGAGAGTCCTATAAAGGATGGCGATTTGGGGGTGGAACTTTGCACCTAGCACCCACTTGAACTCTGCACCCTGTACTTGGCACCCACCTGAACTCTTCACTCTGCACCCACTTCAACTCTGCACCTAGCACCCAACTGAACTCTGCTACATTTACCTAGCACCCTCCAGAATCCCACACACCAATCCTACAAGCCAACAGCCACAAAGGCTATCGGTACTTGTAGTTCTCCCATTCACAGGACATTGTGAATAAATTAGGCAGCTGGGTGGGGAAGATGGGGGGGGTCTGCTGCAGCAGTGACGTGTTACATATTATACCCTGAATACAAATATAACATGTTAACTTTGAAGTGGTTGTAAACCCTATAAAAAACAAAAACTCTGCAAGATAAAGGCATAGTGAGCTAGTATGCACAGCTTACTAGCTCGTTATGAATTACTTACCGGCGGCGACATTTCTCCCGGGCTACTTCCGGGTATCAAAAATTAAAGGGAAACAGTATAGTACTAAGAGGAGATAGAAAATGACCTTAGATAAGGTCTTGAAAAGAAAAGAGGTTACATGTAGCCAAACTATAATGATCCTGATCCTAATAATAATAAACATATGATGTGTATCAAAAAGTTTATTTAAATGATTAATTAATCAAGGTAGAATCACATTCAAATATCACAACACGGTTAAAAGGAAAAATAATATAGGGTAATTAATATCTGACCATGATCACACATAACATACAAGACATACAATAGACAACATTAACGCTTGACACTGTCCGGACACTGTCGGGGTCTGTCATTGGTTATCGACACAATAATACAATGTATATTGGATGGTATGGAATGTAACAGTATTCATGAGTGGTGACTACTGTTTTCCAAATTGTGGCCCTAATGGTGTATTAACCAATGACTGAGCCCTGAAAAGGTATAGGGGGGGAGGGAGGGAAAAAGGGAGGAAGGAGGAGACGGGAGGGGAGTGTGGATTTTGAGGTTATGAAGCTGCAGTGGGTTAATTGATAGTGCCGACAGGCAGGAGAGTTGTCTAGTGAGCTGATGGTAAGTTCACTGTAGATGTAAGGGAAGCATCCTCTCATAAAAGTTGCAGGAATGGCATCGATTCTCAGTATTTAATATCAATCTGTTGTAGATTGTAACATGTCAGCAGTCATTCGAATGAATTCGCTCGCTCTTAATGTAGCCTTAACAGTCTGATTATATGTTCAGTTAATTTGATTGCACTATAGGTAATATGCAATGTGCTGTTAGTCAGAGAGTATTAGGTACCTGGAGATGCACAGGAATTCAATTGGATAGTATAATATCAGCACTGCTGCATTTCCCTACTAGGATACTTAGGAAGGGTTATGTAAGAGTGTTTGCTCAATCTCCAGTGATTGTGGAGTTTGTATTTGATGTTTTAATTGAGCAATAAACCCCCTAAACAATATATAGCAGCAGCGATGTTGATGCTTGCAGAATTTTCAAAAGATATGAGCATCCATATTACTCCAGTAAGAACGTAAATGATAAGAAATGGTTACAGACCTTGTGTGGCTGTACATTCATTCATCGAATGATCAGGGTGATATAACCTGTTTGAGCAGTCTTCTGGTTAAATTTCCCGATTGATGCGCCCAAGAGTGCAGGGGGCTCGGTTGGGAGGGGAGTTAGGAATACTCCGGTTCCAGTAAGTGGGCTGAATAGCCCGGTAGAGATGCCTCAATCTCCGTCTCCGTCTATGCAGTCCTCCGTTTTTCCTTCCTGTTTGGATTCGATCATGTGGACAGGTCACATGGGCAATGTCAGGTGGTGACGTCGACGCGTTTCGCCGTAGCCAATGGCGTAGCTTCTTCCTGGACGTGATGGGATGTCAGCTGGTGGATGTTTTTATACACGCAGTCCACAGCTGATGCTTGCACCAGAGCGGTGCGTATTGATGCTGGGCCATTGCATGAAACAACTGACGCTACGGTGGTCATGGAGGTCAATCAGTCCAATCAATTTAAATTTCCTAAAAGGAAGGCAGTTTATCTTCCCGCTCATGTTCTTTCATCATTAGATATGGCTTATTTTGAGCATAAAATGTTCAATTTTAGAGTGGAAACACAGTGAGGGAGATGTGTAGCGGGACAAGAAGTGAGGAAAGAGGGGGGAAAAACAATATTTTTTGAGATGAACAGATTACAATTAATAATTATAGCAAAAATATATATATAAGATATAAGATAATCAGATCCTAGCTGGCATTTTTGAAGTAATGTCCATAGGAATCCATTGATATCATGATCCATTCGTCTTGGTCCATTGCGGTAGGGATCAATGATTTCTATCAATGGATGGGAGGAATTTTGCATATTAGTAAAGGTTAATAGTTGAAATGTAAGTTTAAGCAACACAGCTATCCCGGCAATCATTAATGCTTGACTTTTTTATTTATTTTATTACATGTAATTTTATTTATTTTGACAGAATACTGTCAAAATGTTTGTAGATATAGCAAGCGGAGTGACTGGGGCATACCAGACTGATGCACCGGATGTCCCCGGTCACTTCGCTGAGTATATGTCGGGGTCTTGTAGAAGAAGGGGGGGGCTGGGCTATCCTACGGGTTTAGAAAAACTTGTAAATTTAGTTCAGTGTTTAAACCGATCGGGACGAGTGATTTAAGACGGTACACCCACCACTTTTCTTTTTGTTGGAGGATACGGTCAAAATCACCTCGTCTACCTGGTAATTTAAGGACATAAATGCCCTTCACTGTCATGCCCTTGGAGCATCTATTGTGATGTTCGGCAAAATGCTTAGCAAGTGGCTTTTCAGGATTTTTTTGTTTTTCGTTAATTTCACGTAATTTCACGTAGGTGCTCGCCATTAACACAGTACAGAAAACAGTAGTCACCACTCATGAATACTGTTACATTCCATACCATCCAATATACATTGTATTATTGTGTCGATAACCAATGACAGACCCCGACAGTGTCCGGACAGTGTCAAGCGTTAATGTTGTCTATTGTATGTCTTGTATGTTATGTGTGATCATGGTCAGATATTAATTACCCTATATTATTTTTCCTTTTAACCGTGTTGTGATATTTGAATGTGATTCTACCTTGATTAATTAATCATTTAAATAAACTTTTTGATACACATCATATGTTTATTATTATTAGGATCAGGATCATTATAGTTTGGCTACATGTAACCTCTTTTCTTTTCAAGACCTTATCTAAGGTCATTTTCTATCTCCTCTTAGTACTATACTGTTTCCCTTTAATTTTTGATATATGCTATGGTTACGGCCTCACTCCCAACATTTGACGGGCGATCCCATCTACGTTCACTATCCACTGCATCAGACTTGCATATATCCCCCTTTTTTTCCCCCCCCTAACCCCCCCCTCTTCCCAAATGTTTATACTTCCGGGTATCGCAGCTCCGGCGCTGTGATTGGCTGGAGCCGCGATGATATCACTCCCGCGAATGCACACGGGAGCCGCCGGTAACGGTACATTGACTGAAACAACGGCACATACAGGGGATATCTCCTAAACCGTGCACGTTTAGGAGATATCCTGGGTAGCTACAGGTAAGCCTTATTATAGGCTTATCTGTAGCATAAAGTGGTTGTAAAGGGTTTACAACCACTTTAACACAAAGCTGTTTCTGGGCCCTCTTATGCTTTTTCTGAATTAAACTGTGTTGTATTAAAGTAGAAATGTGTGGCTCAGATGATACTTAATTAATTCTACTTGGTACTCTTGCTTTTACAGTCACAAATGACTAAAAAGCAATATGACCAGTAGTACAGTAAGTCTGCATACCATTAGTTTTGAAAGCGGTGTAAAAATTGAAATGTCAAAACAGTTTAGTGGAACAGTGCCCCCTAGAGAGCAAACAGTGTCTCTGGAGTTAAGGAGACCATAGCATCTTCTTTCTATATTACCCATATTCATCATATTTGGTTGTTTGAATATTCTGCTTTATTCAATGAAATGGAACTTGTAGTGTATCTAAACCCCAAAACAAAAATGTTGCACATAGCATTTGTTGTTCTAATAAAGGGTATATACAATTTACAACATGAGTCTTGGAAGGTGATATACATTGTGAATTACTTGATTCCCATGAAACATCAGTTCTTACAGGTGAATAATCTGGGGATCATCTTAGCCATATGTTTTTTTCCACCTACAGTATTTAGAATTTTAGCTCATAAGTGGTAGTGCATGTATTAAAGACGTTGGAAGAAAACAAAGTTATTGATGTACAAAGTGACCCACAGCAGGCAGATTACATATGAAAGTATCAGTTAATTCTTTGGTTGCTGTAGATTACTTTGTACATTGTTCTTATAAAGTTCATGTATTGGTCCCTGATTGGATGGTTTTACTGACATCTGTATATACAAATGCCTTTGTAACAATGCCTTTTTTTTGTTTTTTGTTCTAGGGGAGACCATACATATGCCGACAGTTACCTCCATGTTTTACCTAAAGCAACAGAATTTGTAGTATTCAGCATTGACGGATCTTTTGCCGCTAGCGTTTCCATCATGGGCAGTGACCCAAAAGTCAGAGCAGGGGCAGTGGATGTAGTGAGGTCAGTGTACTCTTTTGTAGGGTGCCATAGCTGTTATGCACTGTCCATAGCACTTCTAACACCTCCTCTATCTTCTTCTAGGCACTGGCAGGATCTTGGCTACCTCATTATCTATGTCACAGGCAGACCCGACATGCAGAAGCAGAGAGTAGTGGCATGGCTTGCACAGCACAACTTCCCACATGGCATAGTATCATTCTGTGATGGATTGGTTCACGATCCCCTGCGGCACAAAGCAAATTTCCTGAAAAGCCTGATTCAAGATGTAAGATACATTCCATATAATGAATACTTTGTGGGTGCCGTCTGCTAATGACTAGAGTGTGTCTTTGTTAACAAACACCGCCTCCCCCTTACTATATGTAACTAGTGATTGTATTATAGTACAGTATATACCTATTTATCCACAGTATTATATAGAGTAGGGAATGGTGAAAACCCTTGTCAGGTTTTGTTTTCTGTTTTCACATTGGGGTGATTCCCCCTCTCTTCCTGTTCTGGAGATTCTACAGAAAGGGAGAGCAATTTTCTCCAAAAAGAGCGCAAATACCCTCTTTGACAATTGTCACCAGAACAAGTTTCACTGTTAAAATTTTTCCCCTCACCCCATGTTCTGGTGATGACTGCAAATTGTCACATTCTGTCTTGGTGATTGATAATGGTTACCAGATGGAGGTCAGTCAAGCATGTCTTGTTTACGTCTTAGCGGGTTGTGACAGGCTGAGTTTACAGTTACATCCGGTGACACCAAGAAATAGGACAATGAGACTTTTAGGTGCAACTGATAGGCACACCATCTACAACTAAATCTTTGGGTAAAAAAAAAAAATCTTTAAAGTGGAGGTTCACCCAAAAAGTTAGTTTTTAACATTAGATTGAGGCTCGTTTTGTCAAGGGGAATCGGTTGTTTCTTTTTAAATCGAAACAGTAGTTACCGTTTTAGAGAGAGATCTTCTCCGCCGCTTCCGGGTATGGGGTGCGGGACTGGGCGTTCCTATTTGATTGACAGGCTTCCGACGGTCGCATAAATCGCGTCACGATTTTCCTAAAGTAGCCGAACGTCGGTGCACAGGCGCCGTATAGAGCCGCACCGACGTTCGGCTTCTCGTGAAGCGATGTATTCGACCGTGGGAAGCCTGTCAATCAAATAGGAACGCCCAATCCCGAAGACCATACCCGGAAGCGGCGGAGAAGATCTATCTCTAAGGCCTCGTACAGACGGGCAAACATGTACGATGAAAACGGTCCCCCGGACCGTTTTCAGCGTACATGCCCGCCCGGAGATTTCTGTATGATGGCTGTACACACCATCATACAGAAATCCGCGCATACACGATACGCGGCGACGAGGCCGCTACGATGACGCGGCGACGTGCGCGGCCCTGGCAGTTCAATGCTTCCACACATGCGTCAAAGTCATTCGACGCATGCGAGGGATGGCGGCCGCTCGGACATGTACGGTAAGTCTGTACAGACGACGAACATGTCCGACGGACAGGATTCCAGCGGGCATGTTTCTAAGCAAGTTTAGAAACATTTGTCCGCTCGAAAACGGTCTGGCGGGCAAATGTACGCTGGAATCCTGTCCGCTCGGCTGTACAGACGACCGAACATGTCTGCTGAAACTGGTCCGCGGACCAGTTTCAGCAAACATGTTCGGTCGTGTGTACGGGGCCTAAAACGGTAAGTACTGCTTCGATTTTAAAAAAAACACCCGATTCCCCTTGACAAAATGAGCCTCAATCTAATGTTAAAAATTACAAATTACAGCAAGAGTGAGTATTAAAATATTCATACAGTGGAACCCTTGTAATTTAAACTGAAATTTCACAAATACTACCCTCAGATACCCCAAAGGTCAGCCTTTTAGAATGTCTAAAGTCACATTCTATCTTCCTTTCTGAAGTAGTTGCTGATTCAACCAAAGGAGCAAGGGATATGATCCTTAGCGTGTATCTCAGGCTTCTTTGCCTGCTTCATCGGGAAGCTGTGGAAACATCTTTTTTGATGTCAGATATTAAAATAATCATTTGTTTTGTTGGTTACAATAAGTAAAGTGATATTAAAGTCTTGTTTTTTTTGGTTTAAAAAAAACAAACATGTTATACTTACCTGCTCTATACAGTAATTTTGCACAGAGCAGCCTCGATCCTCTTCTTTTTGGGTCCCCCGCCGGCATGCCTGGCCCCTCTTGCAAAGTGCCCCCAGAGCAAGCAATTACCTCTGGGGGCACCTGAGCAGGCTTGCTCCTGAGCCACTGCTCTGTGTGTCCCTTCAGACACTGAGCTGTGGCTCAGCCCTGCCCGCTTTCTCTCTCTTCATTGGATCACTGACTTTAAATGACAGCAAGGGAACCAATGGCACCCACTGCTATCTCGGCCAATAAAGAGGAAGAGGAGTCCCGGACACCTGAGGCTCTCGTACAACATTTCTGGATTGAGATGGGGCCCAGGTAAGTATTAGGGCTACGGGCAGCTGCTGCACACAGAAGGTTTTTTACCTTACTGCATAGAATGCATTAAGATAAAAAAAAACTTCTGCTATTAGAACCACTTTAATATCTATTGATTTTCATGCACAAGGAGATAATATGGAGTTGATTTACTAAATGCAAAAAGACTGTGCATTTTGCAAGAGCAGTTGCTCCAGAGCTTAGTAAATGAGCAGAAGCTCTGCTGACTTCCATCATCCAAACATGTGCAAGCAAAAATTTGTTATTAATTTTCTTTGCATGTGATTGGGTACTCTTTGCAGAGTGAAGCCTTACCTCATTTACTAAGCTCTGGAGCAACTGCACTTGCAGAGGGCAACTGCTCTTTGCAAAGTGCTCAGTCTATTTGCCTTTAGTAAATCAACCCCTATGTGTCACTTTCAAGAAGTACAGGGACATATGCTTTTTTTTTGTTTGTTTTGCTTTTCATTTTTCTAGGTACGTTTGCTTTATTTTTTGTCTATTTTGTTTCATTTTTGCAGGTACACATGAAAATCCATGCAGCTTATGGCTCCACAAAGGATATCTCAGTGTACAGCGCTATAGGTCTGTCACCAATGCAGATCTTCATTGTAGGCCGTCCAACCAAGAAGTTGCAGCACCAATGTCAGGTAAAGCTACCATATAATTAGAGCCAGTACAAATTATGTAGTTTTGCAGCATGTGTGACATGAAAGTGACTGTCATGTCCAAAGGTCAAAGCTACCAATAATACAGCGATATATGTAGTGCAGGCCATTACTTTAACCACTTCAGCCCTGGAAGGTTTCCCCCCCCCCCCCCCATCCTGACCAGAGCACTTTTTACAATTTGGCACTGCATCGCTTTAACTGGTAATTGCGCGGTTAAGCAATGCTGTACCCAAACAAAATTTGCGTCCTTTTTTTCCCACAAATAGAATTACAAAATACAAATTACACAAAAAAAGAGCGTACATTTTGAAAAAAAAAACAATACTTTTTGCTATAATAAATATCTACAAAAATGTTTTTAAAAATCTAATTTCTTTATCAGTTTAGGCCAATATATATTCTTCTACATATTTTTGGTAAAAAAATCGCAATAAGCATATGTTGATTGGTTTACGCAAAAGCAAACACACTCAAATCCCTGTGCTGGCGCTCGAGCACGCGGTCGCGTGTGGCCGGCCACGCATGTTGGGTCCCCCGCCGTACAGGGCATGCCCTCTGGAGTCTCTGAAAGGAACCCTGTATATGTACGGGGTTTCGCGCAACAGTGCCACAGTATATGTACACGAGCCGGTCGGGAATCGGTTAAATAATTTTATGATTGTAGTTGAAACAAGCAATGAAGATGTCCCTGTCAGTGTTTGCAGGAAGTTGTATTACTTCCTGTAGCTACCTTGAACAGCGACAACCAGAACCCAAGACCTGGGGAAGGAATCGGTAAGGGCAGAGGTGAACACCTCAAGGCTAAAAACCAAAAGAATCATCTGTTTTGCCTGCAGTAACCAGTTTGTGTCTTCTATTTCTAAACTGCAATTTGGGACATGCATTGCTTTTCTGTGGGGTACACAAGAGTCGTCCTTTCACACACTTTGTCAGGGGAATGACTGTCCACTTCACTGCAGTACAGGGCACAGGAATTGACATGGTTTTCTCTATGATTTGTTCAAATATTTGCTTTATATCATCTGTGATATTTTCTTCCTACAGTTCATCACCGAAGGCTATGCTTCTCACCTTGCACAACTGGAATACAGCCACCGATCTCGACCTGCCAAGAACACCAACAGAATAGCATTACGAAAAGGAAGCTTTTGTCTTCCCGGTCAGTCAGATTTCCTGAGGAAGAGGAATCATTTACTTCGCACCATCTCATCACAACCCACAACTAGCAGCAACCACAAACCAGAGCGAACGCAAAGTCAGTCGGAGAGTGACCGCGATCGGGAAAGGGAACGTAGCCAAAGAAGTATGAGCCTTGCAGCAGGATGCTGGGGGAGGAGTGGGGCCACCACCAAGCTGGATTCTGGCGTTTTAAGTCAGAAATGAGCTCCAATGCATCCTGAACTAATTCCTGTGCTTGGCTCTTGCCACTTTAAAGGGAGGGGGGCAAAAAAGGGACAGAGGTGCAACTTTGTCTATTGAGATAGAGTTGACATAATGGTGCTACTATATAACAACGTTAGCAAAGCTGATGACAAGAAGGGTTGAACTGCAAGCCTTAAAAAGGGTAGCAATGCCCAGAAGATCATTGTGACAGAACCACACAAGGGGACAAGTAAAAGTAGTCAACGTTTTTATTTATTTAATTTCTTTTTTTTAGGCAGGTTCATAAACTTACCAATGTAAATATATGTGCCTCTTTTATCTTCTTAGCCATCTCTTTACTGAGAAGAATGCACAGCACATGTCCAACTAAATAACGATTTTATTTTGTACATAACACTCATTACCCATTGAGTATCACCACAAAAAAAGTGGCAGCCTCCGCAGAACCAGCCGTAAACCATTAATAGTTTCCTTCACACATTTTCTCGCTCTCTGTTCCTTAAACCACGGCACAACAAATGAAAATGTCAACACAAACAATTTTCCTATTTTTTTTTCCTGGAAAAGACGGAAGATACTTTTCATAAAATGTTCCAAGACTATTGACAGTCTGCCTTGCTCATTTCAACTGTTGTTCTTGTGAGCTGGTCATGTAAAGGACATGTTTAGAAACGGACATGAACGCACTGCACAGGTACTGTTACCTGGGGTTTTGGTGATCTGAGGACAAGTGAGACCCATAACCCTGAAATCTTTTTTGTATCCGAAGTTCTTAACCTTTATTCTCTACATGTCCAGTCTGCTGCTTTTTGCGTGTAGTTGCTCAACTGTATGACCTCATTGTTTTCTTTGCACTGATAATTTTTAGATTGGAGATCTGTTACCATCTCATGTAGCTACATATCCTTGTCCCGTAGTGCATGGTAATTTAATTATTGCTAAGCCAGAGGATGGGTAGAACTATTTTTGTGCTGTGTTTTTCCCCAGTACCAAGTTTAGGCAGGCGTGCCATAAAAAAAATAAAAAGTCATACACCGCGTAGCATGGTATAAGCAGAAAGATTTCATTTTGCCTAGCTCCTACATTTGCCATGTTAACAATACCTATGGATAGTTGCCTGGACATATCTGTATTTATCTCCAGCAAAGGCTGATACGCATCAAACAAGACTAATTTATTTAAGGAGACCACATGCAGTACACAATGTTAGCAGATCAGTTTAATACTGTATTAATCTAGCACTGTGAAATCTCACTGATTGTCACCATTACAGGTGAGCAGAAAGCCAAAAAAAGCAAATGGTTGAACGTTTGTGGTATGTTAGATTTAGAATATGTTTAAATACTCTTCCTATATTAATGTTTACTCTGCCCAGCAAGTCTCTGCTGCCCTAGCTCATCAGCGAATGAGTTATAATGCCAGTTTCATATAATTGTACTCTATACAGAGTAATCTGCACCTTTAAGCCTGCTTGAGTGACAGCAGAATTGCACTGCTCACCCAGTATAAGTCCCTTCTCCACTGAAACCCTGTGTCATGTGCATCTTATATCTGAATGATCAGATGCTAGACACACACGGATTACATTGCACATTGTAATAGACCTATAGCTTTGATCCCACTGATATTTGTCCAAAATATTTTTGGTGTTTTTTCCCCTTTGTACAAAGTATCTTTATGCTTATGTATTAAATGTAAGAATTGGCTGGCCATTGGATCATACCTTTTGAACGTCTACAAAAGTGTGAAAATCCGCCAGTCCATGGTAAAATGTGTGATTGACTTTTGACAGTTACAGTATAAAGCACATATACACATTACATTTTGTAAATTCTCTGCCTGAGGCGTGAATAGGTCAGTATAGCAGGGATTAGCGAATACTCCAATGCATGAACTGCTAAGCAGAGGGTCAACTGTATTGGGCGAGCTTGAATCCTTTGGGGGAACAGATTGAACAGATATCGCTATGGCCTTTAAAATAGTGAATGCTGAGCAATGAGAAAATGCACAAAGGGAGGAAATGTATGTAAATTTATTGTAACGTGCAGGGGATAAGCTATTGTGTGTAGATACTGTATAACAAACAAATGTAAATGTTCAGAAAAGTGGTTATATAAAAGTGAAAGTTATTTATTTATGTAGAAAATGTCTCGGGTGGGGGCGATCCTCTGGGTTTTTAATCAATATTTTAAAAAAACACACAAAAAAAATTAATAAGTAGCTTTTTGTTTCAGGCGTTCTGTACAAAGCAATTCAATTAAAGGACCAACTATAATGTAATTGTCATTTGCATAAGTGCAATATATTCTTGAGTCACCCTCATTGTCCCATACTTTTCATGTAGACTTGACAATCATATCCTATATATCTCCTCATGTTTTTTTTTGCTCTTTGTTAGGCTTTTTGAAAACCTTTTGCCTTCCCTGACTATGGATATTTGGATCTTTGCCACGTGGAAATAACACAGCAGAATAATTCATTCTGACTGTAATAATATCAGTTATGCAGAACTGTGAGATTGCGCCACGATTCTGCCAGGAAGGAGTTAATAAAAAGAAATTTCGCCCATTATTACCTGTTAGGATACAGCGTGTTAACATGTTAGTTTGTGTTCATTTTCCAAAAGCAATAGTTCAATTCAGCTTCTAAATGGGGTTGGGGGCCAGCTAACTCTGAGAGTGTATAAATACGTATTCCTAACCAATTTGCATCTGCTATTGTTTATTGTCTCCATTGCTTTGGGAGGCCTGATCACCTCCACCTATGTCAGTTTCACCTATGAGAAGTTGTATCCTTTGATTCAACATCTTAGTCTCAAATAACCAAAAATAAATAATACGTTTACAATGTTAGTAGAATACAATAAATGAAAACCAGAGGTTACTATAACATACAGATTTCTTTCCTGTAACTGGTAGATGTGTGCGTGTGCAGATGCCGCTTGCACCGACAAGGTTTAACCACAGCTTGTCTCCTCGTCATGGATCCTGCACTTTCTTCTCAAGCCCAGACAGAAAGGTATTTCGCCTTTGCTGCATTTCCTAGAAGCTCCAGTAGCCTTACATTTATCATATTCCTGCCAGGAGTATAATCTTGACTGTCAGCTTTCTACAGTATATAATATTTTATTTATAGAGAAAATAATAAATGAAGACAAGGAGACTTGCACAAGACTGAACTCTTCCAAATGTCTGTCTGCTGCTCCCTGGTTTTCATTTTTTGTATTATTTTGGTGTGTGTATAAATACTATTTTGCTTGTATGTGTGTTAGTGTGTTGTTTTAGGCCTCTGTGCTTTCTGTGCAGTACCCATTGTACGTTACACAGATTAAAGATTTGGGAAGGCTATTGGATTGTATCTAATTACTTTACTTCAACATCGGTGAAGCAGCTATGCTTGCAAAGCATTATCGGGCTGGCATTGCAGGTAAGGAAGCACCCAGTTCTGGTGGAACCCTTTGGCAACTCTAGAGATGGGTTTAATGGTTCAGAGGACTGCTTAGGAGACCCTGTTGGTTAAAATACCAATAATAACAATGATACCTTATGAAATTTAAGAGATTTAAGTGCCACATGCCTAGCTGGAGACTAACAACACAATTACACTATGGTATGGCATCAGACTTTTGAGGTACAGCATTCATTTTGCTGTTGAAAGCATTTTATTAGTTCGTATCTGTTTAAAAAGATTTTGTACAACAGTATAAACTCGTATTGCACAACAATTTCAAGTACAAAATGTGAAAAAAATCCAACATTGGTAGTTTGTTCGCATATATTAGTCTTTGCAGCTCAACGTGTTTCCCGGACATCGTCCTCTTCATCAGGAGACACCAATACAGACTTTTAATATAATGCAATCAAGATGAGATAACAATTGTCAAAAATTGCATTAACAATACACCCCTTCCATAATGGACCTCATCCCCCACATGCTCAGGGAGACCAAGGAGCAAGAGGGGAGGGGAGGGAGATAGCAAGCCTAGTGCTAGTGCATCCAGCTCCCACTTACTCCCCCCTCCCCCTTTTTAGAGGCTTAGGTATGTCATTATAAACAAGCTAAATATCTTTAGAGGAATAATAGCCTTCTCTGATGTAATAAATTGCTACATTTACCTTATTTTTATGGTGAAAATGTAAGGCTGCTGATTTGTCATAATGTGATGTGCACAAATAATCCAAACTACAGGCAAATTGTGAGGTTTCTATAAAAAATAGGAATGTATTAATATGCTAGAGACAAAGGGAAAATAAGTCTAATAGATAAGTACAGGGTGTATACGAAGGACCAAGAGAACAAATTGAAAATATCTTATATTATCATTACCTGATGGAAACTATATTGGATCTGCTATGCAGGATGGCTTTATCCAAAAGGGTATTAGGAAGTATGGCAAAATGCTTTTAAGCCTCAAAATAGCTAATCCCTTATAAGGGATCTGTAACAAAAAATAGCATAGACCATGTCACTTTAGATAGATCCTTATATGTATAAGTGTGTGTTTTCCTTCCAAAAGACACGTAACCTACCTCAGATGGAATAAAATAGAGAGCCTACAATACAGCATTGTTCATTCTTGTTAATCCACTATTTTATCTATAATGTATTCATGGAGTTCCTTGCAGGTCCCCCTCAGATCTACAGCGACTGCGCTTTTAGTGCAATTTAAAGTGCACTTTGCACTTGTAGTTTGCACTTGTAGTAAAACGTGTATTTGCCTTTTGTAAATAACCCCCACAGTGGCTCAAGATCTAATCCCTTACACATTTGATATATCTGCAGCAGCTTCAATAATAAGCCTAAACGGCCACAAAGGAATGATTCCCAGCCTGGAGAGGGAGAGAATGAGGGCCAGGCGCCACCCTGTATATATGGAGGGGCAACAAAATTGGTGACAGCTGCAAGCCCCAGCCGCTCCGGATGGATTGTCAGCCTTCTGGCCATTAACCAAAATGGCCGCGGCTGACTCAGGGGCGCTTTAATGCCTGAGCTTTCAAGCTGGGAAGCAGTCAAAACCATTTCCAGGCAGTTGCATTTCCCACCCTGCACTGAACTTCTTTCATATGGGGAATTCCCGTGCCGCCTAGGATTCACAATAGATAAGTTTGGGCTCTTGTGCCTGTGACGAGAGAGGAGGGACCAGTGGAATCAGCACACCAGAACAGGTAGTTCTTTCATAGCAGCTTCCCTGCGCTGCTCTGCATCAGGAAACCACTTATGTACCCCTCTGTGCACCCTCCTGAACCTGTTCCTTGCCCTCCAGACCACCTCTGCAGGGTGCCCTCCTGACTCCCTAGGACTGTGCCATCTTAACCTCCAGTACCATGCCCTCCTGATCGTCCAGTACTGTGCCCTTCTGACCCCCCCAGTTCCATACTCTCCAGACTTCCCTGTACCATGCCTTTCTGACTCCCCCCCTTCCCCCTACACTGTCTTACTGATCACCTGTCCTTAGCCCTGCTGACCCCTTGTCCTTTGCCTTGTTGACACACTGTTCTCTGACATGCTATCCCCTGTCATCTGCCCTACTAATCTCTGTACACTGCTCCTCATACTACTGACCTCTGTACACTGCCCTAACTACTACTTACCTCTGTACACTGCCTTACCCACAACTGACCTCTGGGGGCTTGATAGTTAAAAAAAAAAAAAAAAGGCTGCAGCACCGTGGTGAACTTTGCTCTCTTCTATGTTGTCATGGTAGATCACCACCTCTCAAAGGTTGAAAACCCGTGTTTTAGGGGTTACGAAACTAAAGTTTTTATAGGGGGTAACAGAGGATGTCGTCTTGAAAAGTTGTGGCTGTCCCCCACATCACTGTGTAGAGTAATTGGTCTTCAATTTACCCATCCCTCTGGATGGATCAGTGCATGGTTAAAGGGTAACGCCACATTTGCTAAACATAAGTCATATATAATTACTACACCAGCCTTCTGTGTAAGTCGGTGTTTTTAAAAATACCTACTGTAAATTTGGTCTGCAATCTTTTGTGATTTTCAAAAACATTGTTCCTTGTATGGAGATATTCTGTACACTGTTCATTCCTTGTTCAAGTGATTGGCATAGCGCTGCTCCTAGCAGTTTTTATTTTCTTGTAATACATGGACTGATTAGGTGACTCCACCAGAAAGAGTCTTACACTCAGGGGGCCAAATTCTCAAAAGAGATATGCAGGCGGAACTGCTGTTCAGCCTGCGTATCTCTGTGCCTAACTTTGGAAACGATCCTCAAAAGGATTTTTCCAAAGTTAGGCAGAAGATCTGACATCTGTAAGACACTTACACTGTCAGATCTTAGGATGCAGTACCGCATCCGCCGCTCGGGGCATTTCGAGTCGAAATGCCGGCTAGCGTATGCAAATGAGTACTTAAGCAGATCCACAAAGCATTAAAGCTTTGTGTTTTCTGCATAAGTTACGATTTGCACGCGTTAAATTAGGGCTGGTTTTACAATGTGTAAAGTTAGTACACCATGTAAAACCAGACCTTTTTTCCGATCGCCGCGATTTTTTTTTAAATTTGAATTTTTTTTCCCGGCGCGTATTTTTTTTTTCACCCGTCGCAACTTTATTGTCCCGTCGCAATCCACAAAGCCCGGCGTAAATTACGTTTGCGCGCTGCACGTCGGGAAAATTACGTCACACGCATGCGCAGTACGGCCGGCGCGGGAGCGCGCCTCATTTAAATTGTAATCGCCCCCCAGAGAGGAGGACCGCCTTGCGACGGAGGCACTTAAGTTACACGGCCTGAAATTTCTAGGTAAGTGCTTTGTGGATCGGGCACTTAGGTAGAAATTTAAGGCCTGTGTAACTTAACTGCTGAAAGTTAAGTTAGGCGGCGTTTTTGAGAATTTGGCCCAGGATGTATAAACTAAGTAAAGATGAATATGAGCTTTGGTTCACTGAAACAGGTAGGACTGCAATGATGCCTGCAGAAGAGAATAAAGTAAGGGAAATCACTGAAGGTGCCATGGATGACCTTATCTTGATAACGTTCTTTTTCTTTTTTTCTGATTACTTCTGTGCTCAATGCTTTAACGTTACTAACCTGGAATAAGCATGTAGCTTGCAAAAAATAAATAAAATCCTTGATCTGCATACACGCTTGGTCAATGTATATATTTAGGCCAGATCACCAAGGCATCCAGGCAATTAGAGACATTTGAAATTCCAGCCTGCATATTTGTGTCACTACAGAGAGGAGATTCAGTCAAGCCAGTTTCTTCCTCTCCGAACTGATATTTTAAGAATTTCTTGCTGCCATAGCGACAGGTTCTTAAAATAGTGGTAGTAAGAACTACGTGAATTTTGCATCCTTGTTGATAATGCTACCAACACTTTTACAAATGCTTGACTGAATTAGGCACAGGTAGTTCTGAAGGGATCTAGCGCCTTAAAAGTGCCTTTAGGGCCATTTTGAATTTCCATGAATATCTAAAAGCCTGACCCAGCCAAATTGTTTTGTTAATTTTGCATATAGAAATGTTCCAACCCTTTTCCACTCTTATCTAAAACTACAGCAGACATTTTGGAACATAGGTTGTCCACAAAAACTATAACCTTACATTAATGGCACTAAAAATAAAGAGAGTATTTTTAATGAACTAAAATGTGCTCAAAATCTCTGCTTCATACATTACTGGTGAAGTGAAAACTTGAAATTCGTTTCTGTGGGGAGGGAACCCCTGAAGTGGGTATTTAGGGCCTCAACATCTCACCAAGTCGAGATTAAACACTGCTTGTTCTGGTGCTAAGCTCTTTCTCTGCATCCAGGTGTCAAATGCCAGAGTCTCAGTGAGGTTGATTTCCTAAAAGTGTAGCATGCTAAATCTGGTGCAGCTGTGCATGGTAGCCAATCAGCTTCTACCTTCAGTTTGTTCAATTAAGCTTTGACGAAAAAAAAAAAAAGTGGAAGCTGATCGGTTTCTATGCAGTGCTGCACCAGATTTTGCTCCAGTTTTAGTATATCGACCCCACTGGGCGAGAAGAGGCTCTGGTATTGATTTGTTGAATACAACTGGTCAGGTCCTAATATTAATGCTCAGAATAGTGGCCCTGTATTCAGCCTTTTTTCTACAAGTGAAGCCTCATACACACGACCGAGGAACTCGACAGGCGAAACACATAGTTTTTCTCATCGAGTTCCTTGTTAGGCTGTCGAGGAACTCGACAAGGCAAGTTTCTCCATTCCCGTCGAGGAAAAAGAAGACATGCTCTCTTTTTGGCTCGACGGGATCCTCGACAGTTTCCTCGTCGAAAAATGTACACGCGACCTGTTTCCTCGGCAAAAAAAAATCCCAGCAAGTTTCTTGCTGGTTTTGCCGAGAAACTCGGTTGTGTGTACGAGGCCTTAGGGTGCTCCCCATGTCCAATAGATTACAAGACAAGAACAGGTGCAGTGCCTTGAAAAAGTATTTATCCTCCTTGAAATTTTGTCATGTGACAACCTAAAACATAAATGTGTTTTATTGGGATTTTATGTGATAGACCAACACAAAGTGGCACATATTTGTGGAGTGGAAGGAATATAACTAGTTTTCCATTTTTTTTTACAAATATCTGAAAAGTGCATTTGTATTTAGCCCTCTGAGTTAATACTTTGTAGAACCACCTTTCCCTGCAATGACAGCTGCAAGTCTTTTTGGGTAAGTTTCTACCAGCTTTGCACATCTAGAGAGTGAAATTTTTGCCCATTCTTTGCAAAATAGCTCAGATTGGATGGAGCAACTGTGAAGCAATTTTCAATTCTTGCCACAGATTCTCAATTGGATTTAGGTCTGGACTTTGACTGGGCCATTCTAACACATGACTATGCTTTGATCTAAACCATTCCATCGAAGCTCTGGTTGTATGTTTAGAGTCGTTTTCCTGCTGGAAGGTAAACCTCCGCCCCAGTCTCAAGTCTTTTGCAGATTCTGGTTTTCTTCCAAGATTGCCCTGTATTTGGCTCGATACATCTTCCCATCAACTCTGACCAGATTCCCTGTCCCTGCTGATGAAAAGGATCCCGACAACCTGATGCTGTCACCATGGAATATTTCAAGGGGTAGTAATACTTTTTCAAGGCACTGTAGGTTTGCATGCACCTTACCAGTACATTTAGGTGAATATCACTCTGAAAGGGATGTTGCCTCTGAAACACCTAGAAAGGGGGAAGTGAACCTAGAAGATTCCAAATTGAGGATTACTCTATCTTCTCTTCCAGATGTGACATCAGCACAAGTTCAGGAGGTGCAATTTACTGTTTCCACCCGTACTGGTACCATGTTAAAAAGAAACCGTGTGGGCTTTAACCCTTTCGCTGCCAGGCCCCGAGCTACATTTTTACACTCCAGACCATTTTTGCAATTTTTCCTTTGCCTTATAATTTTTCCCTTACAGCTTTCAGAATTTGTGAAAGACCACCAAAACCATATATTTTCTGGAAGCATATGACTTTTAGAATAAAAGCAAAGGTGCTACTGCTACCATCATTTGCAGATAAAAACACAGCAAAATTTACAGAATTCCTGCTAAATCCCTACTAAATATAAAAGCTTAACAAGTATGGAGTTAATAAATATCAAAAAAAAAAATTTTTTACATTGTGCCTTTTTGCAAAATGGTGAAAATCGAACGTACACAGAAATGTAAATATCCAAATTTCTCAAAAAAAATTATTTTTCCCTTACAGCTTTCAGAATTTGCGAAATACCCCCCAAACCATACATTTTCTGAAAGCATATGACCTCTAGAATTAAAAATAATGTGCTACTGATTTCTTAGGCCCTGCGGTATTTGCGTAAATATTTATCAAAACAATATTGTCGCTAAAAATACACTAAAACCATTATTGGCAGATAAAAACACAACATTTTACTATATTCCTGCTAAATTGAAAAGCTTATCCTGTGTTGCATTAATAAATAAATATTTGTCAATTTTAAATCGCGCCTTTTTGCAAAATGGTGAAAATCAAACATACCCAAAAATGTCTCTAAAAATCTGGAGGTTTTCATTTTTCACTTACAGCTTTCAGAGTTTGTAAAAGACCCTATATTTTCTGAAAGCATATGACCTCTGAAATAAAAAGAAGGTGCTACAGATTTTTTTAGGCCTTTGCCATCATATCGCTATTTTCACTAAAGATACACTAAAATAATAGTGAACATAAACACAACATTACTTACAAACTTCCTGCTAAATTGCTACTAAAGCATAGTTCACATGTGGCATACTAAAGTGTATGCCAATGGAGGGCCATGTTTTCCCACACAGGGATGCACAGTTGTTCTCTGCATCCCTGAACTGGCAGTCCCATTTATGTCATATTGGGATGCGATGGCTGCACAGGCATAGCTGCTGTTCCCAATCTGACATCCGTGTGGGTGTGGGTACACCACCCCAAACGCACACAGTGTGAGCTCAGGGACATGCATGCGGACCTACATGGATGTAAAATTGGAAGCAACGGCTCTGTTGGTGCAGTTACTACATCCCAAATGGGACTGCCTGCACAGAGATGCATGGAAAAAACTGCATCCCTGCAAAAGGTATGCTGTGTATGCCCTGTGTGAACAAGGCCTTAGGCCCCTTTCCCACAAGCACACCAACGGTCTGCCTTTTCCGTTTTTCAGCCAGGCCCACTCGGACCACCCATTGTTCTCTATGGAGAGGCTGATGTGTCCGTTTACACCCGCCTGCATCCGATCCAGTCTAGTCCAGTCCAGTGAAAACAGACAGATGGGGATTCCATTCCCCATCCATCTAGCAGATGGTATTGTACGAAAATTGACAGGTGGTACGTTTCCATTTGACCGCCCTATAGAGAACAGCGGGCTTTTTCTGTGTCCGCTCTGCATCAGTGGAGAGGACGCGGACCTGTCATCTGCCTGCTCAGCGGGGATCAGCAGACAGATCCCCTGCTGAGAAGGCGGATCTGTTTGACAGAGTCCACTCCATGTGAAAGGGGTGTTACCAGGAGCGACCGGTCCATTAGGGGGTGGGGCGCCGCCCCCATGCAGAGTGCTGGACTCATATGAGGTTTTTTTTCAAGCCACATGATTAGAGCCTGAGGCTCTAATTGGCTTGAAAAAGGTTGGGCTCGGGGCACAGAGCATTGCACTCCAAACCCACCCACTTGTGACAATAGCGAATTGCCATTGACTTTAATGGCAGGCGAATATTAAAATCCTGCAGGTCATATTTGCAGCCACAAAATACACTAACCTACCAGAAGTATTTAGTGAAAAAACGGATACATACGTAAGTGCCGGCCATTACAAGCCCCAAATATTAGCCGACAGGTGTTCACCTGACAGCAAACAACTTTGTATTCTGTGGCTGAAGGTACATTAAGTTATTCAACAGATACAGAAGTGTCGGCCATTACATGCCCCAAAAATTAGCCCACGGCCACAGGCGTTCACCTGAACTAAAGTATTTTATACTTCTGTCAAGCACGTAGTAAATTGTATTTGTAGTAACAAGTATTAATTGCATACGAGAGATATTGTAGCTCAGGTACTTTGAGGATACACGTATAATACACAAGTTGTACTGGCAACTAATAGAAATGTATGAGAGGCAATATAGCTCAGGTACTTTGAGAGTACATATAGTATTTGTAGTAACAGGTATTAATTGCATATGAGAGGCAATATAGCTTAGGTACTTTTGAGAGTACATATAGTATTTATAGTAACAAGTATTAATTGCGTATGAGAGGCAATATAGCTCAGGTACTTTGAGAGTACATATAGTATTAGCCCACGGCCACAGGCGTTCACCTAACAGCAAACAACTTTGTATTCCGTGGCTGGTGGTACAATAGGCATTCACCGGATACAGAAGTAAGTGCCGCCCATTACATGCCCCCAAAATTATCCCACAGGCGTTCACCGGACAGCAAACAACTTTGTATTCTGTGGCTGGTGGTACATTAGGTATTCACCGGATACAGAAGTAAGTGTCGGCCATTACAGGCCCCAAAAATTAGCCCACAGGCGTTCACCGGACAGCAAACAACTTTGTATTCTGTGGCTGGTGGTACATTAGGCAATTATGGATACAGAAGTAAGTGTCGGCCATTACAGGCCCCAAAAAATAGCCCACGGCCACAGGCGCTCACCGAACAGCAAACAACTTTGTATTCTGTGGCTGGTGGTACATTAGGCATTCAACGGATACAGAATTAAGTGTCGGCCATTACAGGCCCCCAAAATTAGCCCACGGCCACAGGCGTTCACCGGACAGCAAACAACTTTGTATTCTGTGACTGGTGGTACATTAGGGATTCACCGGATACAGAAGTAAGTGTTGGCCGTTCCAGGCCCCCAAAATTATCCCACAGGCGTTCACCGGACAGCAAACAACTTTGTATTCTGTGGCTGGTGGTACATTAGGCATTCACCGGATACAGAAGTGAGTGTTGGCCGTTACAGGCCTCAAAAATTAGCACACGGCCACAGGTGTTCATCTGACAGCAAACAACCTTGTATTCTGTGGCTGGTGGTACATTAGGCATTCACCGGATACAGAAAAAAGTGTCGGCCAGTACAGGCCCAAAAAATTAACCCACAGGCGTTCACCGGACAGCAAACAACTTTGTATTCTGTGGCTGGTGGTACATTAGGCAATTATGGATACAGAAGTAAGTGTCGGCCATTACAGGCCCCAAAAAATAGCCCACGGCCACAGGCGCTCACCGAACAGCAAACAACTTTGTATTCTGTGGCTGGTGGTACATTAGGCATTCAACGGATACAGAATTAAGTGTCGGCCATTACAGGCCCCCAAAATTAGCCCACGGCCACAGGCGTTCACCGGACAGCAAACAACTTTGTATTCTGTGACTGGTGGTACATTAGGGATTCACCGGATACAGAAGTAAGTGTTGGCCGTTCCAGGCCCCCAAAATTATCCCACAGGCGTTCACCGGACAGCAAACAACTTTGTATTCTGTGGCTGGTGGTACATTAGGCATTCACCGGATACAGAAGTGAGTGTTGGCCGTTACAGGCCTCAAAAATTAGCACACGGCCACAGGTGTTCATCTGACAGCAAACAACCTTGTATTCTGTGGCTGGTGGTACATTAGGCATTCACCGGATACAGAAAAAAGTGTCGGCCAGTACAGGCCCAAAAAATTAACCCACAGGCGTTCACCTGAATTTGAATGAAACATGGTCTACTAGTCACATGTGTTGAATTCCTCTGAGATCCATGCTTCATTAATTTTTATAAATGTGAGGTAGTCAACACTGTTGTGAGCTAGGCGCTACCCCCCCCTGCTGCGCTGAACGTCCTTTCGGACAGGACACTGGATGAGGGGCAAGCCAACCGTTCCATTGCAAATTGTGCAAGCTCTGGCCAGAGGTCAAGCCTGCCCACCCAGTAGTCCAGGGGTTCATCACTTCTCAGTGCGTCCACATCGGCCGTTAACCCCATGTAGTCGGACACCTGTCGGTCTAGGCGTTCCCTGATGCTGGATCCGGAGGACAGCTGTCGATGGGTCGGCTGAAAGAATGATCTCATATCATTAGTGACTAAGACATCTTCAAACCGCCCTCTTCTTGCAGGCACTGTTGGATTGGTACCCAAAACTGTTTCTCTGTGAGTGGAAATTCCTCTGCCAGCGGACGCAAAAGCAGAATGCAGCATTTCTCGAAGCAAGGCTTGGAAGTGCTGCATTCTGATAGCCCTCTGTGATGGTGGTAACATTTCCGCCATGTTTTGTTTGTACCGGGGGTCTAAGTACGTTGCCACCCAGTACTGGTCCTTGCCCTTTATGCTTTTATACGGGGGTCCCTCTTAAAACACTGGAGCATGAAGGCCCCATTTGCACTAAACTGGAAGCGCTGTACTGGCCTGACTCCTGCTCATCATCCAGGATAATGTCGTCCTCGTTCTCCTCCCCCCATCCACGGATCCCAGAAAGGTTTAAAGCATGCTCTTCTTGCTCCTTCTCTGCCCTGGCACCATCCTCCTCGGACTCCCTGTTCAGACTCCCGTTGTTGACTTGTCTCAGGTGGAGTAGCCCCCCCTGGGAATTCATCCAGCATTGCGCTTCCTCATCTTCCTGCTCCTCGACGGCTTGATCAATGACACAACGCAATGCACGCTCCAGAAAGAAGGCGTAAGGTACGATGTCACTGATGTCGCCCTGGCTGCGACTGACCAGTTTGGTGATCTCATCAAATGGCCGCAGAAGTCTGCATGAGTCGCGCATGAGCAGCCACTGGTGCGGTGCAAAAAAAACAAGCTCCCCAGAACCTGTCCTGCCGCAGAGTTCGTACAGGTAGTCGTTAACTGCACGTTTCTGCTGGAGCAGCCTATCAAGCATATACAATGTTGAGTTCCATTGTGTCGGGCAGTCACAAATAAGACGTCAGATGGGCAGGTTGTGTCGCTGCTGAATGTCAGTAAGGCGAGCCATGGCCGTGTAAGATCTTCTGAAATGGGCCATAATTTTCCTGGCCTGCCGCAAGACGTCCTGGAGCCCAGGGTATTTGGCAACGAATCGATGCACGATCAAGTTCAGGACGTGTGCCATGCATGGCATGTGTGTCATTTTCCCCTGTTTCAGCGCGCTCAGCACATTGGCACCATTGTCGCACACCACTTTACCAACTGTCAAATTGAGCGGTGTTAGCCACTGATCTGCCTGTGAACGCAAAGCTGAAAGGAGTGCAGGACCAGTGTGGCTCTTGTCTTCCAGGCAAAACAGACACAGCACAGCATGGCAACATCTCACCTGGCTTGTCGAATAGGTTCTGGGGATCCTGGGCGGCGCAGCGGAAGAGACGGTAGCATCGGAAAATGAGTCAGCCGAGGAGAAGAGGGAGGATGGAGTAGGAGGAGAAGAAGAGGCAGGCCTGCATGTAATCCGTGGCGGTAAAACCAAATCTACATGGGTGCCACGGGTTACATGCTTGACGGCCGTCAGAAGGTTCACCCAGTGGGCAGTGAAAGTTATATACCTTCCCTGCCCGTGTTTGCTAAACCACGTGTCTGTGGTCAGATGTATCTTGGCACCTACACTGTGTTCCAGAGATACATTCACTTGCCGCTGAACATGGCCATATAGCTCTGGGATGCCCTTCTGTGAAAAAAATTTCCTTCCTGGGACCTTCCATTGTGGTGTTCCAATGGCCACAAATTTTCAAAAGGCCTGCGACTCCACCAGTTTATATGGCAGTAGTTGGCGGGCTATCAGTTCTGACAAGCCAGCGGTTAACCGTTGGGCAAGAGGGTTATCCGGCGTCATCGTTTTTTTACAATCAAACATTTGGGCCACGGAAGCCTGCCTTTTTGCAGAAAAACGTGAGGAAGGCATGATGGAAGGTGGAGTGGAGGACAATTGTGAACATGAAGGAGAAGAGGCTGGACGGTGAGAGCCTGGAGTGTGGCTTTGTGGGTTATGATGGCGTTGCTCCCACTGGGCTCAGTGATGGGAGGTCAGGTGCCTTCTTAAGGCGGTCGTCCCTAGGTGAGTGTTGGGCTTACCACGACTTATGCGTTGACTGCAAAGGCTGCAGATGGCAACACTATTGTCTGCAGCGGACATGTTAAAAAAAGCCCACACTGCGGAGCCATGGGCCGGCGTCCTTGGAGCACAAGATGTGACCGTACATGGTTAATGGCTCGCTCCTCATACATTAGGAGTCTGGTTTGTCCCTCCTGTGCAATGTAAGTTCGACCTGCTTCTCTTCCCTATCTGCTGGTCCATCTCTCCCTCTGAACTTCCCTCCTCTTCCTCTCTTGTGGGCACCCACGTGACATCTGTAGACACGTCATCATCAATGTCACCTTCCCCATCACTAACATTAGAGATCTCCGAGTAGGCAGCAACAGCGGGCACCAACCTCCTTGGGCTGATCTGAGTACTGTCGTCAGACTGCTGAGTGGCGGCTGTTGCTACCTCCTCTTCCTGATCCAATGCCAAGAATAGCTGCACATCCGAAATGTCTTCTGATGGATCGGAAAATAATTCCTGTGACTCAAGCGGAGGGTATGTGGTGGTGGTGGTGGTGTTGGTGGTGAGCCACTCAACCAAGTCTGGTGCGTCCTTTGACGTAATCGAACGAACATTGTGCCACTTCCCACTTTGGCTCCGGCCTGGTGCTCCTGCCCTACCACCCCTGCGGAAGGGCCTGCCTTTTCTTCTGCCTGTCATTTTTTAAATGACCATGTGACAACAAAAGTCTCTAGAGAAGCGCAGTATATGTGGAAGAAGGTATATAACAAAATTTGTCGTTTTGGGGGGGCCACTGGTTTATCGCACCAGTTATGAAACTTTTTTTTCAGGATTTTTTTTTAATGTGTGTGGCAGAGGTAACGCAGCGAAGGAGGCAAAAATCCAGCAGTAACCAAATACACCACCAGTCACAATGCTGCACAATACAAATCCACTATAATATGCTTTCTATATTCGAAAGTGTAATAGAAGTGTATATTAAACCTATATACTGCAGAGCAAGTAGCACACCTATACCAGTGCTTGAAAGGACTTTTTTGGACCTGTTAGGTAGCGATTTGTGTCGCTAAAGTCTGTCCCTGCTGGAAACGCCAACCTTTCCCTACACCAGGGATATGCAATTAGCGGACCTCCAGCTGTTGCAAAACTACAAGTCCCATCATGCCTCTGCCTCTGGGTGTCATGCTTGTGGCTGTCAGAGTCTTGCTATGCCTCATGGGACTTGTAGTTCTGCAACAGCTGGAGGTCCGCTAATTGCATATCCCTGCCCTACACTGACAAAAAGTATATGAATGAATGTATTAGACACTATGATGTACTGCATAGAAAGTAGCACACCTATACCAGTTCTTAAATGGACTTTTGTGGACCTTTTAGATAGCTATTTGATTGAATACAGCCCCTACCTGCTGGAAATGCCAACCTCGCCCTACACTGACAAAAAGTATATGAATGTATTACACACTATCAAGTACTGCAGAGCAAGTAACACACCTATACCAGTGCTTGAAAGGACTTTTGTGGACCTGTTAGGTAGGGATTTGTGTCGCTAAAGTCTGTCCCTGCTGGAAACGCCAACCTCTCCCTACACTGACAAAAAGTATATGAATGTATTAGACACCTATATACTAGAGCAAGTAGCACACCTATACCAGTCCTTAAAAGGACTTTTGTGGACCTTTTAGATAGCTATTTGATAGAATACAGCCTGTCCCTGCTCCAAACAGCACCCTCTCCCTACACTGACAACAAGCAGAATGTAAGATGGCCGCCAGATCAGGTCTATTTATAAGGTAGGGGGTATGTCCATGTGCTGAAATGTCTCAATTGGCTGCCCTGCACCACCTGATGGATGTGTCATAGGTCAAAGTTCTTACCCATGTAACATTGCGGACACGCAAAGTTCGCCGCGAAACGACCGCCGGGCGAACCAGCAGGCCATCTCTACTGAGGAAGCTGTGGAGGGGTGAGTGCGCTGTTGCACTCCAGCTGTTGTGGAACTAATAATCCCATGAGGCATTGCAACGCTGACAGTTACAAGCATTACTCCCAAAGGCAGAGGCATGATGGTACTTGTAGATCTGCAACAGCTGGAGGGCCATAGGTTGAGCACCCATGGTCAAAACAGACCCCATATCTCTTGAGACAGAGAAAGGGACTAAATATTCTCTGCAGCACGTTACTTGAATGAATGAGGAATCTGTTCATTCATTCATAAAATGACAGTCTGATACATGATATCACTCGCGGTTACTATATATCCACTGTACTACAGGGGGGCTTGGTAAACACATGTATACCAAGCCCCAACTTAACCTCCACCTGCACAGCTCCCCATACCCCCCCCCCCCCCACTGTGCTCCCCAGCCTGACAGATCACGGAGATAAGTGCAGGGAGGGATGCAGGCTCTTGATGGTAGCTGCGGGGATCCGGTTAGGGGGGATCAGTGCTGGAGTGGGGGGGGGGGGTAGTTTAAGGTAAAATTTAGCGACTGGAGGTGGAAGAGGCGGCATAGGAGAAGATGGGGGGGGGTGGTGGCCACAATAGAGGTTAATAACTCTGATCAGTTGGTTGTAATCCGCTGATGAGAGGTATAGAATTGTTTAGCAGAGTCTGCTGAACAATTCTGATATAAGCTTATGGTCATTGAAGTGGCCATAAGCTTATAGGAGAGGGAGAAATGAGGTCCGTATGGCGTACGCACTTGGCCACCTGTAGCCACTTTTTAGGTCTGTACGGTGTACGAACCTGGCAGTGAAAGGGTTAAAGCACAACTTCAGGCTTCCATTTTTTCCCCTCGTATTGAGGATGTTCAGAAACTTCCTTTTTGTTTTCTCATGCTTGAAATCCCTCTACATCCATTTATTTTTTGCCATAAATGTTAATAGAAGGCCTAAGCCATTCCCTTACTTTCAGGCTGTGAAAATTCCCCCTTTAGTACCAGGGGGTGAGGTCCTGATGCAGCCCTCAGTAGCTGAGCTTTTTTATTGGCTGATGCCTTGCTGGATGCTCTGCGAGCAGCTGCACCTATCAATGATATAAGTGCCAGAGATCTCCTCCCATAGTTAGATTCTGCTAGAGAAGGAAGGAGCCCTGCGACAGTTACACGAATACAACTTTACACATCACTGCTTGTGCTCACTCCAGCTTTCCCCATTTTAAATATTTACTTTTAAAGCAATTTTCCCTACTATTTCTTGAGCACTTTTCCAACATTTGGAATGGATATCCGACATTTCCTGATGCTTAACAAATGCAAGAAAAGTGATTTCAACATTTGTTAAGCAGTTGATCTGCCAGTAAGTTCCAAGAAATATGGCGTTGCAACATAGTTTTTTTTTTGTATAACCACATAAAAAGTCATAAATGTAGGAATTTATTTTGTAGCCTTGTTTACTGGATTATTTTTTATGTCTTTGGAAACAGCACTCACCCTGCTGCATCACCCACAATGAGGTGCTGACAGGCTCCATTACATCTTGCCAAGATATGAGTTTGGAGATTTATACAGCAGAGAGGCGAGAGCCTGAAGTGAGAGGCTGATTGTTTATGACAGAGTACACATCCTCCAAACAAACATGTGTGTGGAAGTGACTTGGTGTCTTGCTTCAATACTGACTTACCCTGAATGTTCCCAGCCGACAAACCAAAAGCACTTCTCGGCAGCAAGAACCCTTCTCTAAAATACTTTAAAGCGCTCAGCTCATCCTTTCAATAACTAAGAAACAGAGAATACTTAAACATTTACCTGCCTCTGTCCCCGCTAACTGGAATTTTATTACTAGAAACGAGTGTAAATTTGTGCTATGCCGTTTTTACTCTGTGACTCCTTTATAGAACTCTATAATTTCATAATCAGTTTAGCAAATACTTATGCCTTGTACACACGATAGGAATTTCTGATGAAAAAAGTCTGGTGGAATTCCTATGGTGTGTGGGCCCCATAGGATTTTTTTTCGTCGGAGTTTGAAAATAGAACATGTTTTATTTTTTTCTGATGGAAAAAAATTCTATGGGGAATTCCGATCGTCTTAGTGGAACTCTGACGGAGAAAAAAACACGCATGCTCAGAATTAAGTCGACGCATGCTCAGAAGCATTGAACTTCATTTTTCTCAGCTCATCGAAGTGTTTTACGTCATTGCGTTTTGGACGGTCTGAATTTAGTCTGACAGTGTGTATGCAAGACTGATGGAAGACAGCTTAAACATAATTCTGACAGAAAATTCCATCAGATTTTAGCCCATAGGAAATTCCTATTGTGTGTACAGGGCATTAGAATTAACATAGTACCAGTGCATGTGCAGAATCAATTGCAGAGATTAGTCATGTTAAATACATGGCAGGGCTGGTAAAATAGGACTGAAGCTAAAAGAAAACCATCCTATCAAGAATATGCATGCTGGCATTGGTGGCCATTTACTGAAAGTTTTAGCCAACTGGCTGTCTCTGAATTCAGTATTATCTTGGCCTGGGACAAGAATACTGCATGTGAAGTCACAGCTTCTGATCTACATGTTTATTCCAGGTCAATGGCAGAGAATTGTTGCTATTGGTTCTGCATGGAAGCCAAATACATTTTTTCTGGTTGACTTGAAAATCTTCTAACTTAAAAGCCCAATTTAAATCACAGAAATAGATATGCAGTCAGATACATATGCCATTAGTCTCCATTTTCATATTAGTAACACAGAAGCTGTGTGGAGTGTCTATGGCTGGCCATAGACTGTATATTGTCTGGTTCTGCAGGACAGGCTAAATGTTCCAAGTTGATCGATCAACTTGGGTACAACCAAGCCTGCTGGATTTTACATACGATTATTGCTAGCAGGTGGTATAACCACTAGCAATAATCATTGTCTTCTCCTGGCGTGAACAGTTTCCCCCTGTGGGTGCAGGAATGAAATTTGCTTTGTGTATGGCCTGTCTAAATACAACTCGTACCAGAATTGACTAGTTCTATCAGTTTTCAGATGATCCTTCATGTGTACTAGGCTTAATTCACACAGACCTGGAATAAAGGTCTATGTTAGGTCACTTGTGCTGAGAGGTGTGACTGAGAAGCCTCGTACACACGCTCGGTTCTCTCGCAAGAACCAGCAAGAAAACTGCTGGCAGAGCTTTCTTGCCGAGTAAACCGAGCGTGTGTACGAGGCTTTCAGGTTTCTCGTCTGGAAATCTGGCCAGAATCTCAATGAGATCCTGCTCTCTATTTTCTCGCCGATAAATTTTTGTCGGCCTGTTTCCAGACGAGAAACCCGAGAGTGTGTATACTTACCTGTCGCCGTGGAAATCTGCGCATGCTCGAAATGACTTTGACGCATGCGCAGTAGCTTCCATGGCATAGGTAGGGTGAAGCAAGATGGCGGCGATGGCATCATATGTGACGAGCGCATGCTCGTCGTACGCGATGACGTCACCGCGTTCTTGCCTTTCAAAAGAAACGCGGTTCTTTTGAAAGGACTGTGTGTACATTTGTGTACACATATTCGCCAGCACACCAAGGATCATTTAAAAAACGTCCAAAAATTTAATGCATAATAGCGATCCAAAAAGCAACGTTTCGAGGTCACGCAGGACCTCTTCGTCAGGCAAAAGATTCCTGGAAGGTGTGCAGTTGGAATATTTTGTGACTGTGTGTACATTTGGGCGGCAAGAGATTCTTGCCAAGAATCTCGTCAGGAAAAAGTTTTTTTTTCCTGACGAGATTCTGGCCCGTGTGTACGAGGCCTTAAGCTGGCCATGGTTGGCGAGGATTTCAAACAAAAATTATTGGGGAAAAAATGTTCTAAGGAAGATCCTTTGTTTTTCTAATCATTAGTGGGTCAAAATCGATGGTCATTTTCAACCGTATTGATGAAAAAATTTAAAGGACAGGATAAAAAAATTGTTCTCGAATAAACAAATTTGTAGGAGTGAGTGTTGTTTTTTTTTCACGTCTGTTTATTTTTATATACTGTACAGTATAACATAACCCTAACAATTAATTTCTATCACAAAAAAACAAAAAAAAATGTTTCTTTTCCATGAGAACACCATGGATTTGTGACATCAAGCCCAGTAGTTCAGTAAGGGGAATCTGAACATCTGCTTGCCTTCACCACAAAGACGGAGGATAGAAACTCTCTGAGCCATTAGTCATAGAGTATCCCAGACCTCATTTGGAAAGTCAGTCCGTCATTGGCTGTAGCTTGCTGCAGGAAAAGATACAATAAATAAGGTTATTCACAGGAAATGGTTAATCTACCGCTGTATAAAAGGTAAAGTCAAATGTGTACTCGGACTACATTTAGATAGAAAATCCTCTTTAACCTCAAAGATAGTATTTCCCAAACCTGTCCTCAGGTTACAACAACAACACCTGCCATATGTGTAACATCACACTTGTCCTACCTGTTTGGATAATGTAATATAAGTGGAGCCCAAGGACAAAAAAAACACCCATAAAAAATAAACATGACAATTTGGTTCCACAGCTTCAGAGACAATTAGACCCAGTTGATAGTTTACTTTTTATGCTAAACATCCAGGGACTTGATAAGCCTAATTTTTAGGGGGTTCTGGGGTGCTGCCTGCAGTATTTTATGACTGTCGGCCTGCACATCACTGCTTGTGCTCACTCCGGCTTTCCCCATTTTAAATATTTGGAGAACTTTTAAAGCAATTGGTTCCCTACTATTTCTTGAGCACTTTTCCAACATTTGGAATGGCTATCCGACATTTCCTGATGCTTAACAAATGCAAGAAAAGTGATTTCAACATTTGTTAAGCAGTTGATCTGCCAGTAAGTTCCAAGAAATATGGTGTTCCCATGCATGTCACTACCATGCACATGTATAAGGATTTCAATCTAATCTGTGATGTGGCCACATCTATTTCACATGATATACCATTGCCATTCGGATCGGAAGCAAGCTAGTCTGCTTTTTTTATGCTGTACTGTCAATAGGTGCAGTGCAAAGTAGGAAAAAGTATCTCTATATGAATCATCAGGTGATATGTTGTCCAAGTCTCTATTAGACACAATGTAGTGCAATGTTTCAAAGGGATTCCAATATACATACCTTATTGATCTCTCTGTGCTTGTCCCTGCTTACAATTTCTTCCAGTACTTCACCATCTCCTTTAATTAGCCTGGATTAGACACAAATAACATTAATTTAACGTGTTGTACATGAAAGATCTTCATTCTTGATATAGGCTCCTATGAAGTACAGTGGGTATAGAAAAGCAGCCCCCTCCCCCCATTGCAGCCTGAAATGAAGACCGACACAGTATTTGTTTTATCCACCTATATTTACTAGTGAGTTGGAAAAAGGATCACCCCCTTTTGACTAGAGGTCGACCGATATATCGGCCGGCCGATATATTGGCCGATATTCGGTCATTTTGGAGAAATGAGGCCAAATGTGGCCGATATTTAACATATCTGCATCAGCAGAGTGTGGAGAAGGAACATGGGATTCCTCCTCCCTTCTCCACACTGTCTGCAGAGCAGCGCTGTGTTTGTGAAACACTAAGGGAACTGTCACTAGAACGGTCTGATGTCGGGGTGGGCGGGATTCAGCTGTCCAACACCAGCCAATGGGATGAGATAATTGGCTGGATAGCCGCTGGGGCCCGCCCACCTCGGGTCCCGCCCACCTCCAACATCACGATGAATCTGAGCTCCCCTCTCTCTCTCTCCTCTCTGCAGCACCATGTGAAACTGTATGGAGAAAGAGAGTTTCACACAGCTCTACATTATGGGCTGTGAAACCTGCCAGTGCCATCTGCTAATGCCAACCAGCCAGTGCCAACTAGTACCATCCAGTGCCACCTGCCAATGCCATCCATTGCCAACTAGTGCCACCTGCCAATGCTATCCATTGCCAACTAGTGCCACCTGCCAATGCCATCCATGCCAACTAGTGCCACCTGCCAGTGCCAACTAGTGCCACCTGCCAGTGCCAACTAGTGCCATCCAGTGCCACCTGCCAGTGCCATCCAGTGCCACCTGCCAGTGCCACCTACCAATGACAACCAATGCCACCTGCCAGGGCCATCCAGTGTCACCTGCCAGTGCCAACCAGTGCCATCTATTGCCAATTAGTGCCACCTGCCAATCAGTACCAACCAGTGCCACATGCTAGTGCCACCTGCCAATGCCACGTGTCAATTCCAACCAGTGCCATCTGCCAGTGCTAACTATTGCCATCCAGTGCCACGTGCCAATCAGTGACATCTGCCAGTACCAACCAGTGCCACCTGCCAATGCTAACTAGTGCCATCCAGTGCCACCTGCCAATTAGTGCCATCTGCTAGTGCCAATTAGTTCCATCCAGTGCAACCTGCCAATCAGTGCCACTCCCAGTGCCACCCGCCAATCAGTGTCACCTGTAAGTGCCACGAGCCAGTGGCACCTATCAGTGCCACCTGCCAAAAAAAAATAAAAAATAAAAATCGGCCTAAAATATCGGCCGCAAAAATCGGCATCATATATCGGCCATCGGCCACCCCGATTTCTAAATATCGGCATCAACATCGGCCAGGGAAAAACCCATATCGGTCGACCTCTACTTTTGACAGTATTTCGTTGAATTAACTTTTGCTTTAATTACAGTCTTTAGTCTGTTGGGATATGTCTCTGCTAACTTTACAATATTTGCCCATTCTTCTTTGCAGAGCTGCTGAAGTTCTGTTAAAGGAGTTGTAAATAAAATAAAAAAATTGATGCTGAAATGACTGTTTACAGGGTATAGAGACATAATAGTTAACTGATTCCTTTTAAAAATGATTAAAAATAGCTAAAAATCAATCATATAATGTACCTGTAGTTTCTAGTTTCGTTTTTGCATGGTGTTTCCTGCCTCTGTGCTGTACAGAGCCACAGAGCCAATACAGGGCAGTGATGGTTTGGAAAACTAAACTGATTGGTGCTGAGGGGGTTTTAGACACACAGTAATCACACCTCCTTGATTAGTGACCACAGAGAGAAAGCTCCCAGCACTGTGGTTATCAGGAAACAGACAACCAGGAAGTGTGGAGATCAGAGAAGAATTACAGCAACTTGAGAGCAAAAACGAACAATGAGGACATGAAAACAGCACTGCATTAAGGTAAAGGAAGCTATTAAGATTAAAAAAAAAAAATCCTTTACAAACCCTTTAAATTTGATGGTGACCGTTTGTGGACTTCGAGTCATTCCACAGATTTTCAATGGGGTTTAAGGCGAGTACACACGGTACGAAAATCAGAAGGAAAAAGTTGAAGACGAGCTGTCTGCAGATTTTCGGATCGTTAGTACGGTGCATTCGACAGACAATTTGACTTTTACATCAGACAAAAGCTGGATTGGATGTGCAGGCTAGAATATGTCTGATGTGAACTCAAATAGCTAGATTCAGGTAGAGTTAGGTCGGCGTATCAGTAGAGTTATTCTCAAACAGAGATACACTTAAACCTATCTAAGATACGACGGCTTGCGCCATCCTATCTTAGGGTGCAATTTTTAGGCTGGCCGCTAGGTGGCGCTTCCATTGCGGTCGGCGTAGAATATGTAAATCACTAGATACGCCTATTCACGAAAGTACGTCCGGCCGACGCAGTACAGATACGCCGTTTCCATAAGAGATAGGCTGCCTAAAGTTAAAGATGCCCCCTAGGTGGCATAGCCAATGTTAAAGTATGGCCGCCGTTCCCGCTTCGAAATTAGAAAATTTTACGTTGTTTGCGTAAGTCGTCCGTGAATAGGGATTTACGTCATTTACGTCCACGTTGAAATCAATAGGACCGTGCGGCGTACTTAGCCGCAATGCACACTGGGAAATGTAGGTGGACGGCGCATGCGCCGTTCCAAAAAAACGTCAATCACGTCAGGTCAAAGCATTCTAACATAAAACACGCCCCCTCAGCCTATTTTGAATTAGGCGCGCTTGCGCCCGCCGCATTTACGCTACGCCGCCATAAGTTAGGAGGCAAGTACTTTGAGAATACAGTACTTGCCTCTCTGACTTAAGGCGGCGTAGCGTAAAAGTTGCGGCAAACTACCTGAATCTAGCTAATAGTCTGATTTTCGGATAATCAGTAAAGAAATCCGTCACACAAAAGTCGAAAGTACAAACACGCATGCTCGGAATCTAGGAACGAAGAGTTCAGTCTTGTCTTGTCTTGTAAACTATTGTTCATAACGCGGCAATTGAAGAAATGTCAAAATTCTCACTTTCTTTAATGGGATAATAAAGAGATTTTTAATACAGCTTACCTGTAAAATCCTTTTCTTGGAGTACATCACGGGACACAGAGCGGCATATTCATTACTATGTGGGTTATATGGAGTACCTTCAGGTGATGGACACTGGCAATCTCAAACAGGAAGTGCCCCTCCCTATATAACCCCCTCCCATAGGAGGAGTACCTCAGTTTTGTAGCAAGCAGTATGCCTCCCAAAATGGTCCCCATAAGAGGGGTGGGAGCTCTGTGTCCCGTGATGTACTCCAAGAAAAAGATTTTACAGGTAAGCTGTATTAAAAATCTCTTTTTCTTTATCGTACATCACGGGACACAGAGCGGCATATTCATTACTATGTGGGATGTCCCAAAGCAATGCTTACAATGAGGGGAGGGAGAACATCTTCCCAAGACAAAAGGATTTAATTTAGAGATATACTCAAATTATAATAAATCCAACTTAGTTGAGAATTTTTTTTTTTAAATTTAACTCAAAAGGGAGCCCCCGGAATCCGAGGGTCTCAAACTGCAGCCTGCAGCACTGCCTGCCCAAAGGCTGTATCAGTATTCCTTCTTACGTCCAACTGGTAGAATCTTGTAAACGTGTGGACAGAAGACCAGGTTGCCGCCTTGCAAACTTGAGCCATAGAGATCTGGTGGTGTGCTGCCCAGGAGGCGCCCATGGCCCTAGTAGAATGAGCCTTTAATGATAACGGAGGAGGCAACCCTTTCAAGCCGTAGGCCTGAGTGATTAACTGTTTAATCCACCTCGAGATGGTGGATTTTGCAGCTGCCTGCCCCTTCTTGGGCCCATCCGGTAAAATGAACAACACATCTGTTTTCCGGATCTTCTCTGTAGCTTTAAGATAGGCCTTCATGGCCCTGACAATATCCAAGGTATGCAGCAACCCTTCCTTTCTGGAAGTAGGTTTAGGAAAGAAGGATGGTAATACCAAATCCTGGTTTAGATGAAAACTGGATATAACCTTTGGTAGGAAGGAAGGATGAGGGCGGAGAACGACCTTGTCCTTATGTAAAATAAGATATGGTTCCTTACAGGATAAGGCTGCCAGTTCCGATACTCTTCTGGCGGAAACTATGGCGACCAAAAATACTAACTTCCTTGTCAGTAAAACCAAAGGAATTTCAGCCAACGGCTCAAAAGGTTGTTTCTGTAAACTTGACAGAACAAGATTTAAATCCCACGGACAAAGTGGGGATTTAACTGGAGGATTAATACGTAAGACCCCTTGCATGAAGGTCTTAACCAGCGAGTGGGTGGCCAGCGGCCGCTGAAACCACACTGACAAAGCTGAAATCTGTCCCTTGATTGTGCTTAATGCCAGTCCTTTATCCACTCCTAGCTGGAGAAAACGTAATACTCTATCGATGGTAAACTTGCGAGAAAGCCATCGCTTGGACTCACACCAGCCTACATAGGCCTTCCAGACCCTGTAATAAATCACCCTAGAGACCGGTTTCCTGGCTCTGATTAGGGTAGAGATTACTTTCTGAGACAGACCTCTACCCCTGAGAATCAGGGATTCAGCTTCCAGGCCGTCAATTTTAGATGCCGTAAGGCAGGGTGGAGGATCGGACCTTGCGATAGCAGGTCTGGCCGTAGAGGAAGAGTCCAAGGGTCTCCCACTACCATCTTCAGGATTAGTGAATACCATGCCCTTCTGGGCCATGCTGGAGCTACCAGGATGACTGGTATGTGCTCCACCCTGATCCTGCGCAGCAGGCGGGGTAGTAACTGGAGCGGGGGAAATACATAAAGAAGTTTGAACTGATGCCAAGGGCAAACCAGCGCATCGGTTCCGCAGGCCATCGGATCAATACTCCCCCACCCTCGTGGGTGGGGGCGCCCCTTCATAAGGTCGGCTTGGGGGCTGGTTTTGCTGGTTTGCGAAACCACTGCTTCTTGCCTCTAGCGGCCTGTCCCTGCGATTTGTTGTTAAAGTTAAAGTTTGATCTTGCAGGAGGCCGTCGATACTGTTTGGTATTAGAGTGCCCCTGCCCAGGGGAGTGCTGTCGTTTAAACGCAGGCCACTGAAACTTTTTCTTGGTTGGCAAAATAGTACTTTTGCCGCTTGAAATGGTCTGAATGTATTTATCCAGGTCTTCTCCGAAGAGTCGTCCTCCATGGAAGGGGAACCCTTCCAGGAGCTTCTTGCATGGGGGCTCTGCCTCCCAGCTCTTTAACCATAAGAGTCTTCTCATATGGATAAGGGATAACGATAAGCGTGACGCTTGCTGGATAGAATCCTTAATCGCATCTACCGTAAAGCGTATGGCCCTAGGGACATCAGAAAATTCTTCTGCCTGCTGGGCAGGAATAAGTTTAAGCATCTGCTTAGTTTGATCCGATAATGCTTGTGCAACCCCAATCGCAGCCACAGCTGGCTGCACTACTGCCCCTGCAGTAGTGAAGGAGCTTTTAAGTAGCGTTTCCAAGCGTTTATCAACCGGATCCTTGAACACCTGTATGTTTTCTACAGGGCATGTTAAAGATTTGTTAACACATGAGATGGCTGCGTCCACCGCCGGGGTTGCCCATCTCTTGGAAAATTTATCCTCCATAGGATATAAGGCAGAGAATCTTTTAGGTGGTAAAAAGATTCTATCTGGCTTGGTCCAATCTTGGAACATAACTTCCTCTAGCAGAGGATGGATCGGAAAAACTGCGTTGTTTTGAGGCGCCTTTAGTGAGCCCAAAGCTGAAACAGTCGATACTTGGAGATCTGGTACTGGCAAGTTGAATGCACTATGGACCAAGTCCGTTAAGGCTTGAACCCACCAGCTCTCCCCTTGGGAGGCTGCCCCAGACTCCCCCGTATCCGGATCCTCGATCCCCGAACCTGCTTGGTCCTTGTCCAAGAGGTCGTCCAATTCCCCTGCAGAAAGGACCTCCTCCTCTGAGGGTCCACGCTCGGGCGACGGAGATCTATTCCGTTTTCTGCCCCGCATAGCCCTGGCTATCATTTTTTCCATTCTCTTTTCCATCTCTTTTAAAGAGGTGGACAGTACCTCGTCCGTGACCACCCTAGGGTTGGACTGACCCGTGCCAGCTCCAGCCCCAGATCCCGATGGTCCCACCAAGGCTCCCTCTCGGGAAAGCAGCGGCATAACTTTGTCCGAGACCTCAGACTCTCTGGGGGAATCCCCACCTCTTGTACCCTCTTTTTTTTTTTTTTTTTTCAAACCAAAGAGAGAAAAAACATTCTGTCCCCCTTAGTAGTATTGCCAAAAAACTGCTGAGATAGAAAAGAACAGCCTAACTCTAGGCTCCAGGACAGTCTTATTGAAGACTGTAATAATCTTTTTTTGGCCACTGTGTGTCCTCTGCGCCCCGTGCTGCCGCTCTGGTCTCTTCCTCTCTCAGTTCCAGCATACACTGAGCTGAGAACGAATGGAAGGGCCGCCCCTTCCTTTAACATGCTGGCCCGCCCTTCCCCCCTCAGCTAACGGCGCGAAATTGCGCCCATATCACGGGGACGCGCGCGCCCGCCGGTGGGGGGGGGTGGGGGGAAGGAGACCACACGAGGAGGCAGTTTGTCCAGTCTCCAGGCTAGGAGGAAGAACCGTGGCAGCAATCGCCTGGAGGCTTTGCAGGTACAGTAAGCACAGCTCTCTTTACACACACACACACACACACACACACAGGCCTCTTTCTCAATGCTTACAATACTACCAGGGAGGTCACCTTTTATGGGGAATACACATAGAGCCATCCTATCTTTAAGACATGTGACTTACTTTGCCAGATGCAGCGCATAACTTTAGGCATGTCCCACTGTGACCCCCCCAGAAAAACCTGCTAAGAACCAAGTTCCGCAAGTTTCCCCTCACTTACCTGCTCCATGCCGCAGGACTTTGCACAGCAAGAGGCCCAATCTTCCCCCATCTCCGTGGGGCATTGACCTTCAGGCCCTGGGTTCCTATGAAGGATCCACTGTCCTGGGCCCATATAGCACTCTGGCAACAGAAACATTAGGCCCCCAAAGGTTTCTAAGTTCTGGGCCCAGGGTCCAGCTCTCTAAAAAGAAAGCATTATGGGCTATACCCCATTGGTTTGGGGTCCGGTTACTGACCACTTTAGCGCTGAGGCCGTTGGACAGAACCGGTTAGCCCACCTTAATCCCAAGGATGTGGAGACAAGCTAAACCATGACCAACACCTAAGACACTGGCGTAAAAACTGAGGTACTCCTCCTATGGGAGGGGGTTATATAGGGAGGGGCATTTCCTGTTTGAGATTGCCAGTGTCCATCACCTGAAGGTACTCCATATAACCCACATAGTAATGAATATGCCGTTCTGTGTCCCGTGATGTACGATAAAGAAAATGAAACTGCTTTGCATGTAGTTACGCCAAACGTATTTTAAAAGGCATTTGTTCAGTATGGTCTGAAAAATCAGGGCCCAAAGGGTGGCGCTTGAGAAAACACCTTCCTCTTTATACTCTCATGCCGCGTACAAACGGTCGTTTTTTGTGATGAAAAAAAACAACGTTTTTGAAAACTTCATTTAAAATGACTGTGTGTGGGGAAAACGTTGTTTTATGTCTTCTGAAAAACGACAAAAAAAAATTCGAACATGCTCAAATTTTTTGTGTCGTTTTTCAAAACGTTGTTTTTTGTGTCAATGAAAATGATTGTGTGTGGGCAAAACGACGTTTCAAAACGACGTTTTTAAACCCGCGCATGCTCAGAAGCAAGTTATGAAGCTAACTTCAATGGAAAAGAGTGCTGAACGTAACCGCGCTTTGCTAGAGCATTTTTAAAAAACGATGGTGTGTAGGCAACGTCGTTTTTGAAAATGAAGTTTCAAAAACGTCGTTTTATTTCATGATTCAAAACGTCGTTTTTTTTTCATCACAAAAAACGACCGTCTGTACGCGGCATCATAGTACGTCACTACGTTCGTGTTTATCAAACGACAATTTGCAAAACGTTAGTAGACAAAATTTTGCACACGCCCTTTTAACAAAAAATTGGTTTGTACAAGGCTTAAAGCGGTGGTTCACCCTCCATAACAACATTTTAGCATAAAATGAGGCATAGTAGCGCGAGCTACAGTATGCCTGTATTTATTTTTTTATCCCCGTACTCACTGTGCACTCGTATATTGAAGATTCCGACTTCCCGCGGGGAATGGGCGTTCCTATCCAGAGGGAAGGTGATTGACAGCCGGCTCTGGCACGTCACGCTCCCCGAAGATAGCCGGAGTAGGTCTCGGCTCTTCACGGCGCCTGCGCACAGACTATGCACAGGCGCCGTGAAGAGCCAAGTCCTATTTCGGCTATTTCCGGAGAAGCGTGACGTGCCAGAGCCGGCCGTCAATCACCTTTCCTCTGGATAGGAACGCCCATTCCTCGCGGAATCTTCTATGTACGATTGCACAGTGAGTACGGGGCTAAAAAAATAAATACAGGCATACTGTAGCTCGCGCTACTATGCCTAATTTTTTTTTTTTATAGGGTGAACTCCCGCTTTAAGTCTGGGCTCTGACTAAGCCATACAAGGACATTTACCTTTCTCTCCTTCAACCATTGTGTGGCCATTGTGGCTGTGTGCTTTGGGTCATTGTCATGTTGGAAGGTAAACCTTCTTCCCATTGATAGCTTTCTGGCAGAGGACAACAGATTTTCCTTAAGAATTTGATGGTAGTTTGCCCCCATCTATTTTCTTTCTATCCTGACAAGTGCTCCAGTCCGTGCTGCAGAGAAACACCCTCATAACAGGATATTATCACCTCCGCTGTATTGGATTTCATGCCAGATATATCGTTTGGTGTTGAGGCCAAATAATTCAGTTTTAGTCTCATCTGACCATAACACCTTTTTCCACGTGGCCTCAGAATCTTCAAGGTGTGTTTAAGGTGGTCAGAGGAGACTACAATTCAATTGGACTGGAACACTCATCAGGATAGAAAAAAAAAATGGATGGGGCAAAATACCATAAAATTCTTGAGGAAAATCTGCTGCCCTCTCCAAGAAAGTTGTCAATGGGAAGAAGGTTTACCTTCTAACATGACAATGGCCCAAAGCACTCAGCAACAATGACCACACGGTGTTTGTAAGAGAAAAGGGTGAATGTCCTTGCATGGCCTAGTCGGAGCCCAGACTTAAACCCCTATTGAAAATTTGTGGAATGACTTGAAGACTGCAGTCCGCAAACAGTCACCATCAAATTTAACTGAACTTGAGCAGTTCTGCAAAGAAGAATGGGTAAATATTGCAAAGTTAGTAGAGACATGTTCCAACACACTAAAGGCTGTAATTAAAGCAAACTGTGGTCCAACAAAATACTGATATAAGGGATCCTTTTTCCAACTCACAATTCTGTTTTTGATTTATTTTTTTCTGACATTGGTATTATATCTTTCACTTGGATTCTATAAGTTGCACTAGTAAATAAACCTGGGTAAAACAAAAACTGTGCCTGTCTTCATTTCAGGCTGAAAATCAAAAACATTTGATTATTTTAACCTGACGCTGACCACCCCATTCAGATTTACTGTGCAGAATCATGTACAGGTACACGATTCTGCACTTCTGGGTCACGCATCTGCGCTACCAGCGACCTACTCCCACAGTGATTGGACACAGCGGAAGACAATCAGCTGGTCCAGCAGACGATGTCTGACGATTATTTGAGGCACAGGTGGAACGGCGATTGCCTATGTAAACAAGGCAGTTATCTTGTGTTTCTGCTAAGTAGGAACACAGATCTCTGCCTTCCCATCTGTACAAGCACCCCCCCCCCCCACACACACACAGTTAGAAAGCACTCCCTAGGAACACATTAAACCTTTTAATCGCCCCTGATGTTAACCCCTTTCCTGCCAGTGTCATTAGTACAGTGCATATTTTTTAGCACTGATCACAGGGCCACAAAAAGTGTCAGTTAGGTGTCTGATTTGTCCGCCGCAATATTGCAGTCCCAGTCCCACAATAAATAGTTTTTTTATTGGGTATGTTTTATAGCATAAAAGTAAAATATCTCTCTCTTATTTTTTTTAAAAAAAAGCTCTATTTGTGGGGTAAAAAGTACATACATTTTATTTGTGTACAGTGTCACACGACCCGGCAATTGTCAGTTAAAGTAACGCAGTGCCGAATCACAAAAATTGGCCTGGTCATGAGAGTAACCCTTCCGGAGCTGAAGTGGTTAAAGGGGAGTAATTGTTTTCTATACCCATTGTACGTAAACTCACTTCAATACAGATTATGTAAGTGCCTACACAGAATTACAGCTGCCTCTTATATTTGGGGTACAACCCCCTAGAATGTGACAGATGGTTTGTCTACATGATGTGTTCATCTGGAAAGAAGGCTGTTTTTAATGAGCATACAGGAATCTTGGGATGAAGAGAGAGGAGTAGAGGACACATTTAATGAATGAGAATGGCTGATTGCTCTTTGCCATTTAGATCACAATGTGACACAATCCTGCCAAGTTCTGCTCTATTTTAGGATCCTGCTTGTGCGATCTCATTTTCGTTAGTCTGATTTTTCCTGCTGAAAGTGGGTCATTTCTTCGGAGTTCAATCTACACCATTCACACACACACACACACACACACACATTCATCAAGTGTGGTCTTCGTGTTACTCAGTGACACCATTCCTTACACATCTATTTGTCAGTCAGACATCTATGTGTCAGTCAGACTACTGCAGCTTCTCCCAATTAGTACAAGTAACGCGAAAGAGGATACGTTATGTCAGATTTGCTTTCTATTGCTGCTTGATATATATATATATATATATATATATATATATATATATATATATATATATATATATATACTCTGGAAGTCCACAAGACCCCAAGCCAGTATAAGTAATAGGTTTATGCAGTAAAAAAGTAATGAGCACAATGTAAATCATAGTAACTCAGAACAACCAATTAGAATTCACCAATCTGACTTCAGTAAACTGAACACATGAAGCATACAATATTATATTAGCAAGATCACAAGCATTCTTACAGAGGCTGAATCAAGACCAAACATATCTGTAGAGACAACATCAGTACTGTGCCCCTACACAATCTGTACTGTACCGACACAACCAGAAACATCAGTACTGTGCCCCTACACAATGTGTACTGTACCGACACAACCAGAAACATCAGTACTGTGCCCCTACACAATCTGTACTGTACCGACACAACCAGAAGCATCAGTACTGTGCCCCTACACAATGTGTACTGTACCGACACAACCAGAAACATCAGTACTGTGCCCCTACACAATCTGTACTGTACCGACACAACCAGAAGCATCAGTACTGTGCCCCTACACAATTTGTATTGTACCGACACAACCAGAAACATCAGTACTGTGCCCCTACACAATCTGTACTGTACCGGCACAACCAGAAACATCAGTACTGTGCCCCTACACAATCTGTACTGTACCGGCACAACCAGAAACATCAGTACTGTGCCCCTACACAATCTGTACTGTACCGACACAACCAGAAACATCAGTACTGTGCCCCTACACAATCTGTACTGTACCGGCACAACCAGAAACATCAGTACTGTGCCCCTACACAATCTGTACTGTACCGGCACAACCAGAAACATCAGTACTGTGCCCCTACACAATCTGTACTGTACCGACACAACCAGAAACATCAGTACTGTGCCCCTACACAATTTGTATTGTACCGACACAACCAGAAACATCAGTACTGTGCCCCTACACAATCTGTACTGTACCGGCACAACCAGAAACATCAGTACTGTGCCCCTACACAATCTGTACTGTACCGACACAACCAGAAACATCAGTACTGTGCCCCTACACAATCTGTATTGTACCGACACAACCAGAAACATCAGTACTGTGCCCCTACACAATCTGTACTGTACCGGCACAACCAGAAACATCAGTACTGTGCCCCTACACAATCTGTACTGTACCGACACAACCAGAAACATCAGTACTGTGCCCCTACACAATCTGTACTGTACCGACACAACCAGAAACATCAGTACTGTGCCCCTACACAATGTGTACTGTACCGACACAACCAGAAACATCAGTACTGTGCCCCTACACAATCTGTACTGTACCGACACAACCAGAAACATCAGTACTGTGCCCCTACACAATTTGTATTGTACCGACACAACCAGAAACATCAGTACTGTGCCCCTACACAATCTGTTCTGTACCGGCACAACCAGAAACATCAGTACTGTGCCCCTACACAATCTGTACTGTACCGACACAACCAGAAACATCAGTACTGTGCCCCTACACAATCTGTACTGTACCGACACAACCAGAAACATCAGTACTGTGCCCCTACACAATCTGTACTGTACCGACACAACCAGAAACATCAGTACTGTCCCCCTACACACTCTGTACTGTACCGGCACAACCAGAAACATCAGTACTGTGCCCCTACACAATGTGTACTGTACCGACACAACCAGAAACATCAGTACTGTGCCCCTACACAATCTGTACTGTACCGACACAACCAGAAACATCAGTACTGTGCCCCTACACAATTTGTATTGTACCGACACAACCAGAAACATCAGTACTGTGCCCCTACACAATCTGTACTGTACCGGCACAACCAGAAACATCAGTACTGTGCCCCTACACAATCTGTACTGTACCGACACAACCAGAAACATCAGTACTGTGCCCCTACACAATCTGTACTGTACCGACACAACCAGAAACATCAGTACTGTGCCCCTACACAATTTGTATTGTACCGACACAACCAGAAACATCAGTACTGTGCCCCTACACAATCTGTACTGTACCGGCACAACCAGAAACATCAGTACTGTGCCCCTACACAATCTGTACTGTACCGACACAACCAGAAACATCAGTACTGTGCCCCTACACAATCTGTACTGTACCGACACAACCAGAAACATCAGTACTGTGCCCCTACACAATCTGTACTGTACCGGCACAACCAGAAACATCAGTACTGTGCCCCTACACAATGTGTACTGTACCGACACAACCAGAAACATCAGTACTGTGCCCCTACACAATCTGTACTGTACCGGCACAACCAGAAACATCAGTACTGTGCCCCTACACAATCTGTACTGTACCGACACAACCAGAAACATCAGTACTGTGCCCCTACACAATCTGTACTGTACCGGCACAACCAGAAACATCAGTACTGTGCCCCTACACAATCTGTACTGTACCGGCACAACCAGAAACATCAGTACTGTGCCCCTACACAATGTGTACTGTACCGACACAACCAGAAACATCAGTACTGTGCCCCTACACAATCTGTACTGTACCGACACAACCAGAAACATCAGTACTGTGCCCCTACACAATTTGTACTGTACCGACACAACCAGAAACATCAGTACTGTGCCCCTACACAATCTGTACTGTACCGACACAACCAGAAACATCAGTACTGTGCCCCTACACAATCTGTACTGTACCGGCACAACCAGAAACATCAGTACTGTGCCCCTACACAATCTGTACTGTACCGACACAACCAGAAACATCAGTACTGTGCCCCTACACAATCTGTACCGACACAACCAGAAACATCAGTACTGTGCCCCTACACAATGTGTACTGTACCGACACAACCAGAAACATCAGTACTGTGCCCCTACACAATCTGTACTGTACCGACACAACCAGAAACATCAGTACTGTGCCCCTACACAATTTGTATTGTACCGACACAACCAGAAACATCAGTACTGTGCCCCTACACAATCTGTACTGTACCGGCACAACCAGAAACATCAGTACTGTGCCCCTACACAATCTGTACTGTACCGACACAACCAGAAACATCAGTACTGTGCCCCTACACAATCTGTACTGTACCGACACAACCAGAAACATCAGTACTGTGCCCCTACACAATCTGTACTGTACCGACACAACCAGAAACATCAGTACTGTGCCCCTACACAATCTGTACTGTACCGGCACAACCAGAAACATCAGTACTGTGCCCCTACACAATGTGTACTGTACCGACACAACCAGAAACATCAGTACTGTGCCCCTACACAATCTGTACTGTACCGGCACAACCAGAAACATCAGTACTGTGCCCCTACACAATGTGTACTGTACCGACACAACCAGAAACATCAGTACTGTGCCCCTACACAATCTGTACTGTACCGACACAACCAGAAACATCAGTACTGTGCCCCTACACAATTTGTATTGTACCGACACAACCAGAAACATCAGTACTGTGCCCCTACACAATCTGTACTGTACCGGCACAACCAGAAACATCAGTACTGTGCCCCTACACAATCTGTACTGTACCGACACAACCAGAAACATCAGTACTGTGCCCCTACACAATCTGTACTGTACCGACACAACCAGAAACATCAGTACTGTGCCCCTACACAATCTGTACTGTACCGACACAACCAGAAACATCAGTACTGTGCCCCTACACAATCTGTACTGTACCGACACAACCAGAAACATCAGTACTGTGCCCCTACACAATCTGTACTGTACCGACACAACCAGAAACATCAGTACTGTGCCCCTACACAATTTGTATTGTACCGACACAACCAGAAACATCAGTACTGTGCCCCTACACAATCTGTACTGTACCAACACAACCAGAAACATCAGTACTGTGCCCCTACACAATTTGTATTGTACCGACACAACCAGAAACATCAGTACTGTGCCCCTACACAATCTGTACTGTACCGGCACAACCAGAAACATCAGTACTGTGCCCCTACACAATCTGTACTGTACCGACACAACCAGAAACATCAGTACTGTGCCCCTACACAATGTGTACTGTACCGACACAACCAGAAACATCAGTACTGTGCCCCTACACAATTTGTATTGTACCGACACAACCAGAAACATCAGTACTGTGCCCCTACACAATCTGTACTGTACCGACACAACCAGAAACATCAGTACTGTGCCCCTACACAATCTGTACTGTACCGGCACAACCAGAAACATCAGTACTGTGCCCCTACACAATCTGTACTGTACCGGCACAACCAGAAACATCAGTACTGTGCCCCTACACAATCTGTACTGTACCGGCACAACCAGAAACATCAGTACTGTGCCCCTACACAATCTGTACTGTACCGACACAACCAGAAACATCAGTACTGTGCCCCTACACAATCTGTACTGTACCGACACAACCAGAAACATCAGTACTGTGCCCCTACACAATCTGTACTGTACCGACACAACCAGAAACATCAGTACTGTGCCCCTACACAATCTGTACTGTACCGACACAACCAGAAACATCAGTACTGTGCCCCTACACAATCTGTACTGTACCAACACAACCAGAAACATCAGTACTGTGCCCCTACACAATTTGTATTGTACCGACACAACCAGAAACATCAGTACTGTGCCCCTACACAATCTGTACTGTACCGGCACAACCAGAAACATCAGTACTGTGCCCCTACACAATCTGTACTGTACCGACACAACCAGAAACATCAGTACTGTGCCCCTACACATTGGGCCTGATTTACCAAGCCTTTACTCCATGACTCATGGAGTAAAAGCAGGAGTAGCAGCCGTTTGGCCATTTACTAAAGAAATACGCTGCTAGTGCAGTGTATTTCCCTAGTTACTAATGTGCTCCGTGCGCCCAGGAGAGGGTGCATTGTGCACCAGTACAGACCTGGCGCACGGCACATTAAACTATAAATTGCGGGGGTTTGGGCGGGAGTTTATTAAGGGGGGAGGTGGGGGGATGCAGGGGAAGTGAAGTGACATGTGTTTTGAAGTGTTTGGCGGGCCGAATTGAAAGGGAAAGTGTTTTTTGAAAACAGATCCCCGTACGCTTGCACAGTGCGCCTGAACCTCGGGAGGTTCATTTGCATACTGGGCATGCGCAGAGAGAAAAGTCAGGGATTCCCGTGCGCCTTGTCAGTACGCCGTGAAAATCTTGGTAAATACCAAGCGGCGTACCCGTGATTGCGCTGCGTGACGCGGCGCACGGGAATCTCCGAGCTGTTTTCAGCCCTGAAGGGGAACTCCGCGCCAAATTTCAAACTTGAAATCGGCGCGGGTCCCCCTTCAGGGCTACATTAGGCTCTTAGGCTTGGTCCGGAACGTGAGGGGTTAAACCCGCGCCGATTCGGCGCGGGGTTCCCCCCCAAGATCCAAACCAAGCCCTCATCCCAAGCATGCAGTCTGGCCCGGACAGGAATGGGGGAGGGGACGAGCGAGCGGCCCCCCCCTCCTGAGCCGTACCAGACCGAATGCCCTCAACATGGGGGAGTGTGTGCTGTGGGGGAGGGGGGCACTGCCCCCCCACCCCAAAGCACTCTTGCCCCCATGTCGATAGGGACAAGAGCCTCTTCCCGACAACCCTTGCCATTGGTTGTCGGGGTATGCGGGCGGGGCTAATCGGAATCTGCGAGCTCCCTTTAATAAGGGGGCCCCCAGATGCCGGCCCCCCACCCTATGTGAATGAGTATGGGGTACATCGTACCTCTACCCATTCACATGGGGAAAAGTGTAAAGTAAAATAAAAACACCACACAGAATAAAATATTTTATTAATCTGCTCCGGAGCCCCCCCTTTCTTCTTTAGCTCTCTTAGAAGGGGGGGTTTCTTCTCTCCCGATCTTCCGCCGGGACCCTGGGCTTCGGTGATTTCTGCCGGGGGAGGGCGCCATCCCTCGGTCCTCTCCGGAGCCTTCCGCCGGATGCCCCCACCCCATTTAAGCTCTTTTTCATTAGGGAGGGGCATCCGGACTTCGGGGTCTTCTGCCGGGGGATGGCGCCTATCCCCCGGTCTTTCCGGTGCCTTCCGCCAGGGTTCCGGTCTTCCTGGTCTTCTGCCGGGGGTGCGCCAACTCCCCGGTCTTTTCTCTTCTGTCTTCTCTGCTCCCTCTTCTGCCTGGCTCCCCCGCGGAGCCAGGGCTTTCTTCCGTCTTCTTTCTTCTCTCTTCCTTCTTCTGCCTGTCTCCTCCGGGAGCCCAGGGCTTGTCTCCGCTGTCTTCTCCCTTCTCTTCCATTGGATGTTGACACGACGAGGTCCGGCGCTGGAATGCCGTCTGAGCAGTGGGCATGGACTTATATAGGGCAATGCCACCATGTGACCTCAACCCATGTGACATCACATTCCCATCATGCCCAGGGAATGTGATGTCACATGGGTTGAGGTCACATGGTGGCATTACCCTATATAAGTCCATGCCCGCCGCTGACACGGCATGTCAGCGCGGAACCTCGTCGTGTCAACATCGAATGGAAGAGAAGGAAGAAGACAGCGGAGACAAGCCCTGTGCTCCGCGGAGGAGACAGGCAGAAGAAGGAAGAGAGAAGAAAGAAGACGGAAGAAAGCCCTGGCTCCGCGGGGGAGCCAGGCAGAAGAGGGAGCAGAGAAGACAGAAGAGAAAAGACCGGGGAGTTGGCGCACCCCCGGCAGAAGACCAGGAAGACCGGAACCCTGGCGGAAGGCACCGGAAAGACCGGGGGATAGGCGCCATCCCCCGGCAGAAGACCCCGAAGTCCGGATGCCCCTCCCTAATGAAAAAGAGCTTAAATGGGGTGGGGGCATCCGGCGGAAGGCTCCGGAGAGGACCGAGGGATGGCGCCCTCCCCCGGCAGAATTCACCGAAGCCCAGGGTCCCGGCGGAAGATCGGGAGAGAAGAAACCCCCCCTTCTAAGAGAGCTAAAGAAGAAAGGGGGGGCTCCGGAGCAGATTAATAAAATATTTTATTCTGTGTGGTGTTTTTTTTTTACTTTACATTTCCCCCATGTGAATGGGTAGAGGTACGATGTACCCCATACTCATTCACATAGGGTGGGGGGCCGGAATCTGGGGACCCCTTTATTAAAGGGGTCTCTCAGATTCTGATAAGCTCTCCGCCCGCATACCCCGACAACCAACGGCCAGGGTTGTCGGGAAGAGGCTCTTGTCCCTATCGACATGGGGGCAAGAGTGCTTTGGGGTGGGGGGGCAGTGCCCCCCTCCCCCACAGCACACACTCCCCCATGTTGAGGGCATGTGGTCTGGTATGGCTCAGGAGGGAGGGGGGCGCTCGCTCGTCCCCACCCCCATTCCTGTCTGACCAGACTGCGTGCCTGGGATAAGGGCTTGGTTTGGATCTTGGGGGGGGCCCCACGCTATTTTTTTGGGCCCCGGTTTAACCCCTTATGTTCCAGACCAAGCCTAAGAGCCTGGTATGCACCTGGAGGGAACCCACCTTATTTTTTTTTGGGGGGGTCTGGAGTTCCCCTTCATGAACAGCGATCTGTCATTTACACATGTCAGTCCCACCCCCCCCCTACAGTTAGAACACACCCAGGGAACATATTTAACCCCTCCCTCGCACCTAGTGTTAACCCCTTCCCTGCCAGTGGCATTTTTTGAGTAAGCAATGCATTTTTTACAGCACTGATCGCTAGAAAAATGCCAATGGTTCCAAAAAACTGTTCGATGTGTCCGCCATAATGTCGCAGTACCGATAAAAATCGCTGATCGCCCCAATAACTAGTTAAAACAACAAAAAAAAAAAATTTGTAGACGCTATAACTTTTGCAAAAACCAAACACTAAACGCTATTTGCGATTTTTTGGAACCAAAAAGATGTAGAATACGTATCGGCCTAAACTGAGGGTTTTTTTAGTTTTTTGAATATATATTTTTGGGGATATTTATTATAGCAAAAAGTAAAAATAATTTTTACATATGTGGGCGGGACTTACGCAAGTCCCGCCCACATATATAAACATCGTTCAAACCACACATGTGAGGTATTGACGCGTGCGTTAGAGCGAGAGCAATACTTTTACCACTAGACCTTCTTTGTAACTATAAACTGGTAACCTGGAAAAAAAAGAAAAAGGTCACCTATGGGGATATTCACGGAATTCATTTTGGCCCCATTGCAGGAGTGTTTCCAATAGTAAAGCGTGACTTGTAAGGTATCTATTTACTCAGTGTAACATCATCTTTCACATTATCCCCAAAAATTGGGCTCACTTTTGTGTTTTGTTAATTTTTAACCACTTGAGCCCGGACCATATTTCTGGTCAATGACCGGGCAAGTTTTTGTGATTCGGCGCGGCGTCGCTTTAACTGACAATTGCGCAGTCGTGCGACGTGGCTCCCAAACAAAATTGGCAACCTTTTTTTTCACACAAATAGATTATTAAATGTGCGTGTTTACTTCTGTCTTTAACACCTCCCCTTCAGGCTGGAAAGCATCAGATCAGGGGAAACCAAAAAAAAAAAGCTCTCATTCCATTGCAGCTTGGTTCCTACATGTGTGATGAACTGAGCATGCTCAAACACTTAGAAAAAAAATATCCTTTCTTTTTAAAAGGTGAAAAACACTCATTGGATGCTCATAGAGCGTGGTTTGGGTTAATTGCAGGTGTGCCCAATTACAAGCTCACCCAAACTAGAGACTGCAATTTGGTCATGTGATTTCAATTGCTTCATTACTAGCACTGTTATAAAAAGCTTGGATCGATCAGTCCTCAGCTGCCCTCAGAAGGGGCAGGCTGGCAGAAATGCTGTTGCTAAACACAAATGTGGTTTGTTGCATGGGTTTTGGTTTATTTTTAAATGATGTTCACTTTGATGTATTTGTCTATGTGGCCTTATTTTATGAAAAATGTGTAAAGCTATGGTTAATTAGAATTTTGAAATGTATTTTTGTTTGTTTGTCTTTTTTTGCTTTCCTTGTTTTGTTGACCAATAAAAATTACTTTAAAATTGTTAAGTTTGTCTTTTGTTACTTTTTCATGCTACATATGTTGACAGCTGCAGCTGAACTAGGTTAGGGCCTAACAAATTATGTGTGATTTTTGTCTAAGCTTCTTTCCTGGTGTGTAATCATGAAATGTTTGCCATGTTTATTCTCCCTGACTTTAAAGACAAAAACTCGTAAGTATTTTATTTATTCTGCAGTGGTCCTCAGCCCTCAAGTACCCCCGACAGGACATGTTTTGGGGATTTCTCTTATCAAGAATTGCTGTCCAGACTATTTTAAAGCACATGTGCAAGATGAAGGAAAACCTGCAAACATGGCCTGTGGGGGGGGGGGTTTGCTATTGGTGGACAGGCTTGACGTGCTGATTTACAGCACTGTGCTTAAATCTAGCGCAAGGCAATCCTATTCAAATTGTGGGTGTTTGAGGGAAGCCAAGTGAGTGTTAGAACCCCTGCTTTGTGTTTTTTTATTTTTGTGTTGAGCTTTGTGTCCCTTTTCTTAAAATTGGCTTCACTTCCTGTCACACAGCTGAACAGGAAGTGAGGTTAAAACCCTACCAGTGTCATTTCTTGGGGACACCGGTCAATCTAACTAGTGTCCCCATTAACTAAATAAAAATAAATAAGAAAACCCCAAAAAAATTTTTTAAAGCGCACAGAAGCAAACGCATACGCGAGTAGCGCCCGCATATGAAAACAGTATTCAAACCACACAAGTGAGGTATCGCCGCGATCGTTAGAGTGAGAGCAATAATTCTAGCCCTAGACCTACTCTGCAACTCAAAAAATGCAACCTGTAGAATTTTTTAAACGTCGCCTATCGAGTTTTTTAAAGGGTAAAAGTTTGACGCCATGCCACGAGCGGGCGCAATTTTTAAGCGTGACATGTTGGGTATCATTTTACTCGGCGTAACATTATCTTTCACAATATAGAAAAAAATTGGGCAAAATGTATTGTTGTCTTATATTTTAATTCAAAAAAGTGATTTTTATCCAAAAAAAGTGCACTTGTAAGACCGCTGCGCAAATACGGTGTGACAAAAAGTATTGCAATGACTGCCATTTTATTCCCTAGGATGTCTGCTAAAAAACAATATATAATGTTTGGGGGTTCTGATTAATTTTCTAGCCAAAAAATTGTGATTTTCACATGAAGGAGAGAAGTGCCAGAATTAACCCGGTGGGCAAGTGGTTAAAGTACTCATGGCTATAAAGAATAGAGTCATTGCTCATTAAAAAAAAAAAAAAAAAAAAAAAAAGGGGGTCCCTCCAAATTAAATTACCAGGCCCTTCAGGTCTGGAATGGATATTAAGGGGAACCCCGCCGTAAAAACCCCCAAAAAAAAAGACGTGCGGTTCCCGGCAAATATCCATTCCAGACCCTTCAGGTCTGGTGTGGATTTTAAGGGGAACTCCACCCCAAATAGAAAAAAAAAATGGCGTGGAGTCCCCCTAAAAATCCACACCAGACCCTTATCCGAGCACGTTGACCTGGCCGGCCGCAGAAAAGAGGGGGGGACAGAGTGCGGCCCCCCCCCTCTCCTGAACCGCACCAGGCCACATGCCCTCAACATGGGGAGGATGTCCCCATGTTGATGGGGACAAGGGTCTCATCCCCACAACCCTTGCCCGGTGGTTGTGGGGGTATGCGGGCGGGAGGTTTATCAGAATCTGGAAGACCCCTTTAACAAAGGGGACCCCCAGATCCTGACCCCCCCCCTGTGTGAAATGGTAATGGGGTACATTGTACCTCTACCATTTCACCCCAAAAAAAATGTCAAAGTGATAAAAATGACAGTAGCCGGTTTTTGACAAATCTTTTAATAAAATCTTCTTTTCTTCTTTCCTTCGGGGTTCTTCCGCTGCTTCTTTCTTCTCGTCCACATCTTGCCCGACGTCTTCTTCTATCTTCTCCGTCCGTCCTTCCGCCTTCTGGTCCCGCATCTTGCCCGTTGTCTTCTCCGTCCGCCTCCTCGTCCGCATCTTGGGTCTTCTGCGGTCTTCTTCTCGGTCCGCCGCCTTCTCGTCCCCTGCGTTTGAATTGTAATTGGCCGCCGTTTTCCCGCTCCTGGGACCCGCCCCCCTCTGACGCCACAAGTAAACTCCTTAGAAGGTCATGTGCGTCAGAGGGGGGCGGGGTCGCAGAGCGTCACACAGCGGGGGAATTCAATTTCAATCGCGCCGCCCGGAGAAGAAGTTCCCGCCGTGTCACACTCATGTGACCCCGCCCCCCTCTGACGCACATGACCTTCTAAGGAGTTTACTTGTGGCGTCAGAGGGGGGCGGGTCCCAGGAGCGGGAAAACGGCGGGAACTTCTTCTCCGGGCGGCGCGATTGAAATTGAATTCCCCCGCTGTGTGACGCTCTGCGACCCCGCCCCCCTCTGACGCACATGACCTTCTAAGGAGTTTACTTGTGGCGTCAGAGGGGGGCGGGTCCCAGGAGCGGGAAAACGGCGGCCAATTACAATTCAAACGCAGGGGACGAGAAGGCGGCGGACCGAGAAGAAGACCGCAGAAGACCCAAGATGCGGACGAGGAGGCGGACGGAGAAGACAACGGGCAAGATGCGGGACCAGAAGGCGGAAGGACGGACGGAGAAGATAGAAGAAGACGTCGGGCAAGATGTGGACGAGAAGAAAGAAGCAGCGGAAGAACCCCGAAGGAAAGAAGAAAAGAAGATTTTATTAAAAGATTTGTCAAAAATCGGCTACTGTCATTTTTATCACTTTGACATTTTTTTTGGGGTGAAATGGTAGAGGTACAATGTACCCCATTACCATTTCACACAGGGGGGGGGGTCAGGATCTGGGGGTCCCCTTTGTTAAAGGGGTCTTCCAGATTCTGATAAACCTCCCGCCCGCATACCCCCACAACCACCGGGCAAGGGTTGTGGGGATGAGACCCTTGTCCCCATCAACATGGGGACATCCTCCCCATGTTGAGGGCATGTGGCCTGGTGCGGTTCAGGAGAGGGGGGGGGCCGCACTCTGTCCCCCCCTCTTTTCTGCGGCCGGCCAGGTCAACGTGCTCGGATAAGGGTCTGGTGTGGATTTTTAGGGGGACTCCACGCCATTTTTTTTTTCTATTTGGGGTGGAGTTCCCCTTAAAATCCACACCAGACCTGAAGGGTCTGGAATGGATATTTGCCGGGAACCGCACGTCTTTTTTTTTTTTGGTTTTTACGGCGGGGTTCCCCTTAATATCCATTCCAGACCTGAAGGGCCTGGTAATTTAATTTGGGGGAACCCCTACACATTTTTTTGTTTGTTTTATGAATGAATCCCTTTAGAATTGTCAGAGCCGACAATTCATTATAGCCGCGTGTGAATTTTTAAATGACTTTTTTCCTTCAGAATGTCACTTTGTGCAGGGGGAGTTCTAAGTGCGGGAAAAATGCGCTATTTCACATGCTGACATTACACCCCCCCTAGGTACGAAATTTAAAGGAATATTTCACTTTTATTGTTTCACTTTAAGAATTATTAATTTCACTGCTCCCGAAAAAACGGCCGTTTTAAAAAATAAAAAAAGCATTGATACATGTTCCCTGGGGCAGGACTGAGGTCCCCAAACACTTTTTAGGACTAAACTTGCAGATTAGCCTTTAAAATGAACACTTTTGATTTCTCCCATAGACTTCTATAGGGAGTTCGGCGCGGCTTTACATATTAGTTTCAATGCGCCGGCTGCTACGCTGGTTCATGCGCCTGATTAAGCCTCCACCCGGAGTACTAATTAATGCATGAACCAGCGCAGCGCACATAGCTTAGTAAATCAGGCCCAATGTGTACTGTACCGACACAACCAGAAACATCAGTACTGTGCCCCTACACAATTTGTATTGTACCGACACAACCAGAAACATCAGTACTGTGCCCCTACACAATCTGTACTGTACCGGCACAACCAGAAACATCAGTACTGTGCCCCTACACAATCTGTACTGTACCGGCACAACCAGAAACATCAGTACTGTGCCCCTACACAATCTGTACTGTACCGGCACAACCAGAAACATCAGTACTGTGCCCCTACACAATCTGTACTGTACCGACACAACCAGAAACATCAGTACTGTGCCCCTACACAATCTGTACTGTACCGGCACAACCAGAAACATCAGTACTGTGCCCCTACACAATTCGCACTGTACTGACACAACAGAAATGTTCACAAAGACACAATCGGTAGTGTACTGGCACAAGCAGAAACATCTCTGCAAAGATTAGAATTAGTAGTGAAACAATTGAGTATGCTACATTAACTTTATTATAATTTTTTTCCCACTAGCATCCACATTTTCAACACAAGCTTTTGGGGTGTACCCCCTTCTTCAAGGTCCAAGCAGTACTAAATAAAAAATGGATAGTACCCAACTGATTTTGTTACAAGTGCACTAATACTGCTACAATCACCTCAAGCAATCAGTTCTAAAGTCACATAAGCAATCAAAACAACACCCGGCTGCTATGGTTGCACCTTACACAGAACATTCACCTGTGTTACTTGGATTAGAATACTGTGAAGTGGCAAATGTACAGAGAGCAAAGGTCAGCATACACTGTTCAGCTGTTTACAGTATGTATTGAATAAGAAATGCTGCCCTGATATCATAAAACAAAAACTTGAATCCACTACAAAAATGGCAACTACCACATTGAAGTAAATTGTGCTAAATATAAATACATATAAAGTGTCCATATGAACACGTTGTTTATTTAAACCACAGTGTATCCAAATGTGATTAGCAACCTCATATAAAAAAACTTTAATCACGTGTCCTTTAATCAGTGTTATTACCACATAAAAAAGGGCCGGATTCAGATAGATTGGTCTATCTGTCCGCCCGGCGTAACGTATCCAAGATACGTTACGCCTCTGTAACTTTGGGCGCAAGTTCTGTATTCAGAAAGAACTTGCGCCCTTAGTTACGGCGGCGTAATACCGCCTAATTCAAATGGGGATGTTGGGGGCGTGTTTTATTTAAATTTGAGTTGACCCCGCGTATTTAACGTTTTACGCATGCGCCGTTTGTGAAAAAATCCTAGTGCGCATGCTCGAAAATCCGCCGCAAAACGTCATTGCTTTCGACTTGAACGTAAATTACGTCCAGCCCTATTCGCGAACGACTTACACAAACGACGTAAAAAATTCAAAACTCGACGCGGGAACGACGGCCATACTTAACATAGGATACGCCTCATATAGCAGGGGTAACTATACGCCGAAAAAAGCCTAACGTAAACGACGTAAAAAAATGCGCCGGACGTACGTTTCTGAATCGGCGTATCTAGCTCATTTGCATATTCCTCGCTTAACTATACGGAAGCGCCACCTAGTGGCCAGCGTAAGTATGCAGCCTAAGATACGATGGTGTAAAACACTTACGCCGGTCATATCTTAGGGAAATCTATGCGTAACTGATTCTCTGAATCAGGCGCATAGATACAACGGCGTATCTCCTCTCTGAATTTACCCCAAAGTGTCCAAAATTCTTCAAATATCCAATTTTCCACAAGTGAAATATTGCTATAAATTGTATCCCAGTGAGAACCTCCACCAACCCCTGTGGGCACTTTCACCTTCTTAGACCTTGGCTACTCTCCCATGGTCTTACATTGAGACCATGAGAGAGTGGCCATCGGTGTATCATTAGTGCAGTGCTACAGATTATGTAATACGCAGCATGAGGTACAGAACCCACAAGTCAACGTTCACATATTTTTGACCCAAGTAATAAGGCAAAAAAGCAGTGGCCCGTAGGAGGAAAAAATGCTCCAAAGCCAGTGGTCAATGAGTGGTAAAAATAATCCAAACTCTGTGGTCAATAGAAAGAAAAATCCAGATGGCACCCCATAATGAAATCCCTGTAGCTCGGTAAAGCGCTCTTCCGGTCCCTCCCCCTCTTCTAATACCCCAATTTTTTTTTAACCTTCTGCACCTGATAAATGTTAATGCCGCGTACACACGACCATTTTTAATGGTCTAGAAAAAACAACTTTTTTTCAACCCTGATTATTGTTAACTACTTAACCCCCGGACCATATTGCTGGTCAAAGACCAGAGCACTTTTTGCGATTCGGGACTGCGACGCTTTAACTGACAATTGCGCGGTCGTGCGATGTGGCTCCCAAACAAAATTGGCGTCCTTTTTTTCCCACAAATAGAGCTTTCTTTTGGTGGTATTTGATCACCTCTGCGGTTTTTATTTTTTGCGCCATAAACAAAAATAGAGCGACAATTTTGAAAAAAAATAATATTTTTTACATTTTGCTGTAATAAATATCCCCCAAAAATATATAAAAAAAACATTTTTTTTCCTTAGTTTAGGCCGATACGTATTCTTCTACATATTTTTCGTAAAAAAAAATCGCAATAAGCGTTTATTGATTGGTTTGCGCAAAAGTTATAGCGTTTACAAAATAGGGGGTATTTTTATGGCATTTTTATTAATATATTTTTTTTTACTAGTAATGGCGGTGATCAGCGATTTTTTTTCATTACTGCGACATTATGGCGGACACTTCGGACACTTTTGACAAATTTTTGGGACCATTGGCATTTTTATAGCGATCAGTGCTATAAAAATGCATTAGATTACTATAAAAATGCCACTGGCAGTGAAGGGGTTAACACTAGGGGGCGGGGAAGGGGTTAAGTATGTCCCTTGTGTGTTCTTACTGTGGGGGGGGGGGGTGGCCTCACTAGGGGAAACACTGATCTTCTGTTCATACATTGTATGAACAGAAAATCAGCATTTCCCCCGCTGACAGGACCGAGAGCTGTGTGTTTACACACACAGCTCCCGTTCCCTGCTCTGTAACGAGCGATCGCGTGTGCCCGGCGGCGATCGCGCCCGCCGGGCACACGCACGGGAGTCGGGGGCGAGCGGGGGGCGCGCGCGCGCCCCCTAGTGGCCGCTCGAAGAGCGGACGTATAGCTACGGGCTCTCGCCCAGGAGAGCCGACCTGCCGCCGTATAATGACGGTGGCTGGTCGGCTAGTGGTTAAGCTGGCCTTGCATACACATGATCGTTAAAAAAAAAGGTTCTAGCAAAGCGCGGTGACGTACAATGGCACTATAAAGGGGAAGTTCCATTCGGATGGCGCCACCCTTGGGGCTGCTTTTGTTGATTTTGTGTTAGTAAAAGTTTGGTGAGAGACGATTCATGCTTTTCAGTCTGTTACAGCGTGATGAATGTGCTTACTCCATTACGAACGCTAGTTTTACCAGAACGAGCGCTCCCGTCTCATAACTTGCTTCTGAGCATGCGCATTTTTTTTCACGTTGTTAAAGCCCACACATGACCATTTTTTACAACGTTAAAAACGACGTGAAAATTTAGAGCATGTTCTAAATTTTTAATGCCCATTTTTTACGTTGTGGAAAATGCTCTGGAGCCCACACACGATCGTTTTTAATGACATCCCGAAAAACGGTCGTGAAATATTTACTTTATGCCCACCTCCATTAGAGTTGCAATAAAGCTGAAGGCACACCTTCTCAGACAACAGTACACCACACCCCCACTTTGGTGTCAGGAACATGCTAGATCAGGGGTAGGCAACCATGGCACTCCAGCTGTGGTGAAGCCTCTGCCTCTAGGCGTGATGGGATTGCAAGACCCCGACAATCACAGGCATGACTAGAGGCAGAGTCATGATGGGATTTGTAGTTTCACCACAGCTGGAGTGCCAAGGTTGCCTACCCCTGTGCTAGATTTTAAAACAGCTTAATTTCTCCACCATCACTCCTTTGTAACCAAGAAGCATTACAGGTAATCACTGACTATGCACATGATCAATGCTGCTAGACAATGTGTTCCCATCCACTGGTTGTTACTCCAATACCCAAGAAAGAAAGAATGGTACATCAGGTTGAACAAAATTGCTGACATGGAATGGATTCATATTGCACAAGAATAGTTAGAAAAATATCTCATCTTGACTGCATTAGCACCTCCACTTTGTTCAAAACATTGGAATTTCAGCCACCTCCAGGTGGCACCCCATACCCCCATACTCTAATTTCTAAACCACTGTGGAGCTCTCTTGCGGTACCTCCCCCCTCATCTAATACCTTGGAGTTTTCTTCAATCCCTCTTTCCATCTACATCCCGCACACCTTCCCAAACTGCACCTTTTTTTGGTTTGTTTCTTCACTCTGCACAATTCCACAAACCCCCCTCAGCACCACAACTTGGTTCACCACCTAGTAGCAACTAGAGCAAGACCTTATGGATGCCAACTCTGTTTTTTCTGCCACAAACCATAACATCCTGGAGACACTCTGCATGACCACTGATACCACTCCTTACATACATTCACCCTTCCTTTTTGCATGGCCTCAAGAAAACTCAACTCTGGAATTTGCAAGAAGATTACAATACATGTCTGTAGTACTAAGAAATGTAATATGAATGCTAAATGTATGCCTAGCTGAAAATGTGACACTCTTGTGTCATACTGGGAACAGTTCTGTATCTTTCTCACTTTTCACACTAAGACCTTCCACGTTGTCATTTACTGGAAAAAAAATCTTGTGCCATTTTATTTTTTGTAATTTGAAAATCTCAATAAAAAATATTATGGAGAAAAACATTGGCGTCAGTGAGAGAAAAAACATTGGGGCACTATGGTGTGGTAGAGGCTCTGCTAGGGCTTGTTAGGGGGTAATCTGGGAGGCAATATAGCAGACTGGTAAGCACTGTGGGGAGTAAAGGTTCTGGAGAAGGATGAGGGCTCTGACTCAAGCTTGGGGGCACTATAGCAGGCTGTTTGAAACATTGTGGGAGACTGGGGGGTGCTTTGCAGGAGGTTAGACGGAGTACCTGCCTTTCTTCTACTTACTTTTCAGACCTACCTGCACAGGTGCCCACTGAAAATTGTTACTTCCCATTCTAGCGCCCTCTAGTCATGTGATGGGTCACATGACAGGGGAAGACAAGCTGAAACATCCAAATTAAGATGCAGCATTTAAAATAACCATACTAAAATAAATTAAAGTGCAAAAACCAAACTGTGCAACCTCTTTTGGTTTTTTCACTTTAATATATTTTGGTTTATTTTTTTAAATGCTACATCTTTATTTGGATGATTTTGCTTGTTATTTTAGCCCATATGGACTATAATTAGAAGTTCATCTGCTGAGGTATTTTATGTAGTGATACACCATAAGTGTAAAGTAACTCCCATCCCTTCAGGGGAAGAAGACAACAGGCGCCCTTGCTGCTTGGTCAGGGAATGCATTCATCTCCAATACCTCTCCATGATGTCAGAGGGAGAAGTACCCACAGGACATCCACTGAAGCTCTGCAGAAAGTCCTGGATCCTGCAAAACACTCAAAGTTCTTTCCTCTATGCCACCCTCAGCCCTAGGCCCCAGTCCATGGTCTGATCCCAACAGTAATGACATTCTTTATGCTTTCCAATGCAGGATTTTATTAAAGCGGAACTTCACTCTAAAGGGAAAGTTCCACTTTATGCCCTCCTCTACTACATTTGGCATATTAAACATTTTTGGGGGGAGCAGGTCTACTCTCTTTGCTTGCAGCCTTCTGGGACAAGTCACAGGTCCCAGAATGTTGCGGGACTATTCACAAAGCGCAGCACAGCGGGAAGCCAGCTGTGACGCTGCAAGGAGTCACAGCCGGCTTACCAAAGTAAACATACCAGTGCCGGGGACCTGAAGACAGGCAAGTAACTGGCCTTGGTGAGTATGGCACTGGATCCCTGGACAGGTAAGTGTCCCTTTATTAAAAGTCAGCAGCTACAGTATTTTCAATTGCTGATTTTTATTTAATTTTTTCTCTAGGGTGAAGATCTTCTCATTCAAATTGATGGGCTGCTGTGCCCGTGCAAACCGTGGCTCGCAGAGCCACATCAATGTGAACCTATCCTTAGAGGGTATCAGCCTATATGACTGGTGTACTAGGTTAGCATCAATGATAAAATAAAAATCCCCCACCTTCTTAAATAAAACGCAAATCTGAACCCATTGAAAACTGCTGCATTCATTTATCACTACGAGAAAACAACCCAGAGATGGTCACCTCTACTACAGTACAAATATGAAAATTACATAAGCTTGTACCTCATTCTACCGGTTTCAGGATCCACGACTTTTCGTATAACACTCTGCCGTGCCTCCCACTCCTCCTTGGTCATTGGCTTCATTGCTTGAATACGGCTCTTCTGCTCATCAGTTAACACTGTTAATCAAAGAGTAACAATTGTACAACCAATCATAAAATATCAATTCAGGTAAACAATCTGACAAACGCAGAGCACAAAACACTCTATATTCATTGCAGCCATAAATTACGTGACACTCACAGAACAGGAAAGATTCAACCTTGATGCCAGCTGTAATATTTCAAAGCATGTTACCTTGCTGGCATTTACAGAGTGCTAGCCATAAATGGTCAACTGTTGACTTATATTAAAGTATATCATTTTTTCTGTTTTGGATAGAGCAGGGTAAAGGTTAAAACCCCTGCCAGGTTATTCTTTGCCATCTGTGTAAAATTGGGAACATTTCCCTTCACTTCCTGTAACACAACAAGACGTTAAAGGGCATCAGCAAAAGTGAGTGGAACTCCCCTCTTTATTGGAAGCTTTCCTTTTACCTCTTGTTCTGGAGACAACTTTTAAATTCTTAATTTCTCCTCACTTTCTTTCTCGGAGACAATAGTCACCAGTACAAACAAGAGAGGCGAATGGCTGACAGCAAGAAAAACTTGGAGAAAGGTTTCAACCCTTCTCCACACTATCTAAACCTAAAAAACAAAGATTTGCCTAGAGATCAGTTTTAATTCCATGGGCTTTCTCCAGACATCCACCATGGTGTCTAAAAAATGATGTCAGGAACTGGTGACCATGTTAATGTCAGTACAGAAACTGCTCAGATTCTCCTTAAGGCTCCATTTACACTTGTGCAACTTGTCATGCGACTTTGGACATCAAAGTCACATGGCAAGTCGCAGCCCATTATTTTCAATGTCACCTGGTCAAATTGGTGCGACTTAAAGGGTCACTAAAGGAAAACATTTTTTTGCCTAAAATTAATGTCTACACGGTAGACAGACAGAATAGTGTAATGATTCTGTTAAAAAACAAGTAAATACCTATTAAATTCCTTCATCTATATCACCTCCGGCATTCTAGTTTCTGTTCTCTCATTCGCTTCCTGGTTTGCATCGCTCGTTCATGTAAGAACTACATTTCCCAGTATGAATTGCGGCACGCCCAGTAATTCACATCTCCTTGAAGTCTCTAACACGTAGAGCGCGTCCTGCAGCACAGATGTAGTTCCCAGGAGGGGGTGAGCACGTTTATGACCACCGCAGTAAAGCCTCCCATCACGGTGGTCAGTAAAATCAGACAAGCAGGAAGTGAAAAGAACAGAGAAGAAATAGAGCAACTTCTGAGCAAAAACCAACAATGAGGAAGTGAAAAGAGGAATGTCTGCAGGTAAAGGATGCTTATTCTGAAAACATTTTTTTTTCCTTTACAACCCCTTTAAAGTTAAGATTTGGAAAAAGTGGATTGATGCATTGTGTTTTAATCTAAATTTAAACCCTCAACGGGGGGGGAGGGATCTGTTATAAAATTTATATTACCTGACCTGCAGTATTTTTGAACATTTTGAAATTGTCTGAGTGTTATTGAATATTTCTGAAAGTTTCTGATTATTTATGAACAGCTTTTCGAGTATCTGTGCATATTTTGGGAAAATTCGATGTGGCTGTTTGGATGATGATTTTTTGTTGTTGGTGTTTGTTTGTTATAACATTTTCAAAAATGTAATGATAAAAAAAAAAAACTTTAAAAAAAGGTGCTTTCACTACTTTGATCCAGAAAGCGTAGAGTCAGACTCAAAGTCGCACTGGAAATTGCCTAAAACTCATTAATTTATGGATTTATTTACATGCTGATTCTTACAAATCTCCACATAGCATTACATTATCCTTAGCTGCAGGACAATTAAACAAAAGAGGCAGAACTGAATTGTGTAGAGCAGCTCAGCAATCATGTTGGAGCCTTTTAAAGATGTCACTGTATTCTATTCTTCAAACATCCATTGATTGTGCTGGATTCAATATATCCTCACTCCTACATAGCATTTTCTGAGCACAGGTCACTACAGCTCAACAGAAATGTATAAACTATGCCTGTGTGCACATAAGTACATCACGAGACAAGACTAAATCATTTCACCTGATCGTGCCCTCTAGGGTAGGAACTGTCTGCCTGGTGTCCTCAAGCATCCCTGCCTGAGCCCTGGGACCGGTGGGTGCCCACCTGCTGCGGCATGGCCTGGCCTGTTCTGCCCCTGTGACATGACTCCCCTGCCTGACCCCCCCCCTGTTTTTTTACTGTTCCTGACCTGGGAAGGACTCGGCTGGGAGCTACTTGTCTGCCCTTTCCCCTAGGAGCTGATTCCAATGAACACACACTTCTGATACACCTCCTGCACTTGGGGGATTGGGGGCCTGAGGCTTGCTCTGGAGGGAGGGGGTGGTGGCCGGCTGCATGATCCGGGAATGGCATGGGAGGATATTATGTGTTGGTATATCTCTTTCTGTTTTAATGTTCAGGCTGGGTTATAGTACTGAGCTCATTTTGATTGTTTGGTGGGAGGGCTGGGGTGAACTTTGCCTCGGAACGGCCCACCTGCGTCTGACTGTCATGGATCCTCACCACGTGGTGCTTGCTATTGTAAGGACCTAGTTAAGAACAGTGCCCCTGGCTAAGCCAGGAGATTACCTATTTTTCCTTTTTTTTTGAGTCCCGCTCCGTTGGCGGCACCTCTGCTGTTCACCTGTGCACCTAGTGCTCGGACTGCACTTGCCTGCTTGACTGATGTTCACGGCCCTATGTGGTGTATAACCACCTTTGTTGGGGGGATCAAGGTGCATTCTGGTTTTGATGAATGTACAGGGTGGGGGGAAGTTGGGGATGTTAACGTTTTAAGCTTTCTTTTGGTTTTTCTTTTCTTTTTCTTTGTTTTCATATGGTTTGAAGGAATAGATACTGTGCTCAATCCCAGATATGTGCATGTCCAGCCCCAGCCCATGTCCAGCGGGCCACCCCCCCACGTGGGGGGGGTGGCCCGCAGCCGCTGCCTGTCACGGCGGCTGTGCCCGGGGTTCCAGATGCGGGTCTCTGCTGCCTCCCGGTCCCATTTTACTTTTTATTATATTTTTCTGCAGTTTTACTATGGCCTCCCTATCGGTAGTCTCTTGGAATGTCCGGGGGCTGAATTCCAAAATTAAGCGGGCGCTGGTCTTTAAGTTTCTTCAGCACTACTCCCCGGACGTCTGTATACTACAAGAGACACATCTAGTGGGTGGCAGGATTCTCAGCCTGCGTAAACCATGGGTGGGGCACTACTATCATGCCACCCACTCTAGTAGGGCCAGGGGGGTTAGCATTCTTATTCGTAAGTCCCTAACGTTTGAGCTGCTTGACCTGCATCTGGACCCAGAGGGAAACTATGTAGTGGTACACGCCGTGATGGCTGGTATGCCGATGGTTCTGGTGGGCCTGTACAGTCCCCCCCCTGCTAGTATTGGTCTCCTAAATAGGATTGTTCAGCTAGTAGCGTCCTATTCTGCCGCTGCGGTCCTCTTAGCGGGGGATTTTAATATGGTGCCCTGCCCAAACCTGGACAGGATGTCCTTTAGCTCTGCAACTGACTCCCCGCTCTCTAGGTGGGCGGAGGCAGTGGGCCTTACGGATGTTTGGAGGTGGAGGAACCCGGGGGTTAAAAGCTTTACGTGCAGTTCGGCCACCTATGCAGCCATGTCGCGGATCGACCTCATGTATGCCAGCAGCCCTATGTTAGCCAAAGTACAAGAGATCTCTGTGCTCCCGAGGGGAATATCAGATCATGCCCCCATCTTACTCCGACTACATACGGGCCTGGCCCCCGGGGGCGGCCTTTGGCGCCTTTCGAGGTACTGGGTTTCCGATGAGAGGATAGAACCTGAAATGGAGTCTAGTATAGCCGAATATTGGTCCTCCGATGCTCCAGGAGCCGAGTCTCCAGAGCGTTGGGAGGGGTTCAAGCTTTTAGTTCGAAATAAATACCAGTCCCTTATTCAATCTGTTCGCGCGTCCTCCCGGGCCTCGCTTGCCCAGGCGGAGGAGAGGGCTCAGTCGTTGGAGACGCAGTATGCAGAAGAGGGGGGGGAGCAGAAGAGGGCGGATCTTCAAGTGGCGGTGCGGGAGGCTCAACTCCTTAGACTGACGGCGGCTAAGAAACAGCTCCTGCATCAGTCTCAGAGAGTGTTTGAGCAGGGGGAAAAGACGGGACGGCTGCTGGCGTGGATCTCTAGGGACCCGACCAACTCAGTTCCCATAGCTGGTATCCGGACTGTGTCGGGAGACCTGGTATCTGACCCTAGTGAGATAAATGCCTGCTTTGCTACCTACTATGAGGGGTTGTACTCGTCTAGGGTCGATTATTCTCCGGATGAACTACACTCCTTCTTAGATGGCCTGGTCTTCCCTGCTCTTTCGGAGGAGGCTCGCGCGTCACTGGACGCTCCGATCACTCTGAAGGAAGTCCAGGGGGCGATTGCCTCCCTGCAGGCCGGGAAGACCCCTGGAGATGACGGCCTGCCGGCCGAATTCTTTAAGACCCACGGGGCCACCCTGGGAGCGCGATACCGAGGGGCCCTACTGACCTCCCTCCGGAGACACTCATTGCCCCCCTCCATGCAGCGGGCAGTTGTCGTGGTGATTCCCAAACCGGGGAAGGACCCTGCACTCTGCTCGTCGTACAGACCGATTTCGTTATTGAACGTTGACGCAAAGATATTTACTAAGGTATTGGCGAATCGGCTCGGTACAGTGATACTTTCTTTGATTAATGGGGAACAGACCGGATTTATGCCGGGCAAGGGGACAGACATAAATTTACGAAGGCTGTTCACGGTTATTGATCGGGTGGCCGGGAGGGGGGGAGAGGAGGTTATTGCCTCCCTCGACGCCGAAAAGGCCTTTGACTCGGTGGAGTGGGAATACTTGTGGGAGGTCCTACAGAGATTCGGCTTGGGTCCACAGTTCATCTCTTGGCTCAGAATGTTGTACGCCAATCCGACGGCGAGGATTCGGACAAATGGCTCCCTCTCTGCATCCTTCCCACTCCATCGAGGTACAAGACAGGGGTGCCCTCTCTCCCCGGCCCTGTTCGCCCTTGCCATCGAGCCACTGGCTATTATGCTTCGCTCCACCCCTGAGGTTACCGGTATTACGGTCTGCTCTGTTGTCGAAAGGGTCTCTATGTATGCGGACGACACTCTCCTCTACCTAAACGACTCACACAGCTCCCTGTCCGCTGCGCTCTCGGTTATTAACACGTTTGGCCGGTTTTCCGGTATTCGGATCAACTGGGACAAGTCGGTCCTTTTTCCTCTGACACGATCGCCCCCTCCCGATGATCTGCCGGCTCCGCTTCAGTGGGTCGACAGTTTTAAGTATCTGGGCATCATGGTTCGCAGAAACCTGTCTGAATACATCGAGGCCAATGTGAACCCTGTTCTCCAGAAGTTTCTCCAAAGATGCGCGGCCTGGAAGACCCTGCCTCTCACACCTGTCGGCAGGGTTAACTTGGTTAAAATGTCCTTCCTCCCTAAGTTTCTATACGTCTTCAGACATACACCGGTGACTATCCCCAAGTCATTTTTTGATAGACTGGATCAGGCGGTGGGTACGTTTGTTTGGCAGGCCTCGGTCCCGAGGGTGGGAAGGCCCATACTTCAGCTCCCCTTGTCGGAGGGCGGTTTAGCCCTTCCGAACTTTAGAAAGTACTATTGGGCGGCAGTGTTGGTATCCGTTAGATGGTGGTTTGCTCAGGATCACAACAACCCGTCTGTTAACCTTGAAGCAGCAATAATGGGATCCTATGCTGGACTGAGCAACTTGGTTTACCGGGGTGTTGGAGTGAGCGCCCAGATTACTGCACCAATGAGGGCCACAGTGGTGGTATGGAGACAGGTCTCGAGGCTACTGGTTGAGCCCGGATCTTTCTCCCCCCACGTCCCTTTGTGGGGCAACCCATCCCTGTCCCATATGAGGACTGTGCCGGATCCGCAGCTGTGGGCGCGATATAGCATTAAGACACTGAGAGACGTCATGCCGGAGGGTCGTTTGCTCTCTTTTGGCGTGTTAAAGGCTAAGTTTGGGCTTCCCCCCTGGATGTTCTTCAGATATCTTCAGCTTCGGCATGCGGTCCGGGCGCAGTTTCCGGATCCTATCAAGGTGGAGCCCCACTCGGTGGAGAGGCTCCTTACCTCCCGTGTAGTGGACAGGGTGCTCTCTTCTATCTACCTTCGGTTGGCCTGTGCTGGGGGGCCCGGGGCCTCGCGGGCATTTTCGGCCTGGCAGCGGGACTTGCCGGCCCTCACATCGGAGGACTGGTCAGAGGGACTGCAGCAGTATATTCCCTTCATGATATCGGCAAAGGAGCGTTTTATCCAGTTGAAATTTATTCATAGGGTCTACTATACGCCTCAGAGGCTGGCGGTTATTTACCGCACCTCTGAGGATAAATGTCCCAGATGCAGCCAGGCCGTGGGGAACTTCATTCACATGGTCTGGCTCTGCCCGAAGATCCAGGAGTTTTGGCGGCTGGTGGCGGCGGAGATTGAGTCGATCGGCGGCGTGGCTGTTGGGCTGAACCCCTTAATCCTACTGCTGGGTATTACCGATAACCTCCCCACCTCCACACACAAAAAGCTTTTTATCTTCTATACAGCTTTCTACGCTCGCAAAGCGATCCTGCTCCAGTGGAAGGCGACTGACCCGCCTGGTCTACCTGCCTGGCGGAAACTGGTGAATGACATCCTCCCCATGTATAAGCTCACGTACATGGGGCGTAACTGCCCCAAGAAGTTCGACAAGGTCTGGGGGGCCTGGGTGGCGGCCAAGAGGCTGACGGTATAATGAGTTTGGGTCTAGCTGCTTGCCCCCCTCTTCCCCGGGGCGGTCCCGGGGTTCCCCCTTACCCCTCCTGGGTCCGTGATTTGGGTTGGCGGAGCCCCCACGATTGGGTTCTTTGGTGGGGGTGATATGCTTGGGAGACGCAGTGGGTGCACGGTGTGTTATGCGGTATGGTCACCTCATATGGCTTGCTGGATGGGATATGGCCCCCCCCCCCCCCCCCTACCTCTCCCCTCTCCCCCTACCTCTCCCCCTTCCTGCCCTCCTCTCCGGTCTGGATAAGTTTTCATGATGTCCTCTAAATGCATTTGTTTTTTCCTGCACTGTCTGTAACCAATGGTTGGGCCTTGCGGCCCTCTTTGTATTATTTGAATGATATGAGCATGTAACCGTTTGATTTTCTTGAATAAATATTCCTTCTGTTAAAAAAAAAAATCATTTCACCTGGACCAATTTCTTCCGAAGACTCCTGAGACAACTCTAAAGATGGTCCCTGTTGAGGTTCTTCTGTTCTGCTCTTGGCCTCCTGAACTTTCACTTTAGACAAGCTATTCTTTTTGGCTTTTTTGCTTTTCTTTTTCAACTTCTTTTTCTTTTTACCCTTCTTGTACTTTTTCTTTTTGTGATGTCTCTTGTGTTTAGAACAGTCACTAGATTCATCTGAAGAGGAAGATGATGAGCTGGAGCTATCTGAAGAAGTAGAGGATGAGGAGGAGGATGATGATTTTGCAGCCTTATTTTTCTTCTTCTTTCTTTCTGGTGAGGAGGAGGATGAAGAAGAAGATGATCTGCTCAACTTCCTCTTTCCACGCTTTCTTTCTACCGAAATAAAGGGAAAAGAGCAGATTAAAGTTCTACAAAACTATACAACAGTTTTCACACATCATATTTTGTATTTTATCCCTAGTACAGGTTAATGTCACCCTGCTCAGGGTAGTTGTGTGACAAACCTTTCCTCAAAACCTCGGGATGGTATTTGGAGAGGGTTGACCGCCTTCTTGAAGGTGAAGGACTGCTGCTGTCACCCCTGTGCCTTGATGCAGATTTCTTTTTCACCGACTTGTGGTGTGATGGATGAGGGCTCCTACTTCGAGGTTTCTTCTTTGTCCCAGTGTCATCCATGATCGTCGCAAACAAATCTGCATTCAAATATATTTATTTAAAAATGATAATAGAATCTACCGCTATGGCTGCAAGAGATTCCAGAAGAATTAATGCCAGTTTACAAATGAGCAAACTGGCGGTAATGTATTATTTATTACAGGTATTTATATTGCGCTGTCAATTTACGCAGCGCTTTACACATATATATTGTACATTCACATCAGTCCCTTACCCTCAAGGAGTTTACAATCTAAGGTCCCCAACTCAAATTCATATATACACATACTAGGTAGGACCAAGGGACAGGAGCCAATTAACCTAGCAGCATGTCTTTGGAGTGTGAAAGGAAGCTTGTGTACCCAAAGGAAACCCATGCAGGCACAGGGAGAACATGCAAACTCCAGGCAGGTAGTGCCATGACTGGGATTCAAACCAATCACCCTAGTGCTGCTAGGTGGAAGTGCTAACCACTTAGTCACTGTGCTGTGTAATTAAGACCAACACAAAGTCGGTGTACACAGGGAGGAGTGTTGTGTGTTCTTTACCTTATTATTATGTTTGAATGTGTTTTAGATTTACTTCATTGGTTGCTAAGATGAAGGCCGCTTATGGTCTAGCAACCAATGAGGCAAGAAGTCACACTGAATTGACAGCTGGTGGAACCTGTTGGGGCACTTTGAGAGACTCGGTCCCCATCAGGTGCTCCTTGTCTAAGATTTACAGTGGGCGGATCAATAGCAGCTGTTCAGTCCAATAGTGGCTCTGGAATCCGCCCACTGACAATCACAGGCAAGGCGGACCTGACAATGAACTGGACTCTCATCCGTCCACCAGACAACTCAACTTCAGGTCCACTGTGCCTGTTGTGTGGATGGAGCCTAACAGGGAACTCTTAGGCCTCGTACAGACGGACGGACTGTCCGCTGAAAACGGTCCGCCGGACCGTTTTCAGCGGACATGTCCGCCCGGAGATTTCTGTTGTACACACCATCAGACAGAAATCCGCGCGTACCCGATACGCGGTGACGTGGCCGCGACGATGACGCGGCGACGTGCGCGGCCCTGGAAGTTCAAAGCACGCATGCGTCGAATCACTTTGACGCATGCGAGGGATGGCGGACGATCGGACATGTACGGTGAGTCTGTACAGACGACCGAACATGTCCGACGGACAGGCTTCCAGCGGACATGTTTCTTAGTGTCAGTATAAGTGTAGTAGTCAGTGTAGTGTAGTAGTCAGAGCAGTGAAATGGACAGTGTAGTGGTCAGTGCAATGAGGTGGACAGTGTAGTGCAGTGGTCAGTGCAGTGAGGTGGACAGTGTAGTGTAGGGGTCAGTGAAGTGAGGTGGACAGTGTAGTGGTCAGTGAAGTGTAGTGGACAGTGTAGTGGACATTGTAGTGGTCAGTGTAGTGGACAGTGCAATAGTCAGTGTAGTGTAGTGGTCAGTGCAATAGTCAGTGTAGTGTAGTGGTCAGTATAGTGGTCAGTGTAGTGGACAGTGCAATAGTCAGTGTAGTGTAGTGGTCAGTGCAATAGTCAGTGTAGTGTAGTGGTCAGTATAGTGGTCAGTGTAGTGGACAGTGCAATGGACAGTACAGTGTAGGTGACAGTGTAGTGGTCAGCGTTGTGTAGTGGACAGTGTAGGAATCAGGTAGTGTAGTGGACAGGTAGGTCAGTGTAGTGGTGGCAAATATAGGAAGCAGGTAGGTTAGTGTAGTGGTCAGTGTAGAAATCAGATAGGTTAGTGTAGTGGTCAGGTAGGTCAGTGTAGGAATCAGGTAGGTAGGTTAGTGTAGTGGTCAGTGTAGGTATCAGGTAGGTCAGTGTAGGGGTCAGGTAGGTCAGTGTAGAAATCAGATCGGTTAGTGCAGTGGTCAGTGTAGGAATCAGGTAGGTAGGTTAGTGCAATGGTCAGGTAGGTTAGTGCAGTGGTCAGTGTGGGAATCAGGCTGGTCAATACCATCGTAGGAAGTGAAGGGACTCAGGGAGTGCTAAAAGCCCACAGGTTAGGGGGCTCAAATGACTTGCCTTTCCCCCGGGCGCTGACAACCCATACGCCACTGATGCTCATTGTGGCCGTGACCGGTTACCAAGTCGATAAAGTGGCCCCCGCTCCTCAAAAGGTTGGGCACCCCTGAGCTAGAGTCTCCCTATGCTTTGATTCAAGTCAGTGAATGCGAGCAAGCCCACTCTGTTGCCTTCTGCTTGATAGCCATTGATCTTCTGTGGGGCTTGAGGTCTGGGTTGGGCTGAGACCTGTGTGGTATGCACCACTGAGCCCATTACCTGTCGGTCTGGACATCCAGTTGTGTCCATATCTTTGTAAGTGTATTATACTAGCTTTGAATGTCATATGGAAATAGTAAAACCATGTACAATCTGGTAAAATTAAATATAAATTTCATTATGCTTTTTCTTTTGTTTTCTTGAAGTATGTAGGATTGCTTCTACTTCCTTATGCCCTGATGAAGACTTTATATAAGTTGAAACGCATTGGTTGACTTGGTGGATATGCAATTTATTTAAACAACTTCATGTATCCCTGCAGTATATTTATATTGTAGGAATGGTACAAGATCAGGACGTGAAGTGTCTAGAACAATTTTAAAACTGTTGTTCAATAAAAGTATTTTTTTTATACACCAATATGTCATGGTGTGATTTCTATTGCTGAAACAAAGTCCCATGGGAGATATCTTTTGTCTAGTGTATCAGGGATGGAGCAGCCCTCTTCCCATGATATAATTGCTACTCTTTGCTCCCAGAACTGAAGCCTTTCGGCTTCATGACCAGGTCCCTTCTGCGCATGCGCAAAGCACGCTGCACATTCTGATTGGCCTGGTGGCGGAGAAAGGAGCCGAAGTTCGGGTTATGGTCCGAGATCGGGTTTCGGCCCAGTCTCCCAGAAGTGGGGAAGGGGACTTGGCAGAAACAGGTCCCTGTTCCCCCCTGAAAGGTGCCAAATGTGACACAGGAGGGGAGGGCAAATAAGTGGAAGTTCCACTTTTGGGTGGAACTCTGCTGCTTTAACAAATTAAAAAAAGTTACATTCCCGGAATGCCAGGATTGCTAACGGTCACATTAGTTGTGCTCTCAACCAAACTGTCAAACCATCCAATGTCTCATAACTGATCACATGTGCAGCATCATGGCAGTTAAAGATTAAACAGAGGCCAAAATGGCAGCTTCCTTGTCTGAAAATGGTAGGAGGGTTTAGTTCCACTTTAAGTCCGCCTTGCCTGTGATAGAAGGCATACAGCAGTGGGCGGATTCCAAAGCCGCTATTGGACTAAATAGTGGGTATGGATCTGTCTATTGCCGTGTCAGTGAAATGTAAAGTGTACCTGATTGTGAACTAGTGTCTCAGTCCCCACCCACCCCAGTATAAACCTCCTGGGCCATGCCATGCCATGAGGGCACACGGAGGATGGATGTTTAGCGTGGGCACTCTGACCTCAGTGCAGATTCATGTACCAGCCTGGGACAGGCCCATGAATTGGATACACAGACACGTTATTGCAATTCCCTGACACAATTCTAAATGGAGTCTATGGCCCCTGTGTGATTCCCTCAGATAATGTACTAAAACACTGCTATATCCCACTCTCTGCCATTATAGTCCAGTCTATAATGCACACAGATATGATATTGCACACTGAGTCATGGAGGCTTGTGGCCTGCAGACAGTGTGTGTCTCTATATACAATGTTATCACTGGCCCTTCACTGGGTTCCCTTCCTCCCTGTCAGCTATGGGCTGTGGACCGCAGCACCGCGCATGCGCGTCACTCTATCAGCAGCAACAATGCAGCGCTCTAAGCGGAGAGTTTCTCGGGAATTTCACTCATAACGTACACCGAAGGCTCACCCCTTCCCCCTGCGAGCACTGAGCCCGCGGTCAGTATGCAGCAGGAGAACCCACAGATACTACGAGCATTTTCTATGCTGTGATGATTTACCTGATATATCCGCTGTGCAACTCTTATATGCGCCCCCTGCAATTGTTCCCGTCTCTTTAGTTCCGGGTGTTTTATTGGAGGGCCTTTGGACAAGTGTGTAGGCGGCTGTTCATACAACTAGCAATAAAGAGTCAGCCCATAGACTACTAGGGATTTATTATATTGTACTGTTACAGAAACACTAAACTTCTATCCAAGTATGTATTCTTAAAGAGGAAGAAAAAGCTAACACTAATTAACCACTTTAGCCCCGGAAGGATTTACCCCCCCCCCCCCTTCATGACCAGAGCACTTTTTGCAATTCGGCACTGTGTCGGTTTAACTGACAATTGCGTGGTCGTGAGACGTTGCACCCAAACAAAATTTACGTCCTTTTTTCCCCACAAATAGAGCTTTCTTTTGGTGGTATTTGATCACCTCTGCGGTTTTTATCTTTTGCGCTATAAACAAATTTGAAAAAAAAAGCAATATTTTTTATTTTTTGTTATAATAAATATCCCCCAAAAATATATAAAAAAACGAATTTCTTTCTCAGTTTAGGCCGATATTCTTCTACATATTTTTGGTAAAAAAAATCCCAATAAGCGTATATTGATTGGTTTGCGCAAAAGTTATAGCGTCTACCAAATAGTGATAATTTTATGGTATTTTTATTATAATTTTCTTATTAGTAATGGCGGCGATCAGCGATTTTTATTGTGACTGCGATATTAATGGCGGACACACCGGATACTTTTTTGGGGACCATTGTCATTTATACAGCGATTAGTGCTATAAAAGGACACTGGCAGGGAAGGGGTTAAACACTAGGGGGCGATGAAGGGGTTAAGTGTGTCCTAGGGAGTGATTCTAACTGTGGGGGGGCTGGGCTACAAGTGACACAACAGTGATCACTGCTCCCGATGACGAGGAGCAGTAGATCACTGTCCTGTCACTAGGTAGAACAGGGAAACGCCTTCTTTACATTGGCATCTTCCTGTTCTGCAGCTCCTTGACACGAGCGCGGGACAGCCGCGGGCATGACCACGGAGCACGTGGCGGCAAAGCAACGTACAGGTACGTTACTTTGCACAGCCGTGCATCTCCAGATACGCTGTCGTATCTCCAGATACGCCGTCGTATCTCTGAGTCTGAGCCGTCGTATCTTGGCGCCTGATTCAAAGAATCAGATACGCCAGAATTTGTATAAGATACGACCAGTGCAAGTCTCCTACGCCGCCGTATCTTAACTGCATATTTACGCTGGCCGCTAGGGGCGTGTACGCTGATTTACGCCTAGAAATATGTAAATCAGCTAGATACGCCGATTCACGAACGTACGCCTGGCCGTCGCAGTCCAGATACGCCGTTTTCGTAAGGCTTTTTCCGGCGTAAAGTTGCCTGTTCCCCGTTCACGTCGAAAGCATTGGCTTCTTGCGGGTTAATTTGGAGCATGCGCACTGGGATACTTTCACGGACGGCGCATTCGCTGTTCGTAAAAAGCGTCATTTACGTGGGGTCACAATAAATTTACATAACACACGCCCACATCTTCCACATTTGAATTAGGCGGGCTAACGCCGGCCTATTTACGCTACGCCGCCGCAACTTTGGTTTGTGAATACTGCACTTGCCTATAAAAGTTGCAGAGGCGTAACGTAAATAGGATACGTTACGCCCGCACAAAGATGCGCTCTTCTACGTGAATCCGGGCCCTAATTTCTTCATAAATTTAGGCCAACATGCTACATATTTTTGGTTAAAAAAATCCCAATAAGAGTCTATTGATGGGTTTACATGAACGTTATAGCGTCTACAAACTACGGTGTATATACTGGAATTTCTATTTATTTATACTAGTAATGGTGGAGATCAGCGACTTATAGACGGGACTGCGATAGTATGGCGGGCAGTCAGACACTGATACTTTGTGGGGACCAGTGACACAAATACAGTGATCAGGGCTAAAAATATGCACTGTCACTGTACTAATGACACTGGCTGGGAAGGGGTTAACATCTAGGGTGTGTGCAGTGAGGTGCTTTTACTAAGGGATGTGCTGGTTTTTATTCCCTGCACATTTCCACTGACAGGACAGAGCTCTGTATTGTTTATATACACAGACTTCTGTCCCGTCTTCCTCCTTGATGATCAGCGAGTGCCGATGGTCATCCATTGGCTGGGACCCGCTGATCAGCTTGTGCTGTCTAATCACAGCAATGTGGGCATGCTGTTGGCACACCTCCTACCTGGATGTACTGGATCACACAGTGGGTATGTGATCCAGCACAGGAGAGACGCTCTGCTGCTGTACTTATACGTAAGGCAGTTGGCAAGTGGATAGTATTAAAAAAAAAATTTCCTCCTACTAGGGTTGTCCCTTTAATCCCGAACACATCGTTTAATTACCACCTTAATCAGCCACAGAACCTGTGTAATTATTATGTGTTCGGTTTTAAAGGGATGAGGTAGCAACCCTACCTCCTATATTTTCTGTCTAACCTGTATAAAAAAAGATGTGCGTACTTACCTATTTTTAATCCACATCTCAGGGGGGGATTTTGGTCCACTCTTCTTTATAGATCTTCTCTAAATCCTTAGGCTGCTTTTACACTGAGGCGCTTTACAGGCACTATGGGCCAGATTCTCGTAGAATCCGCGGCGGCGTAGCGCAAGCCATTTACACTACGCCACCGCAACTTACTGGAGCAAGTGCCGTATTCTCCAAGCACTTGCTCCGTAATTTGCGGCGGCGTAGTGTAAATGGCCCGGCGTAAGGCCGCGTAATTCAAAGGGGGCGCCTTGTATTTAAATTAAGCGCGCCCCCGCGCCGATCGAACTGCGCATACGACTGGCGTAAAAATAGCCCAGTGCGCATGCTCCAGCTCACGACGGAAAACGTCAATGACGCCGACGTGAGCGTCATTGACGTAAAGTCCTATTCGCGAACGACTTAGGAAAACAACGGAAAAAGACGACGCCGACCCGACGCCATACTTAACATGGCATACGACGGACCTTCGTAAACTTACCCCTCATATAGCAGGGGTAAGTTTACACTTACGGAAACGTCGTAAATTCACTGCGTCGACCGCGCGTACGTTCGGGAATCTCGCGTAAATAGCTCATTTGCATAGACGACTGGGAAAACGACGTCGGCGACACCTAGCGGCGGGAAAAAAAAATTGCATCTAAGATCTGACAGCGTAAGAGCCTTACGCCTGTCAGATCTAATGGATATCAATGCGTAACTGATTCTAAGAATCAGTCGCATAGATACGCCGGGCCAGATTAGAACTTACGACGGCGCAAATGGCGTTGCGCTGTCGTAAGCCCTTTGAGAATCTGGCCCTATAACTCTAAAAACTAGCGCCTGCAAAGAGCCTCTCCTCTCACTCCAGTTTGAAAGCCCAGGTGCTTTCACGCTGGAGCGGTGCACCAGCAGGACGCCAAAAAAGTCCTGCAGGCAGCATCTTTGAGGCGTTGTTGAAAACTAAATGAATGGACAGCGCTGCTTTGTGGGCGCTTTTAACCCTTTTTCGGCTGCTAGCGGGGGTTAAAAACACCCCGCTATCGGCCGAAAAGCTCCGCAAAAACAACGGTAAAGTGCCGCTAAAAATAGTGGCACTTTACCGCCAACGCCCCCAACACCTCAGTGTGAAAGTAGCCTTTAGGTGTCTTGACTGTCTTTTGGCAACTTGAAGTTTCAGCTCCCCCATACATTTTCTATAGGATTAAGGTCTGGAGACTTGCTAGGCCACTTCATGACCTTAAAGTGCTTCTTTTTGAGCCTCTTTTGTTGCCTTGGCGGTATGTTTTGGGTCATTCTCATGCTGGAAGACCCATCCACATCCCATCTTCAGTATTCTGGTTGAGGGAAGAAGGTTCTCATCCAAGATTTTACAATACATGGCCCCGTCCATTGGCCGCTTAATGTGGAAACGTCAGCCTGTACCTTTATGAGAGAAACAGCCCCAAAGCATCATGTTTCCACCTCTGGGATGACTGTAGGGATGGTGTTCTTAGGGTCATAGCCAGCATTTTTCTTACTCGAAACACGGCAAATCCAGTTAATGCCAAAGAACTAAATTTTGATTCAGAGAAGCGCTGTGGTCAGATGAGACCAAGATTGAATCATACACCTATGACAAAAAATGATAGACCCTTCATTTCTTTGTAAGTAGGCAAACCTACAAACCCTTCCAGGGATCAAATAATCATTTCCCCCACTGTACAGTACCTACTAAAAGCAAACTCTATCCAAAACAATTCTTCTAGTGAAGAAAATGTATAAGTACATCCTAAAACATAAATATATATGTAAACTCACTTATATTGAACATGTTAGGCATAGAACTAAGAGCAGCAAGGATGTAATAATCACATTGCAATGGCGGTGGTGATCTTTTGAAGTTAAAGGGGTTGTAAAGGTAATTTTTTTCCCCCCCTAAATAGCTTCCTTTACCTTAGTGCAGTCCTCCTTCACTTACCTCATCCTTCCATTTTGCTTTTCAATGTCCTTATTTCTTCTGAGAAATCCTCACTTCCTGTTCTTCTGTCTGTAACTACACACCATAATGCAAGGCTTTCTCCCTGGTGTGGAGAAAGCCTCTTGAGGGGGGCTAGCAGGAGTGTCAGGACGCCCACTAACACACAGCTCCTTTCTCTATCTGCAAAGTAGAGAGTGTCCTGACTTGCCTGCTCGCCCCCTCCCCCCTCAAGAGACTTTCTACACACCAGGGAGAAAGCCTTGCATTACTGTGTTGAGTTTACAGACAGAAGATCAGGAAGTGAGGATTTCTCAGAATAAATAAGGACATTTAAAAGCAAAATGGAAGGATGAGGTAAGTGAAGGAGGACTGCACTAAGGTAAAGGAAGCTATTTAGGAAATACATTTTTTACCTTTACAACCCCTTTAAGGAAGTTCCTTGCATGCTTTCCTTCTGCCCAGCTGCTTGAGGCATAGAAATCATCTACAGCTTCTGTGAATGGAAAGCGATCTATGAATGGAGGATGAGCAAATTATTACTAGCTCCACCCCCCTCCAATCAGAGATACTGTTAAGTGCAAGTTATGTGTTGGTTTTTCAGTTTTTTATTTTAGCTACACTTGGGCCCCTTTCACACTGACATGTTTTTCAGGCGGTTCAGCGCTAAAAATAGCGCTGCTATACCGCCTGAAAAATGTGAAGCCTGCAGGGCTTTAGATTCACTTTGACAATGACAGGGGTATACGTGGCTAGAGAGAAATGCAAATCTTTTGGCAGATACAGCTGTTTGTTATTAATTAACAACCTTTCATTGTCGGGTTGATACAGTTGTTTATGTTTTTGTGTGTTTAGTAGGGTTGCACTGATACTGTTTTTTTTACCAGTGAGTACGAGTACCGATACTTTCGGTCAAGTACTCACAGATACCGAGTACTGATAACTTTGCTGTGCTATTTGAGCCCATACAAAATAAATGTGCTCAAATAGTACTGCAAAAAAACGCATGTGATTTGAACAGGAATGCAGTGGTGCTATTCCCCACACTGCTCCTGTTTGGATCCAAGCTGAAGCCACTATGATAAGCCTGGGTTCACACAGGAGCGCTGCGGGAAACCAAATGCGATTCGGACAGGAATCACACCAGATTTCTGTTCAAATCGCACATGATTCTTTGCAGTGAGATTCAAGGCCATTCATTTTGTATGGGCTTAAATCAAACTGCAAAGGTATCAGTTTTGGGTATCTGAGTATTTGCATGAGTACATACAGTAGTATTTAACTTGGAGTTCACCTGGGTTCACAGTATTGCAAACACAGACATCGCATGAGATTCACACCGCATTGCTGTCCAGATCACATGCGATGTCAGTCCAATGCGAATTTCCCCCACCCCTGTGCACTGGAATCGGATCGCATGGGTTCATGTGAAAAAGGTGCAGGAGACCCCCCCGCACTGGAATCGGATCCCATGTGATGCGATTCCTGTCCGAATTCGAAGTTCACACTGTGGTCCGCGAACCAATCGTTAACTTTGTATTGACACCCACAGCGGTTCGCAGAGGGCAGTGTGAACTGCCTGCAAGACAGATGTGATGTGGGAACTGTAACTATGCTAGTTTCCACATCGCAATTGTGAACCCAGGCTAAGAGTTGTGTGCATCTGTCCTCTCTTCTACCTATACTTATCTGTCTATATCTGCAATGTTTTGGCATGGATAGGTGCGCCCCTGAAAAGTTTCAGCATTGGAGCCATCATTTGTTTTTTTTTAATATACAGTAGAGGAGGCAAAGCACACAAGTGTCCATTTATTTGGCATCAGATCTCAAATGTGTGGAAAGGTGCCCACACACTGAGGGATTTGATTTAGGAAGTGCTCTTCACCATAATGCTGCCTCTTGAGCTCAATGGAGATCTGAGTATGCACTCCTCTAAAGGGGAAGGGTGCAGTGCGAACGATACCCTGATCAAGTACGCACGTAAAAAGGCCCTCCATCACATCTGAACGTAGAACCTCCAAGTCCAGTGTGAATGAAGCTTCTGTTTTTCTTTTGAGGAAGGCAGCCAAACTTACGATCTTTAACACAAGCCTACTGCAAGTTGAAAACACCTCTGTGTATTTATGTATGTATGAACGGTTAAATAAACCATGATAAAAGCTTACAATGTTGATATAAAAATATTTTATTCTGTACAATAACTTTACAATACAGCACACATATCTACTGTCTCCACCTTGATTTCTTTTTCTGTCACTGTAAATCCATCTCCTTGTCCAACAGTCTCTATAAGCTTAGGCTCCTTGTCACACATGGGACAACGTTTGTTACGTACTGATGACGCTCTCATCCATAATATAAGATTCCACCGTTCTCCTGAAGTAATTGGGAGGGCTCCATGTATTTGCTGCCCCCTGTGCAAAATTCCCTGACCAATTAGATGCTCAACTTCTGTATATCTTCTTTCATTGACTGGAACCTGGATGGAAGACAAATTATTTTTTACTATAGTCAATGTAGAGATTTAGCATTCAGAATTGGTAACCTAATACTGAAAGAAGAATTAAGAAATAACCTATATGAGCCAATCATCTTTTAATCCGTTTACCAGGGTCATTAGAATGAAAACTGGTATTTAATTACAAGCAGCAGGCTATATATTTTCTTTTTTTTCTCCCCACTGGGGAAGTTTTCCCCCCTATCTTCTCCTGGTCTGAAATTAGCAGCTTAAATCCAATAAAAGTGGCCACACATGTTACAACTAGGGATGCGCCGATATATCGCTGTTTTGGAGATATCCTGAAACAACTTAAAAATTGCCGATAATGACTAGTGGTGCAACGCGGGATTGCAGAACGGTAAAACACACATTGAAATTGTCTCCGCTCTGCTCGCACACAGCCCCGCCTGCTCCTAACCACGCTGTGATAGACAGAATGCGGGTCTAATGCTGAGATGTGTTCTGTCTATCACAGCGTGGGGTTAGGAGGAGGCGGGGCTGTGTGCGAGCAGCATGGAGACAGTTTCAGCATATGGGCAGTGAGTTTCTTTCTTTTCTAGTAGAACATGTGTGCACTGTGCAGCCATCCGTCCTTCCCCCCACACCTCCCTCGGCTGACTCTATCTTCTGCACTCTGCCCCCCCCCCCCTCCTCCCCCGGTTGCCTAGTCTGGCTCCTGTCCTTGCCGCCAATGCACTCCTGTTTTTGGAGGTGACAGGGTTAATAAAGAGAACCTGTCACCTCCAATTGCTATCACACAGGGAATTATTTTGTGTGGTAGCAATAAAGTTAAGTGTTAAATAATAATTAAATTAATAAAATAAGTAACTAAAAAGTAAGGAATAAGAAAAATAATATTAAAAATAAGAAAATTATACAAAAATAAAAAAAGTAAAACGACAAGCTACAAAAAAAAAAGTGATAAAGTAATAAAAAAAAAAATTGGGGGACAGTGATAGGATGCTCCATACATTTTTGCAATCCGACTGTACTGTTTTAACATACAATTATTTAAAAAAAAAGAAAAGTAATTTTCGGTTTTCGGCCTGACATTTTTTTTTATTTCGGTTTCGTTTCGGTTCTGAAATTTCCATTTCGGTGCACCTCTAGTTACAACCTAATTAAAACAATTTAGAAAGAAATCTTCATAAATCAGGTGGAAGAATACGTTTATCAGCTAACACATTTGGAGCAGTTTGAGCGGTTTTTAGTGACACACATGCTTTAAGAGCGAAGGAACTTCACTGGAAGATGGCGAGAGATCAGGAAGACTTTCAACAAGCTCAAACCCCAAAAATGTCGAAACGATCGTCGGAGAACAATCGCGCGTGACACTCAAAACACACTTTGAAATCCTCATTGCAGCATCTTTATTCTAACTTGTGGCCCATAATGAAATAGCAGGCGGGGTAACGCACATGGTCAGAATAGCACCAGTTGCACAGCTCCCGATGTACACAGGACAATGTCTTTTGGCACACCTACCTAGGAAGGTCGGTTCTTCCTGTGACTGTGCCTGCAGCATTATGATGCCATCTGTTGGCGTGTCACAAAACTAGTCTCTAAACTTTTTGTCACTACAGTACAGTGATTGGACAAGGAAAAGATGGAGAGATGTCACGATTATCACCACATTTAATCAGAGAATGCTTTGTATGCATTGAAAAAAAAACAAGGTGTCCTGTGAACGGTGGCACTGCAGAGTGAGCAACCCTCTGTGATCAAGGTGCAGAGGGGAAGCCACACAACACAGGACTCAAAAAATCATGGCTATCATAGAAACACCAACTACAACAGTAATTGTCAGCTTCCCCAGCAGTCCCTCAGTAATTAGATATGTATACTTACATTGCTTCAAGCTGAATAATTGTATGTATGCAATAAACCTCATACCTGGAGTTCAGCTTCAACAACTATGTAGTGTAAGTCTATTATTATTATTATTAGGTCTATTTGTAAGGATAATTTAGGTAGACACTCATACTACATCTAAAATAAATTGAACATACATTGTGCAATCATATCACATTTTATGTGGTTCCTGTTTAAAAACGCAATACACACATTACAATTTCCTTTTTCAACCAATTTTCAAACATTATAAATACCTTATAAATATGTGATCACATTCCCTCTGTTTTCAGCTGCATGAGAGCTGGGGGAGGAGAAAAAATAGCTCACTGAGCTTCCCAGTGAATGGCTATGCAGCGGGGGGCGTGTCAGGACAAGTCTGATCATTGGAGGAGAGCACACAGAGTTCCCAGCACAACTAGAGAACTGACCATGGTGTGCTCGCCTGCTTAGTGTGGTCAGTTTTTAATGGGAAAGCAGAAGGACTGACAGGAACACCAGGAATTTCACACAAAGGAAGCGATACAGAGAACAGGGTACTTTCTTACAAGTAATGTACAAGTACATGGTACAGAAGACACATATCAGGAATATGAAGTGTTGGGGTAACAAACGTTTTAAGATTTTTTACTTTAATGCTTTCTCTGCATTAAAGCGGGGGTTCACCCTAAAAAAAAAAAAAAAGAGATTTTTAATACAGCTTACCTGTAAAATCTTTTTCTTGGAGTACATCACGGGACACAGAGCGGCATTCATTACTATATGGGTTATATGGAGTACCTTCAGGTGATGGACACTGGCAATCTCAAACAGGAAATGCCCCTCCCTATATAACCCCCTCCCATAGGAGGAGTACCTCAGTTTTGTAGCAAGCAGTATGCCTCCCCAAAATGGTCCTCAAAAGAGGGGTGGGAGCTCTGTGTCCCGTGATGTACTCCAAGAAAAAGATTTTACAGGTAAGCTGTATTAAAAATCTCTTTTTCTTTATCGTTACATCACGGGACACAGAGCGGCATTCATTACTATATGGGATGTCCCAAAGCAATGCTTACAATGAGGGGAGGGAGAACATCTCCAAGACAAAAGGATTTAATTTAGAGAAATACTCAAATCATAATAAATCCAACTTAGTTGAGAAAATTATTCTTAAATTTTAAATTTAACTCAAAAAAGAGGAGCCCCCGGAATCCGAGGGTCTCAAACTGCAGCCTGCAGCACTGCCTGCCCAAAGGCTGTATCAGTATTCCTTCTTACGTCCAACTGGTAGAATTTTGTAAACGTGTGGACAGAAGACCAGGTTGCCGCCTTGCAAACTTGAGCCATATAGATCTGGTGGTGTGCTGCCCAGGAGGCGCCCATGGCCCTAGTAGAATGAGCCCTTAATGATACTGGAGGAGGCAACCCTTTCAAGCCGTAGGCCTGAGTGATTAATTGCTTAATCCACCTAGAAATGGTGGACTTTGCAGCTGCCTGCCCCTTCTTGGGCCCATCCGGTAAAATGAACAGCACATCTGTTTTCCGGATCTTCTTTGTAGCTTTAAGATAGGCCTTCATGGCCCTGACAATATCCAAGTTATGCAGCAACCCTTCCTTTCTGGAAGTAGGTTTAGGGAAGAAGGATGGTAATACCAAATCCTGGTTCAAATGAAAACTGGATATAACCTTCGGTAGGAAGGAAGGATGAGGGCGGAGAACGACCCTGTCCTTATGAAAAATAAGATATGGTTCCTTACAGGATAAGGCCGCCAGTTCCGATACTCTTCTTGCGGAAACTATGGCGACCAAAAATACTAACTTCCTTGTCAGTAGAACCAAAGGAATTTCAGCCAACGGCTCAAACGGTTGTTTCTGTAAACTTGACAGAACAAGATTTAAATCCCACGGACAAAGCGGGGATTTAACTGGAGGTTTAATACGTAAGACCCCTTGAAGGAAGGTCTTAACCAGCGAGTGGGTGGCCAGCGGCCGCTGAAACCACACTGACAGAGCAGAAATCTGTCCTTTGATTGTGCTTAATGCCAATCCTTTATCCACTCCTAGCTGGAGAAAACTTAAAACTCTATCGATGGTGAACTTGCGAGGAAGCCATAGCTTGGACTCACACCAGCCTACATAGGCCTTCCAGACCCTGTGATAAATCACCCTAGAGACCGGTTTCCTGGCTCTGATTAGGGTAGAGATTACTCTCTGAGACAGACCTCTACCCCTGAGAATCAGGGATTCAGCTTCCAGGCCGTCAAATTTAGATGCCGTAAGGCAGGGTGGAGGATCGGACCTTGCGATAGCAGGTCTGGCCGTAGAGGAAGAGTCCAAGGGTCTCCCACTACCATCCTTAAGATTAGTGAGTACCATGCCCTTCTGGGCCATGCTGGAGCTACCAGGATGACTGGTATGTGCTCCACCCGGATCCTGCGCAGCAGGCGGGGTAGTAACTGGAGCGGGGGAAACGCATAAAGAAGTTTGAACTGATGCCAAGGGCAAACCAACGCATCGGTTCCGCAGGCCATCGAATCCCTTGAGCGGGACATGAACCTGTCTAGCTTCTTGTTGAGTCTCGATGCCATGATATCCACGTCCGGCACTCCCCATCTTTGGCAGAGTGCTTGAAAGATTTGTGGATGCAGAGAACATTCCCCCGGCAATAGAGTCTGGCGGCTTAAGAAGTCCGCCTGAAAGTTGTCCACTCCTGGAATGAATATTGCCGATATGCAGGGCACATGAGCCTCTGCCCATAGGAGAATCAAGCTCACCTCTCTCTGAGCGGCTTGACTCCTGGTTCCCCCTTGGTGATTTATGTATGCCACGGCCGTGGCATTGTCTGATTGAATTCTCACCGGGAACCCCTGCAATTTTGACGTCCAAGCCCTGAGGGCTAGTCGAGCAGCTCTGAGCTCCAAGATGTTGATGGGCAACTGCTTCTCTGGCTTTGCCCAAGTACCTTGGCGAGTGCAACCATCCAAAATTGCTCCCCAGCCCGTCAGGCTGGCGTCTGTGGTCACTATCTTCCAAGCCACTGGGCTGAAAGACTTCCCCTTCAGTAGATTCTGAGGGTCTAACCACCAACACAGACTTTGTCGGACTCTTGATGAGAGCGGCAACGGGATATCCAAGGCCTGTGGCCTTCTGCTCCATGCTGACAGGATGGCTGCCTGCAGGATGCGAGTGTGGCTCTGGGCGTATGGTACCGCCTCGAATGTGGCCACCATCTTGCCTAGTAACCTCATACATAGGCGAATAGTCGGTTCCTTCTTGCTTAGAACCAGTAGGATTAATTCCTTGATGGCTTTGACCTTCCTCAGAGGTAGAAACACTCTTTGTTGTTCTGTGTCTAATCTCATGCCGAGATATTCCAACTGCCTTGTGGGCAGGAAAGCTGACTTTTCTCGATTTAGGACCCAGCCGAACTTCGAGGTATTGGACCGTGAGGGCCACTGCTCGCTCCAAGCCGGGAGACGAGTGATCTATGACTAGGAGGTCGTCCAGGTATGCTAGGATCGTGACCCCTTGGATCCTTAGCTTGGCTAGGATTGGAGCTAGGACCTTCGTGAACACCCGGGGGGCCGTAGCCAACCCGAAGGGAAGCGCCACGAATTGGAAATGAAGCCACCATGAAGCGTAGATATCTTTGATGTGGCTGATAAATTGGAACATGAAGGTAGGCATCCCTTATGTCTATGGACGCCATGAAGTCGTCCTTTTGGAGTGTGGCAGCTGCTGACCGCACGGATTCCATCCGAAATGAGCGGACTTTTAGGTATGCGTTTACCATCTTTAGGTCCAAAATTGGCCTGACCTCTCCATTGGACTTTGGGATGATGAATAGGTTGGTGTAGAAACCCAGCCCCTGTTCCAGGACTGGTACCTCTACTATTACTTCCTGGGAAAGTAGATGATTTAATGCCGACATTAATGCGGCTCCCTTCTCCGGATCGTTTGGAATCCTCGACGCCTGGAAATGAGGAGGAGGAAACTTTAGGAAATCTAATTTGTAGCCCGTGGCCACGGAAGACCGTACCCACTCGTCGGGAATGCTGGCTTCCCAGACCTCTGAAAAGAGTCGCAGCCTTCCCCCCACCTTCGTGGGTGGGGGCGCCCCTTTATAAGGTCGGCTTGGGGGCTGGTTTTGCTGGTTTGCGAAACCACTGCTTTCTGCCTCTAGCAGCCTGTCCTTGTGACTTGCTGTTGAAGCCGAAGTTTGCTTTCGCAGGAGGCCGTCGATACTGTTTGGCATTAGAGAGCCCCTGCCCAGGGGAGTACTGTCGTTTAAACGCAGGCCCCTGAAACTTCTTCTTAGTTGGCAAGAGAGTACTTTTGCCGTTTGAAATGGTCTGAATGTATTTATCTAGGTCTTCTCCGAAGAGTCGTCCTCCATGGAAGGGGAACCCTACCAGGAGCTTCTTGCATGGGGGCTCGGCCTCCCAGCTTTTTAACCATAAGAGTCTTCTCATATGGATAAGGGATAACGATAAACGTGACGCTTGCTGGATAGAATCCTTAATTGCGTCTACCGTAAAACATATGGCCTTAGGGACATCCGAAAATTCTTCTGCCTGCTGGGCAGGAATAAGTTTAAGCATCTGCTTAACTTGATCCGATAATGCTTGAGCAACCCCAATCGCAGCCACAGCTGGCTGTACTACTGCCCCTGCAGTAGTGAAGGAGTTCTTAAGTAGTGCTTCCAAGCGTTTATCAACTGGATCCTTGAATACCTGTATGTTTTCTACAGGGCATGTTAATGATTTGTTAATACATGAGATGGCTGCGTCCACTGCAGGAGTAGCCCATTTCTTGGAAAATTTATCTTCCATAGGATATAGGGCAGAGAATCTTTTAGGTGGTAAGAAGATTTTATCTGGCTTGTTCCAATCTTGGAACAAAACTCCCTCTAGTAGAGGGTGGATCGGAAACACTGCATTGCTTTGAGGCGCCCTCAGTGAGCCCAAAGCTGAAACCGTCGATACCTGGAGATCTGGTACTGGCAAGTTGAATGCATTATGGACCAAGTCCGTTAAGGCTTGAATCCACCAGCTCTCCCCTTGGGAGACTGCTCCAGACTCCTCTGTATCCGGATCTTCGATCCCTGAACCTACTTGGTCCTTGTCCAAGAGGTCGTCCAATTCCCCTGTGGAAAGGACCTCCTCTTCTGAGGGTCCGCGCTCGGGCGACGGAGATCTAATCCGTTTACTGCCCCGCATAGCTGTGGCTATCATTTTTCCCATTCTTTTCTCCATCTCCTTTAAAGAGGTGAGTAATACCTCGTCCGTGACTATCTTAGGGTTGGACTGACCCGCGCCAGCTCCAGCCCCAGATCCCGATGGCCCCAAGGCTCCCTGTGGGGAAAGCAGCGGCATAACTTTGTCCGAGACCTCAGACTCTCTGGGGGAATCCCCACCTCTTGTACCCTCTGACCCGGATGCCATGGTACAATACCGAGGTACACCTGCTAGCTTATTGGTACTTGGAACTATAAATAGTTAATTGCCCAAACACCTGTTTGGGGGATAAAAAAAATGCTTCCTCTCCCCTAGATGACTTTTTTTTTTTTTTTTTTTTCAATCTTTTTCTTTTTTTTTTTGTTTCAAATCCAGGAAAGAAAAAGCATTCTGTCCCCCTGAGTAGTATTGCAAAGAAAAACTATGAGATGGAAAAGAAACAGCCTATTTCTAGGCTTGAAAACAGTCTTCTGAAGACTGCAATATCCTTTCTGGCCACTGTGTGTCCTCGGCGCCCCGTGCTGCCGCTCTGGTCTTTCCTCCCCAGTTCCAATGTTAGAATGAGCTGTTGGAACGAAAAAGGAAGGGCCGCCCCTTCCTTAAGCCACTGACCCGCCCTTCCCCCCTCAGCTAAACGGCGCGAATTGCGCCTATAACACGTGAACGCGCGCGCGCGCCCGCCGATAGGGGGGGGGGGTTGGGGGGAAGGGAGCCTCTCTGCTCCAGCTGGAACCACGAGGAGGTCAGCGTTTTGCAGGCTCAGAGGAGGAAGACTGATGGAGCATCGCCTGGAGGCTTGCAGGTAAGCACAGCTCTCTGACACACACATACACTTTATATCACACAGGCCCCACTCAATGCTTTTCCAACACTACAAGGGAGGTCACTTCTTATGGGGAATAATACACATAGAGCCATCCTATCATTAAGATATGTGACTAGTTTGCCAGATGCAGCGCATAACTTTAGGCATGTCCCCTGTGACCCCCCAGAAAAAACCTGCTAAGAACCAAGTTCCGCAAGTTTTCCCCTCACTTACCTGCTCCATGCCGCAGGACTTTGCCAAGCAAGAGGCCCAATCTTCCCCCATCTCCGTGGGGATGTCTAGACCTTCAGGCCCTGGGTTCCTATGAAGGATCCACTGTCCTGGGCCCATATAGCACTCTGGCAACAGAAACATTAGGCACCCAAAGGTTTCTAAGTTCTGGGCCCAGGGTCCAGCTCTCTAAAAAGAAAAGCATTATGGGCTATACCCCAAGGGTTTGGGGTCCGGTTACTGACCACTTTAGCGCTGAGGCCTTTGGACAGAACCGGTTAGCTCACCTAATCCCAAGGATGCGGAGGCAAGCTAAACCATGACCAACACCTAAGACACTGGCGTAAAAACTGAGGTACTCCTCCTATGGGAGGGGGTTATATAGGGAGGGGCATTTCCTGTTTGAGATTGCCAGTGTCCATCACCTGAAGGTACTCCATATAACCCATATAGTAATGAATGCCGCTCTGTGTCCCGTGATGTAACGATAAAGAAAATATTCTAGCATGCCATTCAGCATACTAGCGCGAGCTACAGTATGTCTTTATATATTTTTTTGGCGCCGTACTCACAGTTTAATCGCGTAGTAAAGTTTCAGACTCCCCGCGGGGAATAGGTGTTCCTATGCAGAGGGAACGTGATTGACGGCCGGCTATGGCGCGTCACGCTTCCCAAAAATAGCCGAAATAGGACTTGGCTCTTCACGGCGCCTGCGCAGTCAGCTCCGATGTCTGTACGCAGTATAGCGCCGTGAACAGCCGAGTCCTACTCCGGCTATTTTCGGGAAGCGTGACGCGCCATAGCCGGCAATCACGTTCCCTCTGCATAGGAACGCCCATTCCCTGTGGGGAGTCTGAAACTTTACTACACGATTAAACTGTGAGTACGGCGCCAAAAAAATAAATAAAGGCATACTGTAGCTCGCGCTAGTATGCTGAATGGCATGCTAGAAACTTGTTTTTTAGGGTGAACCACCGCTAAATTTAAGGTAACTTTTTTGCAACGAGGAAAATACCACCCCCCCTCCCCATGCTTACCTGAGCCCGATCCTGATCCAGTGCTGTGCACGAGAGCAGCGGATCTCTCCGCTGTCTCCCTCCCGAAAGAGCAGATTGATAACAGCGGGAGCCATTGGCTCCTGTTGCTGTCAAACAAATCCTATGACAAGGGAGTGGGGGGCTGGCCTCAGGAGCAAGGACTAACAATGCCTCCCTTAGCAAGTGGCTTGCTAGGGGGGTACTCGGCAGGGGGGAGGAGCCAGTAGAAAACCCCAGAAGAGGAAAAGTATAACGTGTGTTATTCAAAAAAATAAAATGTGAAGGTTTAAAGCGACATTAAAGCTTCATTGTTTTAAAATTAAAATAACAAACATAGTATGCTTACCTGCCCTGTGCAATGGTTTTGGGATCCCCCGCTGGCACTCCAGGCTCCTCCTTTTTGTCAATTGCCCCCATTGAAAGACAATTTTTCATGGGGGCACCCATGAGTGCTCACTCACAAGCCGCCCTGTCTGCGTCTATTTACACAGAGCGGGCGGCTCTCTGCCTCTCTATACTAGATATATTGCTCAGCATACAAGATTACAAGATTATAGCTGGTATTACAACAGGCTGCAGGCATCTACAATTGGGTGGCAGTAGTAGTAGTAGTACTACAAAGATGTGACATAATCTGCAAGTACAATCCTAATAGAGAACACAGTGCAAAAGCACCATACACACAGTGTAACACAACACGGCCCTGAGAGAAAGAAAGCTAAAATGACCAGAAAAATAAATCAATCACACAGCACACAGTATCTCTGCAACCACAATGGAGCACAGGCAGAGTCAGAGCTACCATATCTAAAGGATTAGGGATATGCACTTTCTGAACTGTTCTGTATAAAGAAAATATGAATTGCAAAGATAGTTTACCTCTCTCATTTCAGAAAAATAAAGGTTTCCATCAGTGAACTCTTTCCCCAGGGAAACATTCAGAGTAACCTCAGAGTTATCGTAATGACAGCTGAGATCCAAGTCTTTATCCAAGGAGTACTGTACTACAAAGGCTTTGTGGCTGTCCAGGCAGCTGCCTCCCCAGTCTGGATATAAGACAGAAACCAAAGGCCGGAGGTATTTCTCACGCAAGGGAGTAATGAACGAATCATCTAAGCCAAGTTCATTCAGAAGGACCTATGGGCAGAGAAAACAATTAAATCCACTGTGCAAACAGATTTTGGCCTCATGAACACAGATGTATAAAAGAATACTCCAAATATGCTGCCAGATAAAAAAAAATGCATATTGCGTTAAGATTCGTATGAGCGTAAACTGATTCTATTGGCTAGAATAGTCATTTATTCTGGCCACCATAATACATTCTCGTGTTTAGATGCATTTTGGGGGCTTTTTTTACTGCATTTTTGGAGCGGCACCAATTAATTAAATGGGCCTCCCTCTGCTCCAAAACCCCGTTAAAGAAGCTCATGTGAGGGGCGTGGCCTGACACCGCATGGAGTAGGACGCTGATCAGAGAAGCTCCGTCCATTACTCCTGATTTCTATCCTCCTTTGCCTCACTTGAGACCCCTTTTGCCTCCGAACTGACTCCATTGCTGCCGGGGACGATCGTGACCATGTCGCCATCAAAAGCAGCGAAATCTGCCGCCTTGGCGAAGCTTGATCAGTACCGGCGCCAGGACAACGTGGAGGCCGAGGAAGATGGCGACGCAGCAGACGCGAGCGGGAGTAGAGCGGCGGGAGACACTGCTCGTCTCCTAGAGGCTATTACCCTCTGCAGAACCGCGCTCACTACGCAAATAGAGGAGGTCAGGACGGATATATCGTTGATCCGACAGGACTTCCATAAACTCCGCGACCGCGTGAAGACGGCAGAGACCCGAGTCGGGGCAGTGGAGGACGCCATTCCTCCCCTACAGGAAGTCACAGATCGCATGCAGCGACAGATCCACCAACTCTTCACCAAACAAGATGATATGGAGAACAGATTGAGGCGCTGTAACCTAAGGCTTATTGGCCTCCCCGAGGGAGCTGAGGGGAGAGACCCCACTGTCTTCCTAGAGGACTTACTCGTCACTACATATGGCAGGGAAGCCTTTTCCCCCATGTTCGCGGTGGAAAGAGCCCACCGCATGCCTGCACGACCGCCGCCGCAGGGGGCCCCCCCCCGCACCTTTATTGCTAAGCTGCTCAACTACAAGGACCGAGATGCGGCGATGAGACTGGCCCGGGAGAAGGGCAACATCCCCCTAGGTAATGTCCGGGTCGCGGTCTTCCCAGACTTCTCCGCGGAAGTCCAGCGCCGCCGTCTGGGTTTCATGGAAGCTAAACGCCAACTACGCATAAAGCATATCAAATATGCCATGCTTTTCCCGGCCCGCCTCAGGATTGAACACGATGGCCGGGCACTTTTCTTTGAAGATCCGGAGGAGGTAATTGCCTGGCTGGAGAGAAGAGAGGGTGCTGCAGATGAGGGCTGATCCCTATTAAGTGAGTAACACCATTATCCCCTCTTCGATTGTTTTACCCCTTTTTTTGTGTACCCGGGCATACCTCATGTACTATCTCAAGTATGACTTCCCCTTTCTTGAACTGTGTTTATCCCCCCTGGGGGGGGGGGGGGGGGGGTTTTACATGCACACCTCGCCAATGCTTTTCATGATAACACATGAGCAAATCCCCGTGCTGGGATGGATTCCGGGACATGATGTGGCACCTTTTCTATCCCCCTGGCCTTTAATCTTTTATGTACTGTCCTCCGCAGTCTGAATTTACCATCCTTGGGAAAATTTGTAAATCGGCCGCCATGTGAGCTGTCTTTCCCCCCCTCCACACGCATCATGGCGATGCTTGAGCGCGCCTCTCCCTGTACTCTCTACTCCACTACACGACTCTTTCTTCCCGGCTGATCCGTTAGCCACTTGCTATAATACGGAGTCAGTTCACCCATTTGTACATTTATCCCCCTTTTTTTCTTTTTTGTTTTATGTTTTACTTTTATTACTGTTTCATTTTTTACGGCAAACTTCTATTTGGGGTCCAGTGGGGCCCGGACTGTTACCCACGGGTCCGGAGCCTCAGATGGTTAGTAGTTCTACCCACCGCATGCAAGGTGCAGCGAGACTTTTTCCCCCCTGTTGGAAGGAAATCTAACCAGTATGATTGGAGCTGCAGCATTACTGTGCTTGGGGCTTCCCTTTTTTTATTTTTGAGCCTCGGAAACTGTTTTCTTAACACCTTGCAGCTCCAACATCATATTAGTACCTCTTTGCATCAAGAGCAGTTTGTAACTCCACTGTTAGGATTTTTTCCTAGGTTTCGGGACGATGCCTACACCAAGTTCCTGGGGTGTAAGGCGGGGTGGGGGGTGGGGGGTTGGGGAAAGTTTAGATTGAGTAAATTGTTACTTATGAAGATGTGGGTCACACTACACGTTCGTTTTCCATTTCTGATATTGTATGTGCAATGTGTATTTATGTATATGGGTCGCTTCGCGACACCTACCCTATTATCTTTGACCGCTACTCCTTACGTGAGGTTAATTAATACAGCTGAGCCCAGATATTTTTTGGGACGTGGACCATGACAGCCTTAAAATTTCTCACCTGGAATGTCAGGGGTATGCGAGATAAGGTCAAGCGGTCAGCGATACTAGCGTTCCTCAAAAAACAAAGGGCTGATATAATGGTCCTAGTTGAAACGCATGTAGAAGGCAGACTTCAGATGGCACTCCGCAGGCCATGGGTGGGGTGGGCATTCCATTCGACCCACACACCCCATGCCCGGGGAGTCTCCATTCTAGTGGCGAAATCGGTGCATTTTGAACTGTGTACTATCTCTACGGACCCACAGGGCCGATATGTTTTCCTGTCTGTGAAATTGTATGGGGAGCCGTTCCTTCTTTTAGCATTCTATGTCCCTCCCCCCTTTGCCATGACGGTGATACTCGAAGGGATTACGTTTATGGCAAATCACCCCTCGATTCAGGCAGTATGGTTGGGGGACTTTAACACTACTCTCAACCCCAGCCTAGATAGGTTGGCCGGAACGCCCCCCCATAATTTAGGTGAGGTGACCACCACTAAATTCTCGAAACTCATTGCTTCCCTCCATTTAATTGACTCTTGGAGGTTTAAATTCCCACAAAAACGGTTGTATTCCTGCTTCTCTGCCACACATAGTTCGATGTCGCGCATTGATTTCATTCTAGTCTCCCAAGTCCTCACGTCCAGACTCTCAGAGGCCAAATTCGGCCCACGCCTACTATCTGATCACAGCCCGTACTGGATCTCATTGAACGTCCCGATTGACAAACCTAGGCGGGCATGGCGTTTGAACCCCTTCTGGCTCTCGCTCCTCCCGGAAGATGACGACCTCTCGGATGAGTGGAAGTCATATTTCGAGACGAATACCGGGTCCGCATCAGCGGAGACGGTGTGGGAATCATTTAAGCTCCACGCTCGCATGTCTCTGATCTCCCGCATTAATAAGATTAAATCAGATTCGGCGGAAGTCTCTGACAAAGCGATGCTAGACCTCTCCCTCGCAGACCGAAGATATGCGACGGACCCAACACCAGAAGCGGCAGCGGCGCTTAAATTACAGACAAGGGTAGTGAATCAACTACAATTTGAACAAGCCAGACGCAAGTTATTTTTCGCCAAACAAAAATTTTTCGAACACGGGGAAAAGGCGGGGAAACTTTTGGCCTACATGGTGCATAGTGAAGATAGACCGCCGGTGGTCATATCCCTGCATGGTCCCGAGGGGCAATGCATCACTGATCCGTCGGCAGTGTCGTCCGAATTTAAAGAATTTTTCGCCAAACTCTACACGTCTCTGAGCCCGGCGGACGACGGCCCGATGCAATCGTTCTTCGAGACTATCACCCTCCCCTCCTTGACGGTTGAACAGACTACCCTCCTCGAGGCCCCACTGACCTCGAAGGAAATAACTGAGGCTATTGCTTCATTTGCTCGATCCAAAACCCCAGGCTCAGATGGACTCCCAATCGAATTTTACTCACAGTATAGTCAAATTCTCTCACCCAAGCTGTTACAACTCTATAACTCCATGTTTGAGACACACGTCCTTCCCCCGACCATGAGAGAGGCAACCATCGTCCTCATTCCGAAGCCGGGAAAGGACCCTGGATACCCGGAATCCTATCGCCCTATCTCCCTCTTGCAGGTAGATATTAAAATACTTGCAAAGGTGTTGGCAAATAGGCTCAACAAAGTTATACTCTCATTGATACACACTGATCAGGCGGGATTCATGCCAGGCCGCAATACCTCTTTTAACCTTCGACGGTTGTATATCAATCTACAGGCCACACACGACAATGTAGGTTCTAGAGTTCTAGTAACACTTGATACAGCTAAGGCCTTTGACTCTGTGGAGTGGAGGTATCTGTGGCGTTGCCTCGAGACTTATGGCTTTGGCCCAAAGTTTTGCAAATGGGTTAGCCTACTGTACCACAACCCCACAGCCAGAGTAGTAGCGAACGGTTGGACCTCCCCATTGTTTGCCTTGAGCAGAGGCACGAGGCAGGGGTGCCCCCTCTCCCCACTTTTGTATGCCTTGGCGGCGGAACCCCTCGCAATATCTATTCGCACTAACCCAGAGATAGATGGTTGCAGAGTGGGTTCATTAGTAGAAAAAATCAGCATGTATGCGGATGACACCTTATTGTATTTGGCAGATTCAGGTCCTTCCCTTCATGCGGCGCTTCAGACGATTGAACAATTCGGTATTTTCTCGGGCCTAAAGATCAATTGGGGGAAATCACAGATTCTACCGATCGATTGCTTCCCACCCCCTGAATCCCAATCCAGTATGCCACTACAGAGAGTAGACATTATCAAATATTTAGGGGTACACATCTCCAGACGCCCAGCTGACTATATTGCCCTTAATGTGGAGCCCCTTTTTGCACTTGTTAGGTCTAAAATCAGGGTATGGGCCCAACTACCCTTAGGGGTCTGGGGACGCATCAATCTTATTAAAATGGTCCTTCTCCCCAAACTATTATATATCCTTTGGCACACCCCAACCTACCTTCACTTGAAATACTTCAAATCATTGGAAGCCCTTCTGAAACCATTCATATGGGGATCAGGCAGACACAAGCTCGCGTGGCAGGCAGTTAAGAACCCGACTGATATGGGAGGCATGGCTCTGCCAGATCTAAACCTCTACTACATAGCCGCACAGCTCTCACAATTATACCACATAGATAAAACTGACAGTCAACGCTTCCTAACACTATTATGCCCGCGAGTGGCTCAGCTCACCGGGGATGCAATTTACGCGGTGTCGACGGGATCTGGGAGTATCGGTCCAGGGAGGGAGACGACGTCTACCCTGGGTCACTACAGACGCATTTGGGAACTTGCTTCCGCCAAACTTGGAATACCCGAGTATACTGATTATACACCATTATGGCAAAACAAGGTTCTACGGGAACTCTCTAATGATCAGGGAGCTGAGCTCTGGGCCGCGCGGGGTATCTATTACCTTCACCACTTGCTATCCGAGGGTAACCTTAAAACCTACCAAACACTCAAGGAAGAATTTACACTCCATGATAATATGCGGTTCAGGTTTTTTCAAATTAGACATGCGATCCAGACACAGTTTTCACGCACCTACCCACAACCAACGCCGCACCCGATCGTGGCCATAGTAAAGGGAAAAGACCCCAACAAACTGATCTCTGCATTCTACGCTATGCTCTCTACCCCTGTAGCCACTAAAATAGCATATGCCATAAAACCTCGGTGGGAAAGGGAGGTGGGAATTCTTGAGGACGAGGAATGGGAAGAGGCTCTGGAGACTTGCAAAGCGGTGTCCCCTAGGCTATCGGATAGACTGACTCAGATATACATCACTCACAGGACGTACCTGACTCCTATCCGCGTAGCCAGGTATAAACGCACACAGTCCACTCTATGTGCGATGTGCGCCCAAGAAACAGGAACATTTTTCCACCTTATCTGGGCCTGCCCAAAAATCCAGGACCTCTGGAAACAGATCATAACATTCCTGCACGATACAATGGGCACGCCGGTTACCCTTGACCCCAAACAGTGTCTGCTGGGAATTTTCCCCACAGACACAGACAAATTCACCAAAATATTCCTCCATGAGTCCCTATTCTCGGCCAGAAAGATAATAGCCCGCAAATGGATGAGACAGACCCCCCCTACTTTCCCTGAATGGAAAGCTGAAATAAATATGACCCTACCCTATAAAAAATGCGTTTACATAAATAGGGCGTGCCCTGAAAAATATTATAAAATTTGGGATCGCTGGCTGAACGACTCTGAAACCTGTAACTAGTTCTCTCCTCAGCACAGGATATGGTCTCCATCCCTCTTGACTTGGTCTACTACTTCCTATTTCTAATATCTAATATGTTCTCTTAACCTCTGGCTGAGCTGGTTCAAAAGGAAGTAAATGGAGTATAAATTACACATGCAAACCTGTACTGATTGTGTGACATCTTTACTAATAAGAGACCTTGTAATGTTCTATACCCACGAATTACTGATTTATTTATGTATGTAACTTTTACTCAATAAACAGTTTTTGTTTGATTAAAAAAAAAAAAAAAGAAGCTCATGTACCAAACTTGACATGAGCCAAGTGCGTTTTGCAAGTTTTTGTGCAATCACGTGGCAAAAAGCGCAACTGCTACCTGCATTTGGAGTGCCATTAAGAAATAATGGCACTGCAAGTGAGTTACAGCACTTTTTTCCTGCATTTGCAGAAACGCAGGCATCCCAATGAGATGAAGTACATGTAGTTCTTACTTGCTCTTACTTCTTGTTCTGGGCAACTCCAATTTTTTTGATTTCCCCTCGCTTTATTTCTGGGAAAATGGTCACCAAGGCAAATAAGGCAGTGACAAAAGTCTAAACCTTCCCAACTCCATCCAAAGCTAAAAAAAAAAAATGTTTTGCCTACAGATACAATTTTATGTTTCTGTTGCATAATGAGCTAGTATGCATCACACCTTAGAACTGAGCCCTCCAGCGGGGCGGCACACCACTAAGCCAGCTGACATCTTCCCTGGAGTTTCTTTCGGGTTTGCGGGCTCCGCCAATGTGAGTGGCCATAGCCGGACTTACAGAGCGCATGTGCCGATGATGTCAATGGCTGCATGTACTCTAAATATCTCCTAAACTGTGCAAGTTTAGAAGATATTCACAGTACCTACCAGTAAGCCTTATTATAGGGGAAGGGGGGGCAACCTGCCGCCCGCCACCGCTAATTGCCTGGCCTGTCCGTACCTGTGATTAATTCACAGGCACTCGGTCCACGGACATGTTCGCCGCAGTCCTCATTGGACAGCAGCTAGCGGCTGGTATCACAGGGCTGGATGGGGATGGGAACCGCTGAAGTTAACTGTTTACATTAAACAGCAGGTGATTGGTTCTGGACGATCCTAGCCTGTTGATGTAAAAAGTAAACTTCAGCAGTTCCTGCCCCTATCCAGCCCTGTAATACCAGTCGCTCGCAGCTGTGCTCTACATTTGTATAAGGTAGAAGAGTTCTACCTACACAGTGGCCCAGATTCAGGTAGATTTGCCCATTACTTACACATGAGCTGCTCAGCTGAATTTCTCTGCGCTGGGGCAATTTTGCCAAATTGCCACCTGATTCAGGAATCGTTTGTTCATTTAATTTGCTCCTGTTTAAGGCAAACCTGAGGGCGCAAGGTCGTGCAAGTCAAAGTGGGTGTGCCCCTATGTAAATGAGGATTTTTCGGCTCAGCAGAGGTTTGCGCCGGGCGCGCGCATGCGCAGTTATAGCGCTGCCGTCTGCGCATGCGTCAAACTGCGCCTAGCATACTTTCAGGGCAAATCATGCTCAGCTGCTTGCACTGAGCAAATAAATAGGAGCAGACTTGCGCAGGTTCTTTGCTGAATTTCATCCTGCTTTTTCCAACCCCCCCTGAGTAAGGAAATTCAGCCCATTTTGAAGAGATGGCACCTCCCAAAGGAACTAAAAAAAGAAAGGCAAACTTTGTGGCTGCGGAGATGGACATCTTAATTGCTGCACTCCAGCAACATAAAGAACTTCTATATGGTGCCCAGCGGGCAAACACCACCGTTGCCCAAAGGAGGGCTATCTTTGAAGCCATAGCCCTGGACATCAATGCCCTGGGTAATGAAGAGCGTTCCTGGGATGACATTAAAAAAAAACTGAATGATATGAGGCGCAGGGTCCGGGATAAACTGGCTCTTATCAGAAAACATACCGGTGGCACGGGAGGTGGACCGCAATGTAAGATCCGTCTTAATCATGAGGAGGAGCTTATTGCCCAAACTTTTGTGCAGGAGCAGGTGGAGGGACTTGCAGGGTACGACTCCACTCTTGGGAACTTGGGGACTGGTAAGTTATTTTTGTTTCATATCTGCTGTGCATCATGGCAGGGGGTAGAAGTGAACATATTTGTGGGTAGAAGTGAAGATGGAACTATTATTTTTTTTTCATATCTGCTGTGCATCATGGGAGGGGGTAGAAGTGAACATATTTGTGGGTAGAAGTGAAGATGGAACTATTATTTTTTTTTCATATCTGCTGTGCATCATGGGAGGGGGTAGAAGTGAACATATTTGTGGGTAGAAGTGAAGATGGAACTATTATTTTTTTTTTATATCTGCTGTGCATCATGGGAGGGGGTAGAAGTGAACATGTGAGCAGTGTGTTGCACCAGCAAAATATTTCGTTTTGGTGTCATCCACAGGTGGTGATGATGATGATGATGAAGCTGGGCCGTCTTCGGCTGCGGGTCGACCCACGCCATCCATACCAGAGCCAGGGGTCCAGTCAGGCCCCATGGACATTATGGCTATGCTGGTCCAGGAGGAGATCCTACCGGGGCCAAGTATGGTGGAGGAAGTTGTTTTGGAGGAGGATTCCTTTTTCCTCATCCAGGAGGACTCTGGCTCCCTCCAGGAGGATACCACCATCCCTGAGCAACCCACCACCCCCCCGCCCAGCACGTCATCCCCCTCCAGGGCAAGCCCCTCTGCTTGGTGGCTCAGGAGAACGCCCCCACTTTATTAAGCAGGATGGCAGCTGCGGTGGAGGCCAACACTGCTGCTGTGCAGGCCAACACCGCTGCAGTGCGGGAGGAGGGGAGAGTTACACGCCGTCATCAGCGGGATACCACCACCCGCCAAATGCGGATGTTGGCCCAGACCAACACCATCCTCGCCCGTCTGGCCAACGCCATGGAGGGCATGCAGCCACCACCTGCGAGGAGTTTGGAAGTAGGGGTTGATGCTCCTCCCCCCCCTCAATCCCCACCCCATGCCTCCTCCGCACCACGGAGATTGAGGAGCCAGAGCTGGGGCACCCTTGGCCCAAAGAAAAAATCCAAAAAATGATCTAATTTCTACATTTATTTTATGCTCAGAATATGATTTTTTTTTTTGTTGATATATGCTCAGGATATGAGTTTATTTTATTTTTGATATATGCTCAGGATATGAGTTTATTTTATTTTTGAGATATGCTCAGGATATGAGCTTTTATATTTATTTGTAGTCCCTACACACGGTGAGGAGTGTATACTACAGTGTGACTGGTGTGTGAATGGGGGGGGGGTGGCACTCCTGCTGGAAAAGGGGTGTCACCCTCTGCCATGTGAAAGGTGTATGAATGCAGCAACATAATTGGAGCCTTGACGCAGCGTTGCTGCTCCCTAATACCATGGGGTATTGTTGGGTCTAATCCAATTTGGGGTGCATGTGTCGGGTGTGTGCTAGGGACTACAGTGGTGTGCATACATGCATTATACTTGTGACAAGATCAGGGTGTGTTTAATGTGCAAAGAGACGTTCCACAAGACCATTCCGGATTGCTCTTCCCTCAGAAGATCCGGTAGTGTTTCTTGGGGGGGGGGGTTGCGTGGTTCGGGGGTAAGGTCATTGCGTAGCTCAATGTGCATGCCCCTTCTCTGAGCAAAATTGTGGAGAATACAACATGCCCCGACGATTTGGCACACAAAGTTGGGTGAATACAACAGGGTCCCCCCTGATTTATCCAGACATCTGAATCGAGATTTAAGGATGCCAAATGTGCGCTCCACCACCGCACGGGTACGTGCATGGGCTTCGTTAAATCTTTCCTCTCCTGGTGTTTGAGGGTTACGAAATGGGGTCATCAGATGTGGTCCCAGGGCATATGCAGAGTCACCTGGAAGGGAAAAGACAGGAGGATGTTAGTCGTGCATGTGCCCCTTGTGATGTCTGCATCATGGGGGGGGGGGCAGTCATACCTGACACCCATGTCACTCACCAATCAGCCAGCTGTCTCCATACATGTTCTGGTCAAACTCGGTTGGGATGGGGCTGTGTCGGTAAATAAAACTGTCATGGCTTGACCCTGGGTGTTTGGCACGGACATGCCATATGAGGCCATGTGCATCCACAATAACCTGCACATTTATCGAATGCCAATGTTTCCTGTTGCAGTAGATATGCTCGAGGAGCCGGGGGGGGGGGCGTAGTGCCACATGGGTACAATCTATTGCACCCACAGTGCGTGGAAATCTGGCTATTTCATAAAAATCACTGATTGCCTTCTGCCGCAGGTCAGCCGTGGTTGGTTTGATAAATTGTGTGCCCATGCGTCTGAGTATTGCAGGGATCACTTGGTGCACACACCTGCTCATGCTGGATTGGGACATCCCCGCCACCACTCCACCTGTGCGCTGAAATGAGCCACTTGCCAAAAAATGAAGGGTTGCCACTACCTTCACCAGTGGCTGCACTGCCTATCCCCGATGGGTCGGGCTGCTGATGTCATCCTGCAGGATTGTTACCAACTCAAGGATGACTTCAGGGCTGAAGCGAAACATGCGATACACCTCATTATCACTCATCTCAAAAAGGTTGTAGCGCCCTCTGTAAATCCTCTCCCGTGCCCTCCTACGAGTCGGCTCAGTCAATAGAATATCAAGAACCATAGCTGCCCCTGGCATGTTGGTGCACAGATGTGAGGTTCCAAAAATGTGGGTGCTCTGCTTGTTCAGCTCGTCTGTTTAGGTGCTGCTGAAGTTGCGCGCTCCTTCAGATGACATTTGGCCATCTTTTGCTAACTTGCCCCTGCTTTTAGCAGGAGCAAGTTTGCCCGGGGAAAAAAGCTTGCGCGCTTCCAGCGCAAGATGCGCATCACACGCGCATGTTTCTGAATCATCGGCAGTACCTAATTTGCATATTCGCTGAGGGAATTCCATGAAGGCGCAACTTACACCCCGCGCAAAATTGCGCTATAATTGCGCCGGAGCAGCGAGGCTGCGTGCGCGGGAAAATGGCCGCATTTCAGGCTTAACTGGTTTACAGAATCAGCCGCAAATTTGCATGGGAGCAAATCAGTACTTGCGCGGCGCAAATCACACTTGCTCCCGCGCAAGTGCTTCTTGAATCTGGGCCAGTGTGTTTTTGTGTCCGTGGGGTGGGTTGCAAGAGGGGCAGAGGACACTGGGGGGGGCAGAGGTCACTGGGGCCCAGATTCACGTACAACGGCGTATCTTTGAGTGGGCGTAACGTATCCTATTTACGTTACGCCTCCGCAACTTAGACGAGCAAGTGTAGTATTCTCAAAGTACTTGCTCCGTAAGTTGCGGCGGCGTAGCGTAAATAGGCCGGCGTAAGCCCGCCTAATTCAAATGTGGAAGATGTGGGCGTGTGTTATGTAAATGTTTTTTTTTGTTTCATAAAGTTTCATTGAGTAGAAATATTGCAAACGACAATGTAAGTATACATTTTGTGTACAAAAAGAATATTGAACTATACAGTACAGAAACTTTTAAAGGTCTGAACAATAACAGTACAATAAGAATGGTGCAAACATTATGCATATGGAACAGTTTAAAGCTTGCTTGAAGTGTTGGTATGAGACATAACTTCTCCTTTAATTTTTGTATCAGTAGTAAGGATATGGGGAGGGAAAGGATTGAGATAGGAGGGGAGGGGGGTATAAAAAAAAAAAAAAAAAAGGACTAGGCCACTAGAAGGGACATATGCTGTGTGTATGATAAGAAAAACAGCAAAGCCATCTATCGTGAAGCAATCAGATCTAGAGGTCAGGGATTTACAAGTTATAGGCTTTGAATTCAGGGGTGTTTTTAAACTCAAGCCATTTGCACCAAGTCGCATTAAATGTAATAATCCGTTCCTGAGCAATGCTAATGAGTTCTTCGATTCTCTCTGTGTTGATAAGCCTGCGAAACCACTCTATCTTTGTTGGTGTGATAGTTGAGCGCCAGTGGCACGGGATGCAGTGCCTAGCAGCGTTTATCATGAACATTGTGAGGGATTTCAAGTATCTCCTTCTGGGAATTGAGCTGTGGTGTAGCAGGTATTGTGCCGGTTCAAGTCTGAGATCATCTGAGGTGATTGCAATGATAGTCTCATGTACCATTTTCCAGAAGGACTGGATCACTGGGCATGACCACCATATGTGGAGCATCGAGCCTTCCCCGTCACCGCATCTCCAACATTTGTTAGAAATTTGGGATGAAAACTTATGGAGCAAAGTGGGAGTTCTGTACCATCTGGTTACAATTTTAAAGCCACATTCTTGGGTGGCAACATTTAGAGAGCCCTTGTGGGCATGCATAAAGATGGTTTCCCACACCGTTCGTGATAAGTTAAGGTTAAGATCTTTTTCCCATGCCAGACATGACGCACTGGAGAAGTCAGCTACGGTCTCAAATAGTGAGTTATACAGTATAGAGATGGTGTGTCTTTGAGGCTGGTTTTGCGAGGCTAAGGTTTCTAGAGCTGTGGGGCGTCTTGACCAGATACGGATATGTTCTGTCGTATTCAAAAAGTGTTTGATTTGCAAGTATTGCCATTGTGAAAATACATTCGACTTCAATTTTCTATTTAGTTCCTCTCTAGTTAGCAAGGTACCAGACTTAAAAAAGTGCAAAAACAATTTGTCTCTGTGAGGCCAAGTTTTGGGGAAGAAGTTTCGTTCTAACCCAGGAGGAAAATCAGGATTGTTGTTTAGCGGGGTAAGAGGGCCTAGCCATGGTGATGGGCAGGATGTCTTAAATGTGGTACGGAATATTTCTAAGGTGGGGCCAATGAGAGGGTGACGCTTGGCAGCTGGAGGGTGATGTTTCGGGTGGATCCACGGAAGATTCCTGACTGGTAGGATAAATTGTGAGTGTTCTAATGTGACCCAGTCCTTTACTAAGTGGTGATTGTTCCAGTCCACTATTCTCGCTAAAAGGGCCGCTTGGTGGTATTTACGCAGATCAGGGAGTGCAATCCCTCCCTTGTGTTTGGGTAAATTCAGCTTTGTGAAGCGTATTCTTGGAGATTTGCCTCTCCAAATAAAAGAGGAGCAGGCTTGCCTAAAGGAGACAAAAAAGGTGGGGGGAAGTTTGATAGGTATTGTTTGCATAACGTAGAGGAAGCGGGGTAGAATTGTCATCTTAATCAACGAGGCCCTTCCAAACCAAGAGACATTCAAGGAGTTCCATCTCTTGAGATCGTCTTTAGATTCAGTTTTCTGTTAACAACGTGAAAAACGTCAAAAAATAATAGAGCACGTTCTAAATTTTTAATGGCCATTTTTCACGTTGCGAAAAATGCTCTGGAGCCTACACATGATCGTTTTTTAATTACCAATTAAAAAAATAGCATTTTTCTCGTCATGAAAAACTGTCGTGTGTACGCGGCATTATAGTTGTCCTGTGGACAAATTCTCCCACCTGAGCTCTAGATCTGCAGCTCCTCCAGAGATACCATGAGCTTTTTGGGTGCTTCTCTGTATAATGCTCTCCTTGCCCTGCCTGTTAGGTTAGGTGGATGGCCATGTCCTGGTAGATTTGCAATTATGCCATACTCTGTCCATTTTCGGATGATGATCAGTGCTCCATGAGATGTTCAAAACTTGGGATATTTTTCTTATAACCTAACCCTGCTTTAAACGTCTCCACAATTTTATGTGCTTTTAGGGTACATTCACACCACATGCGATGGGACCTTGTTGGGTGGCTATTCCAGCGCAGTCCCTCCACATGACAAAACAAAATGCCTCGTCTCCCTATCTTCCCAGTTCACATCACTGTGCTGCAGTCGTGCGCGGTGAAAAAAAATACTGTGCAGTGCAAGGCAATCCACTGCCTCGCATTGTGTGTCTGGCAATTGAACTTTATGAGATGTCTGTGTGACATCACAATAAAGTTTGTTTTAAAAAAAGGAAACAGTGTGATGCACAAAGATTGGCGCATCAGCACTGCACCGATCTGTCCAGGGCCACACCACACACCAGCATTGAACAATCCCCCTAGTGGATATTAACCCTCTGGGACCATTGCAACTTGTTATATTTTTAAGCGTTACTTGTACAGCACATATAGGGGTAGATTCACATAGACTTACGATGGGCGTATCAGTAGATACGCTGTCGTAAGTCCGAATCCCCGTCGTCGCAACTTTAAGCGTATGCTCAAACTGAGATACGCTTAAATGTTGCTAAGATACGACCGGCGTAAGTCTCCTATGCCGTCGTATCTTAACTGCATATTTACGCTGGCCGCTAGGGGCGTGTACGCTGATCTACGCCTAGAATATGTAAATCAGCTAGATACGCCGATTCACGAACGTACGCCCGGCCGTCGCAGTAAAGATACGCCGTTTACGTAAGGGGTTTTCAGGCGTAAAGTTATTCCACCAAATACATGGCGCAGCCACTGTTAAGTATGGCCGTCGTTCCCGCGTCGAAATTTGAAAATTTTACATCGTTTGCGTAACTCGTCCGTGAATGGGGCTGGCCGTAATTTACGTTCACGTCGAAAGCATGACGATTTACCGACGTCATATGGAGCTTGCGCACTGGGATAGATCCACGGACGGCGCATGCGCCGTTCATTAAAAACGTCAAATACGTGGGGTCACTAGTATTTTACATAGAACACGCCCCCAACCAGCCTATTTTGAATTAGGCGGGCTTACGCCGGCCCAGTTACACTGCGCCGCCGTAAGTTTCAGCGCAAGTTCTTTGAGAATACAGGATTTTCTGCTCAAACGTACGGCGGCGTAGTGTATCTGAGATACGCTACGCCCGCCTAATTCTACCTGAATGTAGCCCATAGTATTTTTGAGGGACACTACTACTCTTTCAAAAGAGGTCATTAGATTTCTGACCCCTATAACAAAGGCAAGGACCAGCTCAATGATAAGAGGTGGCAGGTGCTGGACAAGGCAGCACTCGCTCAATAGACTCAATACAATCCATAAGATTAATCATGAAATATAAAACTGGAAGTACCCCATAATTATTCATAGTGTTTGGGCGTCCTTTCTCCAGTGATGATCTTTCAAAATGTTCAAGCTCTTCCACAAAGTCTTTACAAAACTGTGGAACAAATACAGGGAGTCGATATATCCTTTTATCTATGAAAAAATACAACAGTTTAATGTATAGAGGCATATTTAAATTTTGGAAACACTAAAATTATTTTACAAAACCTAAAGCGGTATTAAACCCAAAACTAAAACTGTAAAATATTGCAGCTTATCAATCATTAGATGTTGAGGCCGCATTAGTGTTCCTTTTTTTAGGTCTTTTCCCCTCTGTTTTTAGCTGGTGATCTGGCTAGTAACACACCTTCTGTATCAGGGTACCTCCACTCTGGATGAAGGAACAGAGACAGCTTTGGACAGTAGCATTGTCAGTCTTGGGGGAGGGTAATGTTACATGCACTAGCAGAATTAAATACACTCAAGACAACTTCAGCAAACACTTTTTAGGCTCTGTTCACATTGTGCGCTTTTGTCACAATAAAAAGCAGCTTTACAGTGCGCCAAAAGCTAAAAAAAAAAAAAAAAAATAGTCCCTTTTAAATCCTATGTAACTGTTCACATCACTGCGCTTCAGGTGCACTGCATTTTAAAAAGTCCTCCATGCTGCATCTTTAGTGCCCTGTTTCAAAAGCACACCAATGTTTTATAGATGATCGCATACGGTCTTTATAAGTGCACAGTAACAGTTTTCTTCCTTTTTGGATAAAGGTTTTACATAAACAAATAAAAGCTGATCATCGTAAGCATCACTGTCATTGTTAAATGGTTTGTTCCAACCCTCCAACTGCTACATCTGCAGAACAGCTTGTTCTCTTTAAAAACAACAGACTTACTGGATAGATCACCAGGTGAAAATAAAGGGGGAAAAAAACTAAAAAAGAAAACAAATGCAACCATCACATCGAAGAATTGAAATGCTGTATGTTAATAAATGTTTGCTGTTGGATTGAATGCATTCCTAAATGCACAGAATAAAGATTTAAAGTATAACTAAAGGCAAAAAACTTATTTTATAGTTCTGGATGGAGTGGAGAGGAATTAGAACACCTGTCAGCTTTTATTGCTGTGTGTGGCCCCGTTACGGAGATTCACCCTCTCCATTTGTCCTAAATGAAAGTAATAGAAAATCCCCCAAAAAAATTGTCCTCAGAAAAGAAATAGTAGGAAATCTTCCGATGGGGACACTAGTTCTAGTGACTTAGGGGTCCCCAAGCAATTCCTATTATTTGCAGGAATTAAAAATGAAAGACAGAGATTGTTTGGTTGCAATGCACAACTGCTCCAGATTCTGGATTTAGATTTCAGTTTTCATAAATTCCCTCTATGTATAGTAGTTATTCCTTTGTTTTAGACTGTGATATGTAGTAGTTATTCAACAAGCACTGCACATTTCCCAATATCAGCAGAAAAGGACTACCTCTAAAGCCAAAGAAGTCTGAAGTAATCAATGACGAAACGCGTAGGCGGAGCGGCGAGACGAGAGATGGAAAGCAGAAGCAGCTGACACTGAATCCCGGGCAGTGTTTATACAGAAGTGGTGAGAGCTGAGAGCTGAGAGCTGTCCCTGCTCTTTGGCATAATCAGTGTAAAGTGTGGCTTAACCAGTTCCCGACCCCCGCATGTACATATACGTCCACAATATGGCACGTACAGGCACATGGGCGTACATGTACGTCCCCGCCTTACCTGGGTTCGGGGGTCCGATCGGGACCCCCTCCGGTACATGCAAGGGCCGGGAACGGTGTACGGGAGGTCCGGGAGGAGGGGGCGGCTATTGGTTTCCAGCCGTCCCCTCTCGATCTCCCTCGGCGAATCAGCTTCCACCTGAGCCCTCCCTGCCTGTGTAACTGTAAACACAGGCAGGGAGGAAGTGACGTTTTCTCCCCTCTGGCGGTCTTTTCGTCCGGTTCCAGAGGAGAGAAGACGTCAGTACTGTGAGTTGCACCAACAGCACACTGACACAGCACACATAGGTACATAACCCCCCCCGATCACCCCCCCAGCACCCCCAGATCACCCCCTGTCACAGTGTCACTGATTGCAGTGATCATTTATTTTCTGATCACTGCTTTTAGTGTCAGTGTGACAGAAAAAAGTGTCAGGGCAGTTAGGTTTAGGCCCCTTTAGGTCCAGGGTAGCCCCCTACCCCCCCCCAATAAAGGTTTAACCCCTGATTGCCCCTAAAGTTAACCCTTTCACCCCTATTGCCAGTGTCACTAAGCGATCGGTTTCTGATCGCTGTATTAGTGTCACTGTTGCCGCTAGGTAGTTAGTTTTTTTTTGAGGTTCGCTGCCAGGTTTATATAGCGTTAGGTACCCCCATAAATAAAGGTTTTAACCCCTGATTGCCCCTAGAGTTAACCCTTTCACCACTGATCACTGTATAAGTGTCACTGGTGACGTGGTTAGCCAGTTAGTTATTTAGTTATCTTAGGTTCGCCACCAGGTTTTTAGAAAGCGTCAGGTACCCCCATATATTACCGAATAAAGGTTTTAACCCCCTGATTGCCCCCTAGTTAACCCTTTCACCAGTGATCACCGTATAAGTGTTACGGTTGACGCTGGTTGGTTAGTTTGCTGTTTATAGCATCAGAGCACCCGCCGTATATAACCCAATAGGTTTAACCCCCTGATCACCCGGCGGGTGATATAAATTTAATTTTAGCGCCAGTCAGGGTCTGCGTCGCCCCAGGCAGCGTTAGGTTAGAGCCAGTACCGCTTACACCCACTCGCTAAGCATACACCCCCCTTAGTGGTATAGGATCTGAACGGATCGATACCTGATCTGATCAGATCTATACTAGCGTACCCAGCAGTTTAGGGTACCCAAAAACGCATTGTTAGCGGAATCAGCCCAGATACCCGCTAGCACCTGCGTTTTCCCCCTCTGCCCAGCCCAACCCACCCAAGTGCAGTATCGATCGATCACTGTCACTTACAAAACACAAGACACATAACTGCAGCGTTCGCAGAGACAGGCCTGATCCCTGCGATCGCTTACAGTTTTTTTTGAAGCGTTTTCTACGTTTGCTTTTCTACAGATCAGGTGCTTTTTTTACCTGTGAATCCTTACCATTGTACCACTAAATTTAGAGTCCAAAATGGCAAACCGAAGGTACAATGATAAGCAGGCCTTGGAGTTCATGTGCATGTCAGATAGTGAAGAGGAGGAGGTCACGCATCTGACAGATTCTGGCTCAGAATACGAACCCGTTTACGACAGCGGCTCCATGTCAGATAGCTCGCACGACGAAGTTGAGGTCCCTGCTAAGGCCAGGCATACCCGATCCCGTTCTGATGTTGTTGAGCAGCAAGAACCGCAGGACCCTCGTATGGAGCAGAGATCCAGTACTAGCGCCGCTATTCCTTCTGGTGAATTGGCAAGCACCAGCGGCCTAGTACACCCTGGTCGTTTATCCAGCACTGCAGTAACACTTGGTGACGTGGCGAGTCCCATAAGTGCAGTTGAAGCTGGCGATGTGGCAAGCACAAGTAGTGTCCCGCTGCCACCAAGAAGAAGACAGAGACAGGCCCGTCGTGCCCATAGTGCCCTTCCTGTAGAATTTGCCTATCCTGATTGGGTCCCCACCACTTCTACAGCACCTGTACTTCCCCCATTCACTGGCCAACCCGGTATTCAGGTGGATACAGCGAACTTTACGTCACTTGATTTTTATTCGCTGTATTTCACGGAAGATCTCTATAGATCTATTGTGGACCAGACTAATTTATATGCTGGTACCTACATCGCCGCTAACCCCCAGTCTCGCCTTGCCAAACAATGGAAACCTCTCGAGGTTTCCGAATTTAAGACCTTTCTGGGCCTTACCCTCAACATGGGCATACACAAATTTCCGTCATTGCGGATGTATTGGTCCACACATCCCATTGACCATATGTACATTTTCTCTGCTCACATGGCCAGGAAACGATACGAGGCGATCCTGCGGTTCCTGCATTTCAGTGACAATACACTTTGTCGTCCACGTGGAGACCCTGAATTTGACCGGCTCTACAAAATTCGGCCCCTCGTAAACCATTTCAACGAACGTTTGCTGGCCGCTTGTCTTTCAAACAGTACCTTCCCAGCAAGCGTTCCAGATACGGGGTCAAGCTCTATAAGCTCTGTGACAGGGCCACAGGCTACACATGGAGCTTTAGGGTTTACGAGGGAAAAGATAGTCAGGTAGAGCCGGAAGGATGCCCAGATTACATGGGGAGCGCTGGCAAGATTGTTTGGGACTTGGTGTCACCCTTATTCGGAAAGGGGTACCATTTGTATGTGGACAATTTTTACAGCAGCGTGCCACTTTTTAGCCACTTATTTGATCAACAGATTGGAGCATGTGGCACCGTGCGACCTAATCGCCGGGGCTTCCCCCAGCGGCTTGTAGATGCCCGTGTTAGGCCGGGGGCGAGAGCCTGCTGCAAATGTAAAAATTTGCTCGCTGTGAAGTGGCGGGACAATAGGAATGTTTTCGTTCTTACCACCCTTCACGCAGACACGACAGTCCAAATTCGTACGGCGGCTGGTGTTGTGGAGAAACCCCTCTGTGTCCACGAATATAACCAAAACATGGGAGGGGTGGACCTCAACGACCAGTTAATGGCGCCGTATCATATTGCCCGTAAGACGAGACGCTGGTACAAAAAAGTGTCTCTACATTTATTTCAATTGGCTCTACTGAATGCTCATGTCGTATACAGAGCTTCAGGACGGAATGAATCCTTCCTTCAATTCCAGAGGGATATCATCACAGAACTCCTGTATCCAGGCGGTACTGTACCTCACCAGCCCCTACCAAATGCAGTAAGCCGACTGCATGAGAGGCATTTTCCTTATGTCCTCGAGAGTACCCCTACCCAACGAGCCCCCCAAAGAAAATGTCGTGTCTGTACCAAGCGCGGATTTAGGCGTGACACCCGTTATTTTTGTCCCAAATGTCCTGGCAATCCTGGTCATTGTATTGGTGAATGTTTTGAACGCTTCCACACACACGTTAATTATTAGTGTAGGGTGAAACATTTCACAGGCTAGGCACACTCACACAGGGTCTCCCAAGATGCCATCGCATTTTGAGAGACCCAAACCTGGAACCGAAAAGTTGAAGTTACAGTTCACAGTTACAAAAAAAAGTGTTAAAAAAAAAAAAAAAAAAAAGTAAAAAATAAAAACACACAAAAAAATATAAAATAAAAAAACCAAAAATAGTTGTCGTTTTATTGTTCTCTCCCTCTCTATTCTCTCTCTATTGTTCTGCTCTTTTTTACTGTATTCTATTCTGCAAAGTTTTATTGTTGTTATGTTTTTTCATGCTTGCTTTTCAGGTATGTAATTTATTTTACTGTTTTCAGGTACGCCATTCAGCTGTTGCGCGGACTTATTTATCTTGACAGCAACAGCGTTTGCTCCCACGATATATAAAGCCGCGACTCCAGTGCTGTAGGAGGTGATTTCACCACCACAGTTAAAAAAAAGAGCATATATGCCGAAGCATGGGGGCAGCAGGGGCGGAGGAGCGATTTTGCTCCTAATGCCGCGTACATACGGTTGACATTCCTACGGAGGCTTTCCCGTGGAAAAGTCTGACCATGTGTACACGGCATAGAAAAGTCCGACCGTGTGTACGCGGCATAGAAAAGTCCGACCGTACGCGGCATAACTTTTTTGCGGAAGGATGCCCCCATGCTTCGGCATATATATATTTTAGGCACAGGTTGCGTTAAAAAATGTTTTATTTTTTACTATGTTTTTTTATAGGTATTTGCTTTGCAGGTATGGTATGATCTTACTGTTATACTGGAATGTTACTTTGTTTTAATGTTAACCATCATTTGCTTAGCAGGTACGCCATTCAGTTGCAGTGCGGATTTATTTAGCGTGACAGCAACAGCGTTTGCTCCCACGATATATAAAGCCGCGACTCCAATGCTGTAGGAGGTGATTTCACCACTACAGTTCAAAAAAGAGCATATATGCCGGAGCATGGGGGCATTAGGGGCGGAGGAGCGATTTTGCTCCTAATGCCGCGTACATACGGTTGACATTCCTACGGAGGCTTTCCTGTGGAAAAGTCTGACCATGTGTACACGGCATAGAAAAGTCCGACCGTGTGTACGCGGCATAGAAAAGTCCGACCGTACGCGGCATAACTTTTTTGCGGGAGGATGCCCCCATGCTTCGGCATATATAAATGGTGCATGTATGCCCATCATTAGAAGTGGGTGGATGAAGGGAGGTATTCTAATGGTGGGCATACCCACCGATCAATCTTTTTTTTGTTCAGCCAACAGGCTGCATGAAAAAAAAAAAGATTACAATACATGTCCAACAAGAACCATCAACGTACTGGTATGTTGCAGGACTTTGAATGGTTATACCAGAATGATGCCTGCGGGTTTAGGCATCATCTTGGTATCATTCTTTTCAGCCAGCGGTCGGCTTTCATGTAAAAGCAGTCCTAGCGGCTAATTAGCCTCTAGACTGCTTTTACATTCAGTGGGAGGGAATGTCCCCCCCCAGATATAAACGGCGCCATTGAGAATATGGGAAAGCATTTTATCACACCGATCTTGGTGTGGTCAGATGCTTTGAGGGCAGAGGAAAGATCTAGGGTCTAATAGACCCCATTTAAAAAAAAAAAAGAGTACCTGTCACTAACTATTGCTATCATAAGGGATATTTACATTCCCTGAGATAACAATAAAAATGGTAAAAAAATAAATAAATGGAAGGAACAGTTAACAAATAAAATAAAAAAAGCGAAATAAATATATAAAAAAATAAAAAAAAGCATCCCTGTCCCCCCCTGCTCTTGCGCAAAGACGAACGCAAGCGTCGGTCTGGAGTCATATGTAAACAGCAATTGCACCATGCATGTGAGGTATCACCGCGAAGGGCAGATCGAGGGCAGTCATTTTAGCAGTAGACCTACTCTGTAAATCTAATGTGGTAACCTGTAAAGGCTTTTAAAGGCTTTTAAAAATGTATGTAGTTTGTCGCCACTGCGCGTTTGTGCGCAATTTTAAAGTATGTCGTGTTTGGTATCCATGTACTCGGCCTAAGATCATAATTTTTATTTCATCAATAATTTGGGCAATATAGTGTGTTTTAGTGCTTTAAAATAAAAAAAAGTGTATTTTTTCCCCAAAAAATGCGTTTGAAAAAACGCTGCGCAAATACTGTGTGGAAATTTTTTTTGCAACACCCACCATTTTAATCTGTAGGGCCTTTGCTTTAAAAAAATATATAATGTTTGGGGGTTCAACTTTACTTTCTTGCAAAAAAATAATATGTTTTTATGTAAACAAACAGTGTCAGAAAGGGCTTTTTCTTCAAGTGGTTAGAAGAGTGGGTGATGTGTGACATAAGCTTCTAATTGTTGTGCATAAAATGCCAGGACAATTGAAAACCCCCCCAAATGACCCCATTTTGGAAAGTAGACACCCCAAGCTATTTGCTGAGAGGCATCTTAAGTCCATGGAATATTTTAGATTTTGACCCAAGTTGCGGGAAATATAAATATATATATATATATATATATATTTTTTTGCGCAAAGTTGTCACTAAATGATATATTGCTCAAACATGCCATGGGCATATGTGGAATTACACCCCAAAATGCATTCTGCTGCTTCTCCTGAGTACGGGGATACCACATGTGTGAGACTTTTTGGGAGCCTAGCCGCGTACGGGACCCCAAAAACCAATGACCGCCTTCAGGCTTTCTAAGGGTGTAAATTTTTGATTTCACTCCTCACTACCTATCACAGTTTCGAAGGCCATAAAATGCCAAAATAGCACAAAAAAAACCCAAATGACCCCATTTTGGAAAGAAGACACCCCAAGGAAACTGCTGAGAGGCATGTTGAGTCCATTGATTTATTTATTTTTTGTCCAAAGTGATTGAATAATGAGAAAAAAAAAAAAAAAAAGAAAAATGTGTCACTAAATGATATATTGCTCACACATGCCATGGTTATATGTGGAGTTGCACCCTAAAATACATTCTGCTGCTTCTCCTGAGTACGGGGATACCACATGTTTGGGACTTTTTGGGAGCCTAGCCGCGTACGGGACCCCGAAAACCAAGCACCGCCTTCAGCATTTCTAAGGGCGCAAATTTTTGATTTCACTCCTCACTACCTATCACAGTTTCGAAGGCCATAAAATGCCAAAATAGCACAAAAACCCCCCAAATGACCCCATTTTGGAAAGTAGACACCCCAAGCTATTTGCTGAGAGGCATGTTGAGTCCATGGAATATTTAATTTTTTTGCCCCAAGTGATTGAATCATGACCAAAAAAAATTAAAATAAAAAAATGTACAAAACATTGTCACTAAATGATATATTTCTCACACATGCCATGGTTATATGTGGAATTGCACCCCAAAATACATTCTGCTGCTTCTCCTGAGTACGGGGATACCACATGTGTGGGACTTTTTGGGAGCCTAGCCGCGTATGAGACCCCGAAAACCAAGCACCGCCTTCAAGATTTCTAAGGACATAAATTTTTGATTTCACTCACACAAATCTTGAAGGCAGTGCTTGGTTTTCGGGGCCCCGTACGCGGCTAGGCTCCCAAAAAGTCCCACACATGTGGTATCCCCGTACTCAGGAGAAGCAGCAGAATGTATTTTGGGGTGCAATTCCACATATAACCGTGGCATGTGTGAGAAATATATCATTTAGTGACAACGTTTTGTATTTTTTTTTTTTTGGTCATTATTCAGTGACTTGGGGCAAAAAAATTAAATATTCCATGGACTCAACATGCCTCTCAGCAAATAGCTTGGGGTGTCTACTTTCCAAAATGGGGTCATTTGGGGGGGTTTTGTGCTGTTTTGGCATTTTATTGCCTTCGAAACTGTGATAGGTAGTGAGGAGTGAAATCAAAAATTTATGCCCTTAGAAATCCTGAAGGCGGTGATTGGTTTTCAGGGTCCCGTACGCGGCTAGGCTCCCAAAAAGTCCCACACATGTGGTATCCCCGTACTCAGGAGAAGCAGCAGAATGTATTTTGGGGTGCAATTCCACATATGCCCATGGCATATGTGAGAAATATATCATTTAGTGACAACGTTTTGTAAAATTTTTTTTTTTTTTTTTTTTTGGTCATTATTCAATCACTTGGGGCCATAAAATTAAATATTCCATGGACTCAACATGCCTCTCAGCAAATAGCTTGGGGTGTCTTCTTTCCAAAATGGGGTCATTTGGGGGGGTTGTGTGACATCTTGGCATTTTATGGCCTTCAAAACTGTGATAGGTAGTGATAGGTAGTGAGGAGTGAAATCAAAAATGTATGCCCTTAGAAATCTTGAAGGCGGTGCTTTGTTTTCGGGGCCCCGTATGCGGCTAGGCTCACAAAAAGTCCCACATATGTGGTATCCCCGTACTCGGGAGAAGCAGCAGAATGTATTTTGGGGTGCAATTCCACATATAACTATGGCATGTGTGAGCAATATATCATTTAGTGACAACTTTGTGCAAAAAAAAATCAGTTTGTCATATTCCCGCAACTTGTGTCAAAATATAAAATATTCCATGGACTCGACATGCCTCTCAGCAAATAGCTTAGGGTGTCTACTTTCCAAAATGGGGTCATTTGGTTTTTTTTTTTGCTATTTTGGCATTTTATGGCCTTCGAAACCTTGATAGGTAGTGAGGAGTGAAATCAAAAATTTGTGCCCTTAGAAATGCTGAAGGCGGTGCTTGGGTTTTGGGGCCCCGTATGCGGCTAGGCTCCCAAAAAGTCCCACACATGTGGTATCCCCGTACTCAGGAGAAGCAGCAGAATGTATTTTGGGGTGCAATTCCACATATAACCATGGCATGTGTGAGAAATATATCATTTAGTGACAACTTTTTGTAAACATTTTTTTTTTTTTTTTTTCGTCATTATTCAATCACTTGGGACAAAAAAAAAAAATATTCAATGGACTCAACATGCCTCTCAGCAGTTTCCTTGGGGTGTCTACTTTCCAAAATGGGGTCATTTGGGGGGGTTTTGTACTGCCCTGCCATTTTAGCACCTCAAGAAATGAGATAGGCAGTCATAAAATAAAAGCTGTGTAAATTCCAGAAAATGTACCCTAGTTTGTAGACGCTATAACTTTTGCGAAAACCAATAAATATACGCTTATTGCGATTTTTTTTACTAAAGACATGTGGCTGAATACATTTTGGCCTAAATGTTTGACTAAAATTTAGTTTATTCGATTTTTTTTACTTTGTGTTATAAGAAAAATCTTTTTTTTTCAAAATTTACGGTCTTTTTGCGTTTATATCGCAAAAAATAAAAATCGCAGAGGCGATCAAATACCATCAAAATAAAGCTCTATTTGTGGGAAGAAAAGGACGCAAGTTTCGTTTCGGTACAACATTGCATGACCGCGCAATTACCAGTTAAAGCAGCGCATTGCCAAATTGTAAAAACACCTTGGGTCTTTAGACAGCGTATTGGTCCGGGGCTTAAGTGGTTAAAGTGGTTTTAAAGGCTGAAGGTTTTTTTACCTTCATACATTCTAAGATTCATGAAGGTAGAAAACCTTCTGTTTGCAGTGCCCCCATCCAGTGATGTTCAGCTGTCCCCGGACTCTCCCTCCTCATTGGCTGAAACAGCATGGGAGCCCATTGGCAATTGTCAATTGCAGCCAGTGAGCCAATTAAGAGAGAGCGGGAAAGCATAGAGCAGTGGCTCAGGAGCAAGCACACAGTGGTGCCCCCAAGGCAAGCAGCTTACTCTGGGAGGGGTCTGGGACCCGAAAAGAGATGGATTGGAGCTGCTCTGTACAAAAGCACTGTACAGAGCAGTTAAGTATAACGTGTGTTTTCTTTTTTTTTTTTTTTTTTAAACAAAGCTTTAGTACCACTTTAACTTTAATATTGTGAGTGTGTTTTAATAAAAAAAATACATTTTAAACAAATAAAATATTTTTTATGGTTGCTTTAATACAAATTGAGAACACTATGGATTTCATATTTTCTCCTTTTTGAGCTACATTTATGATTTGTCTGTGGGGTCTCCTATGAGGTTTGAGTAAGCGTTGAATTTAGCGCAAAAGGTGTCGCCTTTTAACTAATGTCCCTGTCATACCTCTGATGTCATTTTAATGCTTTAATAAAAATACCAGCAATATTCCAGATTTGTGCATGTTACTGAATCTCAAAGATGAGCTTTGCAGCACCCAGGGTTCAAGTTCACAACATGTGAGAGCGGGTCACTCACCTAGAGTGGCATTAAAATAAAGGGGGAAAAAATGAAAACGAATGCAGCCACCACTTATAAAAAGATTTTTTATTTTTTTTTTTGCATTTAGATACACTTTAAACAGTTTTGTATTCAAACTACTCAATTTTTAGACAGTACAAACAGCAATTCTTTAAAGTGGAACTTAAGGCAAAGATACCCATCTTTCCAACGGTCCCTCTGGTGCTGGCATTTTCTGTGTGTCGTTTTTCAGGCCTCTTCATTGGATGACATCACATCTGCGCAAGCCCAATAACTAGTAACCCGGCACACAGAATGGGGCCGGCCGCTGTAAGCTGAGCTGTGCATGTGCAGCTCAGCTTACACTCTGGGGATCGCTGTGATCAGGCAGGTATATGTCGTTTATAGAAGAGGAGGTCTCTTCTGCAATAAACTGCAATAAAGCCCGCTTGCTCATATTTCCACATTAAATCAACAAGGCTAAGAAGTCTTGCATCTTCACCCTGTGCTTGGCATGGTGTCTTTCCCAGCACTTTTGCAAACTTCTGGGGTCACAACATCTTCTGTCCATATGCCCGTTTTATTTCTACTACATGCAATCAGTCTATGGAGACTTGGATTAACAATAAATACCTGGAATGGAATCAAGGAGGTTCAATAGACCATCCAGACTAGCATGGGGAGACTGGCAAAATTGGACAGCTTCCAAAAAGTCTGCTGATAGAAAGGACTCCTTAAAAAGCAAAGGTGAGAAAGAGATAATTAACCAATATTCACAAATATGCATTTGCTGTTAACACTTTATGAGCCCTTTTTATTATATCATATATTGGGATGAAAAGATTTGTCCCCTCTCTCCCCTGTTCATTACTGCATTATCAGGTTGATGCCCCAGTTGAAGTCCCTCTAGGACGAAACGCGTAGGGCTTGGTTTTTTACCATTTTCTCATATTGCCCCTTTTATACCATGTGATCACTTTTTTATGTACTTGTCGGTATTATTCAAATAAAACCAATTTTTTTTTGACCTGCACCATTGGGGCTGCGTTTTTCTTCTCTCTACCCCGCATGTTGCTTGGAGCCTTCCATTTTCATTCCATCATACCCCATACAGGGTCCAACATCATCCCTCCCATCCACTCTTGCGAGCGGACACCTTGGGATAATCAAGGCAGCTAACCGGGATATTGTATACCAAGGGACCTCTACTGAAGATCCATTCCATGTTTGATCCAGTCCGAGGAAGCCCAGTAGAGTATGTCCCGTGATCGTTCATGCCTCATTGATCTGCTGTCGCTGACAGGCAGATCCACGCTTTCTGGTAAGCACAATTACATCTCTATGTCAATGGTGATAACTTGTCTCTGAGGATCCACGTGGTCATTTACCATCTATTTATCTTACCTGTTTTGGATGGACTTTTCAGTGTTTTATTATCATTATTTTTTGGTTGTGTTTCACTACAGCACCATTTTTTCACTTTTGTATTTTCACTTTTTCATTGTCCCAGCACAGTGATCTTCAATATTTTCCAAGAGGAATCACTCTCTATGGTTTCACAGCGCTGCATTTTTTGCTCACATTACTGGATTCACACCTGAGCATGTTTATATGATTTGTGAGCATTTTTGTGTATTTACTAGGAGGCACAGATGTTTGTAAGGCAGGAAATTGCTCAATTTTTACATACTCCCCCCACTGAAGTCTATTGGGGACAAACAATGTATGATCATGCTCAAAAGAAGCTCCTGTACATTTCTGGGCATTTAGCGACAGCATGGATCTATATGAAAACCTGGTGTCAAGCACTTCTGGAAACATGCTACAATTTGGGAGGCAAATTTATATTTGAAGTTACCTGCAAGACATACAACTCTGGATGCAATGGTTTATAACGGAGTGAAATTTCCGATTTTCTTTGCATAGACTCCTCAGCTAATTTCATTCTTCTTTCCACTTCTTTCTTTACCTGGGGAAATAGTAATTCTAGAAAATAACACAAAGTCATCTGTGAAAAAAGCAAAATACGTGCCTGAAAAGCCTCACGATTATTACTTTCAGGTTACATACCAGTTCCTGGCAAAGCCAAGGAGTCAGCAACTTATACTGCAGCTAAACCTTTAATTCAAATATCCTACAAAATAGCAGACTGGACATATTACAATGGCAGAAGTGCAAAAATATTTACAAGAGCTAACCTGACCAAGAAAACAGTGGTTTAATAGAAAACGCAGGCATGTTGTTAATATAAAAAATGTTATGCCGTTTAGAACAATACATTTTTTTATCTTTTTAGCTTGAATTATATTTTATGTCACATCCCTGACAAAAATACAATGGAAATTCCTGCAGTACTAAGCATCATTGCTTTGCAAACATTCTTCCAGTCCCACAACCCTCATGCTGCTTTTCCCTGGCCGGGAGCTCCACCTGATGGTGAGATTTTGCATTGCAGTTCCTCCAGGCAACTATAACAATGATGCCTAAACAGACCGTATCTAGGAAGGCTGATTTAGCCCTCCGTGTGATTGTATGTGACAGTAAGTGGAGGGTCATGCTCTTTCTCATAAAGTGGGTGGGAAGAGGGATTCCTTCCTTGACACAAAGGCCTAAGGCTTTGGCAACATTTCATTTTCCATGGCTGTGACCTAAGCAATAGCATAATATGGTAAACATGTAAAGAAATATAAAGCCAGCCATTGCTCACTTTCTTCTGAAAATGCTAGCTGCCTGCCTTTCTTTGGCTTGGCTTCAATCATTTCTGTGTAACAGACCAGAACAAACATGCAGCTAATGAAGCCAGAAGAAAATCAGAACTCCTGACTGTCACACTTCTCCCAGGTCACTGAAAAGTATTGAAGTATTTGAATCCACATGGCCAGGCAACTAGCATTTTCAGAGTTCATGGATAGCGGCCTGCATATTTTCTCAGCACAGGTTTCCTTTAATTGTATATACGGTATACCAATGTACCTCAGCTGCTAAACCATACATACTGTATATGAACCCTGCAATCAGGTACATAAAACCTTCTGTGCAATCCCTTGTGGCCTTCCTGGTAGAATTTTGCATCAGTGAGCATACAATAACTATAATAATATGTTCTACTCAGTCATTTTATTTAAAACTTAAGGCCTTGTGGCACACGGTTCGACGGCGCTTTAGGAGCGGTGTATTTACTGCTCCAAAAGCGCTGCAAAAAAGCTACTGGCAGGACTTTTTTTGACACCCTGCCAGCGCAGCGCCCCAGTGTGAAAGCACTCAGGCTTTCACACTGGGATTGCAGCTGAGGCTTTTTTCAGGTGCTATTTTTAGCACTAAAGCGCCTGAAAAACGTCTCCAGTGTGAAAGGGGTCTTAAATACAACGTAAGCAGTGTGCGATGCCAGCCTCTAATAGAGGGGCTGGCATAGCCTTATAATAATGCATTAACAACCACTTCAAGTTCTGTGTGCACTGAGATACAGCACATACTCTGCTGTGTTCTGAAACAAGGATTTCCCTGCCTTTAGGCCTGGTTCACACCTATGCATTTATTTGTGCGTTTTCAGTTTTGCAGAAACACACTACAGTCCATTTAACATGGTTTCCTATGGATGTAGTTCACATCTGTCTGTGCTTTTTATGGAAAGGGCCAGGGATTTTTTGGTTCCATAGACTTCAATGGATCAAACACATCTATTGAAAACCCCAAAATGCACCTGGAATATGCAAACTGCAACCTGCATTAGGTGTGAACCAGGCCTTAGGGTTGGTTCACCGCACTCCCATGCAATTCCAATTCTTGTGTGGTGCGATTTTGCAGTCCAATCATATGAAACTGCATGGTACTGCGCTATCATGCGTTTTGGTGCCTGCAAAACAAACTGCATTTGGGGTGCCAATAATATTACTAGTAGGCACTCAAATGCAGTTCACAAGGGCAGTGCCTTCTGATATGAACAGACCTCACTACAGATAAACAGGAGCTACATTCTTGGGCTTCCTTGCATTCTAGACTGAGACATTCTACTTGTTGCATATAAATAAGAATATCCACCAGATCTTTTTACTTTGGAATACTGCCCTGCAGACTTTACATTGTAGCAAAGTGTAATTTCCTTAGTGTTGTCACATGAAAAGATATAATAAAATATTTACAAAAATGTGAGGGGTGTACTCACTTTTGTGAGATAATGTATATCTATCTATAAATATAGATAAACAGTGTGTGTATTTTGTATTATTAAAGGGGTTGTAAAGATTTGTTTTTTTATTTTCTAAATAGGTCCCTTTAAGCTAGTGCATTGTTGGTTCACTTACCTTTTCCTTCCATTTTCCTTCTAAATGTTTTTTTTCTTTGTCTGAATTTCGCACTTCCTGTTTCTCCTCAGTAGGCAGTTCTGGCTGACTAACCCCCAGCCAGATGATGGGGGCAAGCTTACTGAGGAGGAACAGGAAGTGAGAAATTCAGACAAAGAAAACACAATTTAGAAGGGAAATCAAAGGAAAAGGTAAGTGAACCAACAATGCACTAGCTTAAAGGAACCAATTTAGAAAATAAAAAACAAACCTTTACAACCCCTTTAAGTTGCTTTTGGACTACATTGTTGAGCTGCATAGTTGAAAACGCAGTGTAATAGTATATCTGGGCTCTGTTTGTTATTGTAGTGGAGAGAAGAGGAGCGCTGTAATGAATGTAATGTGTTCCAATGAAAAAGAAAAGAAAATTAAAAACAGAGGGGCAAGTGACATTGCTCCTTAAATGGGAACTTTAGGGCCATAATTAAAGATGGGCGAACAGGCAGAAATACACCCAGTGTAAACCTGCAAGATGGTAATGGGACTTTATTATGTTTGGAGGGCGCTCCTGTAGTGTCGGTGCGCTCGCTTCTTCCTTGCGTTCATTCCCTCAGCTCCTGGGATAGACTGCTTTGCAGTACTGCTCATTTAGAACAATTTATACACAAGTATTCCAGGGAGATACACATCTTGTTTCCCCTTGTTCCTACTTTTTTTTTCTTACCATCTGGGCAAAACATTAGATCCTATTCTGTACTTTTTTTCAGATATGCTATGCGTTTTCTCATGATAAGTGGCAACTGACCACGAAACGCGTTGACTATTCAATGTTATTATGTTCCCAACACAGAGCTCGACCTCAACTGTGATTCATCTGTATCCTATAACCCATTTGTATTCATACCCAAGCAAGCATTTGGCTTTGTATACCAGTTACTTTCATGGGGCACTATGCGATCTCAGATGCGTGCATGTACAAATATATGAATTCTTATTTTTTGTATATTATCGTTTTGTATATAGATTTAAATACTCATGTTCATTCATGTATCACATGATAAGAGATATACTTTTGTTTTTATGCCAATTAAACAATCTACATGATCTCTACCACATGTCTTGTGCCTCAAAGTCCCCAAAAAAACAAAACGCTCTTTTCACCCTTGCACAGTGAGCTGCAAATTTACTGTACAATGTCGAATCTCTGGGTCATCCCCACCCAGGTTGCTTGGGGAAGCCACATCTCTGGAGCCAAGGTGAGTATAGTCCCCCCATCCACCCCCCCCCTACTGTTCTGGCCATGTCTTAGTCTTTGACTGACACTGACTCGGTACTGAAACACTGTATTCAAAATATTTTTCATTTAGAAAGCTATAGCTTTCTTTGGGTGTATTTTATAACCAACTAGCTGAATACCCGGCGTTGCCCGGTCTTCCTATCTTAACCTTTTGGGGAGGAAAATCATAGTAATATAAATATACCCATCTTTTATATAAGGGTGTAGGTAAGGGTTAATTTAACTGTCATATATTTTTATTTGGCATATAAGTAATATGTGTACCAGGTATTATTGAAATATCTCCAGGCGTACAGAAGTTATGTGGGAACATACATTTCCCATTGATTTGCATAGGACTTTAAACAAAAACCCCGACCCTCACAAATGGGGGTAGTTAAGGGATAAATTAACTATCCTATAGTTTAAGTGGACATATAAGTAACATGTGACCAAGTGTTATCGAAATATCTACAGCCGTTTGGAAGTTATGAAGTAACATGTATTTCCCATAGAGTTGAATGGGACTTTAAAGAAAAACCCTGACCATGGCAAATGGGGGTGGGTAAGGGTTAAACCACCTATCCTATGTTTGTTGCTGACATATAAGTAACATGTGTGCCAAGTTTCATGTTAATATCTTTAGCCGTTTGGACGTGATGCTGGAACATACATACATACATACATACATACATACATACATACACACACACGTTGAGTTTTATATATATATAGATAATCACATTTTGCAAAGCGTTCTCCGATTGGATGAGGTGAAGAGTGTGACATCACCGCTATGCCTCTCCACCACATCCAATCAGAGAACACTTTGCATTGATTCACAAAATGCTGAGCTGCCAACCTCCTGTGTTCACAATCCATCTGGCAGGCCACTCAGCACGGGACCCAGAAGCAAGTGGAGATCAGTGAGTAGCGGTGTCTACTACAGTTATTTCCACCTTTCAGGGTCATCAGCTACTGTAGGTATGGTATATATACATAGTTACATTTATACAAGCTTCTCTATTGTAACCATGTAAAAAAGTACCATGCCTGGAATTCATCTTTAACTGAAATGATATAGTTCGCCCCTTTGAAAGAGCAAGGGCCTATTCACACGAGACGCAATTCCATGCAGTTTGTGGCGTTCTAATCTGCATTCATACTGTATGGTAGGTTACAAATCTATTCATGTCAATGGAGACTGCTGTTACCAGAGCTCCAGTTTTTTTTACAAATTTTAAAAACATAATACTACATATATTTTAATAACAGCTATAGTATATACTGTACATGGGACTGATGTGAATGTACAATGTATATGTAAAGCGCTGCATAAATTGATGGCGCTATACAAGTACCTGGAATAAATACAAATAAATATTATTATTATTATTATTATTATACAGGATTTATATAGCGCCAACAGTTTGCGCAGCGCTTTACATCAGGGAAGACAGTACAGTCACAATACAAATCAATACAGCAGGGATCAGAGGGCCCTGCTCGTTAGAGCTTACAATCTAGAAGGGAGGGTCAAGTGGAACAAAGGGTAGTAGCTGTGGGGGATGATCAGATGGATAAATACATGCAGTATATACATATGTAGTATATAGGCTATATGCAGCATATAATATATATATATATATATATATATATATATATAATTTTTTTTTTCACCATACCGTTTCCAGAACTTGCGAAAGCTTCTCAGGCGTACGACATCCTCTGCTCAGCAATGCCTGTATGACACAGTAGAGTATTAATAGGAATTGCCAACCCACTTTGCCATAATAACATGACTCATCCTTTATACAAAGCATTCTTCAGAAAAAATAGATTTTCACTTTACATACCAATTGTATAAAACTGTAAATTGTAAAGCAAGCCATTAGTCCATGCGGAAGAGAATTCTATCATTCCTCAGGCTCCCCTCTGCTATTAACCCTGGATTGTATGTGGCGGAGGCAGATGTGCGATTGTGACTGGGAGCGCATTAGAGGGGAGGTTTTGGGGGATCAGTCACACTGCTGGGGGGACCCTGCTAAAGCAAGGAGTAAGGTATTTCTCCTAATTCCTGTACCCCGAGACTTAACAAGGCTGCAAGGGTGGATTTTGTCGAATTCCCAAAGTTGGGCTTTGTCTTTGTTTTATTGGTTACATACAGCTGAAAAGACCCAGGTGGCTAGCCACATAAACTGCACATTAAAGCGGAGGTCCGCCCAAAAAAAATAAACAAAAGGAAAAACTAGCAGCTCCACATACTGCACCTGCTGGTTTTTAATAATAGGACACTTACCTGTCCTGGAGTCCAGCAATGTTGGCACCGCATCCGCCGCCATTGGGGTTAAGGGTACTCGGCAGTGTAGCCTTTTCGGCTTCACACCGGGAACCCTAATGTGCATGCGCGAAGCCCGCTCCTCTCTCCTACTGGCCCGGCGGCCGAAAGAGGAAGAGCCCCAGCCATGACGTCAATAGCCGCGGCTGAATCTCCTTGAAGTAGGAAAGGATACCTTTCAAAGACAGGTATCCTTTCCCCCCCTGAAAGGTGCCAATTGTGGCACCGGAGGAGGGGAGGAATCAGATGAGTGGAAGTTCCACTTTTGGGTGGAACTCCGCTTTAAAACAAAAATAACCCTAATTCGTGCCCACAGTGCCCACCAAATGTATACATTAGAAAGCAGGCAACACAAACATAAGACTACTGACATAGCGAAAATACATGTTCTTGTTAACACCATCCCCACATGGAGTTCAAATTATACAATCAGCCCACATAAAGGCCTAGAAGTCTATCCATGGTCAGATCTGCCAGGGCAAGCCCAGGCACATCCAACCATGGATCCTAAGGCCTCCCATATTTGTGTGAACACCCCCTATGCTGGTAAATAAGCTTTTCTATTCTGAATGGTGTTTCCCACAGCAGTCACCCGTTCTTTACCCGTAGGAGGAGTCTCTGATTTCCAGTGTAGCATTATCATTTTACGAGCTTGAAATAAGGTCCTAGTAATAGCCTTTCTAATATGATTTTCCCATTCAAACTTGTCTAATAGATTAATAAGCAAACAAGGTTTAGGATCCAAAGGAAGCGACACTTGAAATACCCTGTTTAGGGTGCCCACCACCCCTCTCCAATATAAGTGCAGTTTTGGGCACCTTCATAATAGATGGATCAGATCATCGTGGTCTCGCCTACACCTAGTGCACATTGGAGTATTAGTGTGTATTCTATGGGGGTATAGTACACCCTCAAAAGAATGTAGAGTTGCATAAATCTCTGGGTTACATTCAAGGAGCAAGTGTTGACAGCCTGCAGAGCCTCCTCCCATCGTTTCCCATCTAGTGGACCAATGTGGACCTCCCACTTAGTCCTCACTCTTAGGAGGTGTTTCTTCAGAAATAACTGAAGCAACGTGGCATAACCTTGGGATGTAAACCCCTTGGAAGTTGCCATCTCCTTAATCAGTGTACTGAAGACATAGACCATTTAGAGTTTCTACTCTGGGCTACTATTGCATGCCATAGTTGCATGTAGTAGAAGTTTAAATGCCCCCCCATGGAGTTGGGCTTTAAAGTAAACTTTTCCTAAGGCTGGCCACACACTTTACAAATCTGATTGTACAATCTCTATGTGATCTATTTGGTTCACATAAAATCAGAAAGATCCTTGTACTGCATAGCTGATGGTAGATCTATTTGAGATTGAACAGTCAGTATACATACTGTATGGCCAGTTTAGGATTAAGGTGATTGCAGCCGTATTCTAGAGCTGCACGATTAATTGTTAAGAATTGAGATTGAGATTCTTTCCCCTTTGCGATCTTAGCAAAGAATTTTCCTGATTCTATGCAGAGTTCTCTGCTCAAGCCGACAGCTGTCAAAAAAACAAAAACAAAAACAAATAGGCAGTCTGCCAATTTCAGGACATTCCTCAGCAGCTGAGCTAACTATAAACATTGTAATGTTTTGTTCTTTAGATCAGAGAAATTAACTTAGGTCTGTAAATGAGGGAAGTTTAACCACTTAAAGACTAAACCCTTTTCTGACACTTGTTGGTTTAAAGTTAAAATCATTATTTTTTGCTAGAAAAAATTACATAAAACCCACAAACATTATGGCCCAGATTCACGTCCAGCGGCGTAACGTATGCGATTTACGTTACACCGCTGCAACTTAGACGGGCAAGTGCTGTATTCTCAAAGCACTTACTCCGTAAGTTGCGACGGCATAGCTTAAATTGGCCGGCGTAAGCCCGCCTAATTCAAATTTGGATCAGGGGGCGTGTTTTATGTAAAACTACTGTGACCCGACGTGATTGACGTTTTTGCGGAACGGCGCATGCGCATTCCGTGGAATTTCCCAGTGTGCATTGCTCCAAAGTACGCCGCAAGGACGGCATTGGTTTCAGCGTGAACGTAAATGACGTCCAGCCCCATTCACGGACGACTTACGCAAACGACATAACTTTTTCAAATTTCGACGCGGGAACGACGGCTATACTTAACATTGTTACGCCGCACTTATGCCTCATATAGCAGGGGCAACTATATGCCGGGAAAACGTTGTAACTTTACTGCGTCGGCCGCGCGTACGTTCGGGAATTCTCGTATCTAGCTAATTTGCATACTCAACGCGGAATTGGACGGAAGCGCCACCTAGCGGTAAAAAAAAAAAGCAGTTAAGATCCGACGGCGTAAGAGACTTACGCCTGTCGGATCTAATGGATATCTATGCGTAACCGATTCTAAGAATCAGGCGCATAGATACGACGGGTCGGATTAGGACTTACGACGGCGTACATGGCGCTGCGCCGTCGTAAGTCCTTTCAGAATCTGGCCCTATATATATATATATAATTTTTTTTTTATTTATTTTTTTAAGCAGAGACCCTAGAGCCCAGGTGTCAAACAAAAGGCCCGTGGGTCGAATCCGGCCCTTCAGGCCATTTCATCTGGCCCTTGCACCTTTTCTGCAGCTGCAGGAGAGCTCCAGCCCTCCTCTGGTCCTCCTCCAGACCCCTACTTTCTGCTTCCAAGCAATGCATACAGCTACTTTCCAGCATCAGCATAAGGAAAGGGAGTGCACTGTGATGTAAGGGAGAGTGGGGAGACTTAACTTCTGATGGTGGGGTGGCTCTTGACATCTAATGTAAGGGGAGAGGAAGCGCTGGACATCTAATCTTACAGATACAACTGGCCCTTTTGAGGACAATCATAATGCTGATGCGGCCCAAGATGAATTTCATTCAGATTTCAACCTTTAGAAATGAAATGAACATGTTAGCCTCTACTTGCAGTTAGTGATCGGGGCAAAGAAATAAAAAAGTGTCTGAGACAGGTTCTATCTTAACTGGCAACTTGCTCATAGCAAACCAATTGGCAACTATATTTCATATTTTCTACCTAGCTACGAAAAATAAAATGTAAAAGCTGACTGGCTGCACTCCAGTTGAGACAAAGGGTAGATTGCCTCTGAAGCCTGATCCATGTTCAGATGGTGCTCTAGACTCAGCTACAGACAGGCGGTGAGGAAGAGATGCGATGGCTCCTCACCTCCTGTTTTAACCCCATTTTTGCAGACAAATGCGCTTGCAGTTGAGGAGCATTTGGGTCACTTCTTCATTTACCTGACTGTGTCGGGTAAACTTTGCCATGGGCATAAAGCAGGGCAGCTGCAGCATGTAAACACCCCCGGTCTGCTGTCTATTGCCGCCCCCCAACCACAAGACTAAACAAAGCCAAAGTTTGTCCCAGAAACTCCCCTCAATAATCTAGGTCACTGGCTCAGAAATAATTGAAGTCAAAGGATCAGAATAACAAATGAGTTCAGCCATGGCAGCCTCCGTGTTTCTCACATGACAGGTTCCCTTTAACCCTTCCACTCCCTCCGATATATGTCACTTGTCAGTGGTGGTAGCAGCAGCAGATTTTACACAAATCTGATAAGTCAATAATCGGTTATCAGGTGGGAGCATTCCTCCGGTAGTGTAGCCCCACCGCCAGCTTTCCTGGGGTTTGCTGTCCTAGCTGGGACCTGGTGCCACCAGCAGGCTGGGTTCTCTTGGGTAGAGTGGAGGGAGACCAGCGAATGTCTATTCTGATCTCCATTATCTAGAGACAGACTGGAAGAAAAGTGCATAACATCCATTCCAGCTTCGCCTATCACTTTACCTGGCCGCTGCAGCTGGGGAAAAGCCAATGGAGTGTGATCTGTGTTCCATTAGCTTCAGTGGATGGCAGGTGAGACAGAAAATAAGGTTTAGTGAAAAAAAAGGGTAAAAATGTGTTGCACTCATGTACCTACCCCCCCCCCCCCCCACTCAAATGTAAACTTCATTTGTGATACACGTTAGAAATTGCTGCCTACACCAGTGAGTGAGATCAGTAATTCTAGGCCCATTATTGTTGGGTAACTCAAAACCAGGGGTCTCCAAATTGTGGCCCTTTGCTTGCCTTTATCTGGCCCTTGGGGCACCATTTCTCACATTGATACACACAATGGGTCACTATTCTTCCCACTTACACCGATGATGGGGTGCTATTCCTCCCACTAATGCCAATGATGGGGCACTACTCCTTGCTCTGACACCAGTGATGGGGCACTATTCCTCACACTGACACTGATGATGGGGCACTATTCCTCACACTAATGCCAATGATGGGGCACAATTCCTTGCACTGACACCAATGATGGAGCACTATTCCTCCCACTGATGATGAGGCACTATTCCTCCCACTAATGCCAATGATGGGGCACTATCCTTGCACTGACACCAATGATGAAGCACTATTCCTCCCACTGACACCAATGATGGGGCACTATTCCTCCCACTGACACCAATGATGGGGCACTATTCCTCCCACTGACACCAATGATGGGGCACGATTCCTCCCACTAACACCAATGATGGGGCACTATTCCTCCCACTAACACCAGCGATGGGGCACTATTTTTCCCACTAATGCCAATGATGGAGCACTATTCCTCCCACTGACACCAATGATGGGGCACTATTCCTCCCACTAACACCAATGATGGGACACTATTCCTCCCACTGACACCAATGATGGGGCACTATTCATCCCACTGACACCAATGATGGGGCACCATTCCTCCCACTGACACCAATGATGGGGCACTATTCCTCCCACTGACACCAATGATGGGACACTATTCCTCCCACTAACACCAATGATGGGGCTCTATTCCTCCCACTAACACCAGCGATGGGGCATTATTCCTCCCACTTACACCAATGATGGGGCACTACTCCTCCCACTAACACCAGCGATGTGGCACTATTCCTCCCACTAATGCCAATGATGGAGCACTATTCCTCCCACTGACACCAATGATGGGGCATTATTCCTCCCACTTACACCAATGATGGGGCACTATTCCTCCCACTAACACCAGTGATGGGGCACTATTCCTTGCACTGACACCAATGGTGGCGCACTATTCCTCCCACTTACACCAATGGTGGTGCACTATTCCTCCCACTTACACCAATGATGGGGCACTATTCCTACCACTAACACCAGTGATGGGGCACTATTCCTTGCACTGACACCAATGATGGGGCACTGTTATTTGCACCAAAATCAATGATGGGGCACAATTCCTTGCACTGACACCAATGATGGCACATTATTTCTTCCCCTGATACCAACAATAGGGGACTATTCCTCCTACTAATGCCAATGATGGGGCATTTTTACTCCCATTATTTTGGAACCTTTTCTACTCACTGGCACAGTCCGGCCCTCCTAAAGTCTGAAGGACAGTAAACTGGCCCTTTGTTTAGAAAGTTTGGAGACCCCTGCTCCCCCGCTTTTAAAGCTTGCCTATGGAAAATGTAGGGTACTGAGTGTTGCCACCATTTCCCCAGCTCAGGTAACTATAAGGGTTGACATGTTGGGTATCTATCTAATCGGTGTGACCTCGCCTTTTATATTTTACTAGAAAACGACGTAATATATTGCATTTGTGTTCCCTAAAATGAAGGTAAGTGTACTTTTTTACTGACATTTTGCACCTGATAAACCATTGCACGAACACCATGTGACGTAAACCAATGTCACTAGCACCATTTTATTCTCCAGGGTGGCAAAGCAGTGGTAGGTAATAGGAGGAGAATACCTTGTGATATTCCTGGGTGAACTGCTCCTCATCTGTGAAGCTGACATGCATTTGGTATTGCTGTATGAAAATGTTGTCAGTGTAGAAGCAAGCACAGGAATAGGAGAGTCCGCCGGAGCCGTGTGCCATGGTATAGAGCGGTCACTGGACGGAGCCCATCACTCTCCTCCACACAAACACACAGCTACCTCTCTCTCTACTTCCGGCCACGTGACAGACGCGCCCCGCCCCACACTTAGGGATCGTCTGTAAATACACGAGCTGTCCTGTGCAGTGCTGTACTGTAGTGCTGTGTGCGCTGTATTGAAGTTAGGAAGTGTGACACGGACCTTTAGCTTGTGTCACAGTTAATGAAGTCCGCAGGAAACTGTGCCCACTCTGTGGATTAGGGCAGGCTCATGTAGTTTCTATCCTAGTTATTGAGTTCCTGGAGCTGGCAGCATGGAAGACAAGGGGGTGTTCTAGCAGTCAGCTGCCCATCTCCAGGTTCTCATGTCACAGCTGAACCAGGCTGACCATGGAGCCCCTTCAGGTGGCAGAGGAGGTGGTGGAGTCCAGTCCCAATAAGCTGGAAGATATTTACAGACTACTGGCTGAAGGCTCATTTCCATCTTCCTTCTGCTCCATCAAGAAGAAAAACCTGAAAAGATATGCCCGCAAGTTTATCCTAGAAGGTCAGATGATATTATTTCTATGTCTGGGGGCAATGCCACCCAGAGTAGATGTACTGCCGATCACTAACCGCACGTAGACGCTTTAACATGTTCATTTCATTTATAAAGGTTGAAATCTGCAGCTTTCATTAAAGGAATAACTTTCATGAGGTCCTTGTTCAGGCGCTTCCTGTTATAGGGTGCCAACTTTATAGGGTGACAACTGCGTTGTCACTAGGGATTAAGGATGAGCTCAGGCGTGTTCGCAAGTCCACATGCCCGCGCCCGCAAGGAAACTGTCATTTTGTGGTGCTAATCACAGGCAGTGAGACAATTCACAATCTGCGGCTGCACAGATTGGCAAATGTCTCACTACCTGTGATTAGCGCTGCGGAGTGTCAGCTTCCTGGCGGGCACGTGGACTTGCGAACACGCCTGAGCTCATCCTTACCAGGGATGAGCTCAGATGTGTTTGAATCCTAGTCCAAACCCACCAGAGTTTTCCTACCGGGAAATAATAAACAGTGTAATGAATCTGCACTGTGATAACATGTGACTGCTGGCAGACAAAGTTTGGCATACCCAAACCTAACGACTTATACCCCTTTCACATGGGCGACCCAAACAGGTCTCGAACTCGATCGGACCATCCATTGCACTCTATGAAGCGGCAGATGTCAACTGACATCCGATCCTATCCACTAAAAATAGACAGATGGGGAGCGTTCCCCATGCATCTGGCAGATCGGATCGAATGACAGTCGACAGCCCATAGAGAACAGCGGACTGCGTCTGCTGATGCACGGGCCTGTCATCTTCCTGTTCTGCGAGGATCAGCAGAGGGATCCCCCGCTAAGCAGGCGGACTCCGCCAGTGTGAAAAGGGCCTTACAGTATCGTGTTGATGCCGGCACTGCATCATTACACAATATTGTAATAGCAGTGTATTACAATAGCATGTAGCGATGCAGTGCCTGCATCAAGAAAGCTGTCACTATACAAAGCCAATCATAAGCAGCTGGGACATTTTCCACAGCCAGACGTATACACGCTCCTTTTATGTGTGTAGCTGCGGGGCCCAGTACAGTTCCAGCTTCCTGGCAGTATCACTAGGACATCCCTAGTTGTCACCCTGTCTCCATGCACTTGGTCCCCCAAGGAATTCCACAAGGATTTATAAACTCTGGTGATACCAATGTTGCCAACCTACCAGATTGAAATTTACTGGCACAGCCCAGTTTTTACTGGCATTTACAAAAGTAAAAAAACAAAAAACGATTTTAAGTGCAAATTTCAGTATTTATTCTACATACAAGTATGATATGCAATCAACAATGTGATTTAATGTAAATTATAGGGCACAACAACATATTTCTTATTTTATTTTCGATATAGCAAAATACATTAGAATGGGCAGGCACCCTTGCTCCCATCCTGCAGACCTGCACATGAGTTTCCGGCCGCTCCGCTCAGTTTCCCTTGCAACATGGCGTCACACAACACGCTCAGGCACCGTCTCCGCCAGACCTGCCTCTGCTGGCGCTGCCCAAACACACTGTAGCAGACGCTTGGGTGGTCTTGGCATCACAGCTGTATTTTTTTTACGGGCAGCCTTTTCCTGTCACTGGCATTTACTAGCAGGTGAAAAGTGAATGTTTTTTACTGGTTGCCAGTAAAAATACTGATGGTTGGCAACACTGGGTGATACTTCTTCTCTAACTCCAGACAGAATTTTTCAGATTTGAAGATTTACAACCTCTGCCGGGTTTTTATTGCTCTGTTTTCTCATTAGGAAGATCAGCACACGCATGCAATAAAAACTTCTGTTTTTTAACCTGAAATGTGGACACACTTTATTCAGATGCTTTGTGCTGACTGAAGGGTGAGTGTGCTGGGGAAGTTACAGTGGACAAGACTAGGTATGGCTAGAGCACATTCCTGTGTTATTGATTTATTATACCCGAAAAAGTTACTATATTCTATTTGCACAATACAAATGGCATAGTTACTGCATTCAGAGGGCCAGATCCACAGTGAGAGTACGCTAGCGTATCTACTGATACGCCGGCGTACTTTCAAATTTCCTGCGTCGTATCTTTAGTTTGAATCCTCAAACCAAGATACGACGGCATCTGGGTTTGATCCGACAGGCGTACGGCTTCGTACGCCTTCGGATCGTAGATGCAATACTTCGGCGTCCGCTCTGTGGAGTTTGCATCTTTTTCCGTGTCGGGTATGCTAATTAGCTATTTCCGACGATTCACGAACGTACGCGCGGCCGTCGCATTTTCTTACGTCGTCTCTAGTCGGCTTTTTCCAGCGTATAGTTAAAGCTGCTTTTTTGCGGCGTATAGTTAGATTTGCCATGTTAAGTATGGCCGTCGTTCCCGCGTCGAAATTTGAATTTTTTCTTTTTTTTGCGTAAGTCGTCCGTGAATCGGGATGGACGTAAGTCACTTCTAAGTTTAAAAAATGACGTCCTTGCGACGTCATTTTGCGCAATGCACGGCGGGAAATTTTGAAACGGAGCATGCGCAGTTCATTCGGCGCGGGGACGCGCTTCATTTAAATGGAACACGCCCCCTAATCGCCGATTTGAATTCCGCCGCCAGAAATACACTATGCCGCCGTAACTTACGGCACAAAATCTTTGAGGATTTGAAAGAACGCCAGGTAAGGTACGGCGGCGTAGCGTATCTCTGATACGCTGCGCGGGTGCATATCTATGTGGATCTGCCCCAGAGTTTTTTAAAGGGCGCCATCATGTATGGCGCCCTTTAAAAAAGGGCGCCATACATGATGCAATATAAGCAATATCCAGTCATTTTTCTAAAATCGTAGATTTTTTTAATTTATAATATTAATATAAAATCATTATCACATATTCAAAGTCCCTCTGTCATCCTCATTTGTCCCTCATTTTGATCGGATCTATATAGTTGTATATAAAATGCACTATTTCTCTCTCAAAAAGTTGGCAGGTGTGATATTCCACAAATTTCACAGATGAATGGTGGCTGTGATAGACAGTCAATTGATGTACAGTATCTCTCAGAATGTAATATGAATGGTAAATGGCATGTGTAAGTCAATACTGTATGGAAAATGACATGTACTATGTTTGAAGAAAAATCGCCAAAATCGTCCCCCTTCCCATGCCCCACAATTCCCCCCAATTTGACATACTATCTCTCATATAGGTTTGAGCATATTTGTAAATGTTATTATAAAGTGGAACTGCTGGAAAACGGGTAAATTCCTATCATAGGAAATACATATACAGTGCCTTGAAAAAGTATTCATACCCCTTAAACATGTTCACATTTTGTCATGTTACAACCAAAAACATAAATGTATTTTTTGGGGATTTTGTGTGATAGACCAACACAAAGTGGCACATAATAGTGAAGTGGAAGGAAAATGATAAATGTTTTTTATTTTTTTACAAATAAATGAAAAGTGTGGCATGCATTTGTATTCAGCCCCCCAATACTTTGCAAAACCACCTTTCACTGCAATTACAGCTGCAAGTCTTTTTGGGGATGTCTCTACCAGCTTTGCGCATCTAGAGAGTGCCTGTTTTGCCCATTCTTCTTTGCACAAGCTCTGTCAGATTGGATAGAGAATGTCTGTAAAAAACAATTTTCAATTCTTGCCACAGATTCTCAATGTGATTTAGGTCTGGACTGTGACTGGGCAATTCTAACACATGAATATGCTTTGATCTAAACCATTCCATTGTAGCTCTGGTTGTATGTTTAGGGTCGTTGTCCTGCTGGAAGGTGAGTCTCAAGTCTTTTGCAGACTCTGACAAGTTTTCTTCTAAGATTGGCCAGTATTTGTCTCCATCTATCTTTCCATCAACTCTGACCAGCTTCCCTGTCCCTGCTGAAGAAAAGCATCTCCACAACATGATGCTGCCACCACCATGTTTCACGATGGGGATGGCGTGTTTAGGGTGATGTGCAGTGTTTTAAATTTTGGTCTCATCTGACCAGAGCACCTTCCTCCCACATGTTTTCTGTGTCCCCCACATGGCTTCTTGCAAACTGCAAACAGAACTTTATATGGTTTTCTTTCATTAATGGCTTTCTTCTTGCCACTCTTCCATAAAGGCCAGATTTGTGGCGTGCACGACTAATAGTTGTCCTGTGGACAGATTCTCCTACCTGAGCTGTGGATCTCTGCAGCTCCTCCAGAGTTACCATGGACCTCTTGGCTGCTTCTCTAATGTTCTCCTTTCCCGGCCTGTCCGTTTAGGTGGACAGCCTGTCAGCCATGTCTTGGTAGGTTTCCAGATATGCCATACTCTTTCCATTTTTGGATGATGGATTGATCAGTGCTCCATGAGATGTTCAAAGCTTGGGAGATTTTTTTATACCCTAACCCTGCTTTAAACTTCTCCACAACTTTATCCCTGACCTGTCTGGTGTATTCCTTGGCCTTCACGATGCTGTTTGTTCACTAAGGTTCTCTAACAAACCTCTGAGGGCTTCACAGAACAGCTGTATTTATACCAAGATTAAATTACACAGAGGCGGACTCTACTTACTAGTTAGCTGACTTCTGAAGGCAATTGGTTCAACTAGATTTTAGTTAGGGGTATCAGAGTAAAGGGGACTGAATATAAATGCACGCCACACTTTTCAGATATTTATTTGTAAACATTTTTGAAAATTATATATAATTTTCCTTTTATTTTACAATTATGTGCCACTTTGTGTTGATCTATCAGATAAAATTCCAATAAAAAACATTTAAGTTTTTGGTTGTAAAATGACAAAATGTGGAACATTTCAAGGGGTATGAATACTTTTTAAAGGCACTGTATGTTTTCAGTTTCACCTGCAAAAGTATTCATGACTATTCAGCAGTTCCTGGGATTGGCTAAACTGCTCTTTTTTTTTTTTGGTTCAGGTGGCTGCTTGTACTATGTTGGCCCAAAAAATGAAGAAAAGAGAGAAGTAGTTGTGGATCCAGAAAAAAGACATACTATCTTCCTAGAGAACCATCTAACAGAGTCTGGGCATCATTTAGGCCAGAAGAAAACTGTGAACAGGATTCAAAGCAGATATTACTGGCTTGGTGTAGTAAAGGATGTAATAGATTGGGTAAGTCGTATGTGATCAGTTAAAGTGGAACTAAACACACCGATTTAACGGTTTCCCTATGCTGTTACACTCGAGACATGCAATGAATAATAACTGTCAGTTTCTTGTGCTCTCAAACAAACTGTCAAGTTATCAAATGACACATCAACATCACATGTGCAGTACCATGGCAACTGCAGGTCAAACAGAAACAAACATGGCAGCTTCCTTGGCTGTAACGATAGAAGGGTTTGGCTCCACTTTAAAAAGCTGACAACAATCACATGATTTGTAATGAGTACATATACTTACCTTCATTCCACACCCCTTCTGCTCCTTTTTGTTTGCTCTGATCAAGGAGTTCCTTTCCTATGTAACTCTAGGGCCCCGTACACACGAGGAGACATGTCCGATGAAAACGGTCCGCGGACCGTTTTCATCGGACATGTCTCCTGGGAGCTTTTGGTCTGATGTGTGTACACACCATCAAACTAAAATCCCCGCGGACAGAGAACGCGGTGACGTAGAAGACACCGACGTTCTCAAACACGGAAGTGCAATGCTTCCACGCATGCGTCGAATCAATTCGACGCATGCGCGGGATTTCGGGACGCTGGTTACACGTCATAACCAGCGGACATGTCCGATTAGGTGTACTAACCATCGGACATGTCCGACGGACATGTTTCCAGCGGACAAGTTTCTTAGCTTGCTAAGAAACTTTTGTCCGCTGGAAACCTGTCTGCTAGGCCGTACACACGGTCGGACATGTCCGCGGAAACTGGTCCGCAGACCAGTTTCAGCGGACATGTTCGACCGTGTGTACGCCGCCCAAGACACAACTTGAAGCCTACTGTACCTAGGACTGGAGGACTCTGTGCATGCCCCTGTGTGATAGAATTGTGTGAGTCACCAAGCACCAGTTCTGTCAGGTAGCAGGAAGAGCAGTGGGTGACATGCCCCCCATACCCACAAGTACTTATATGTTGCTTTGCTCTGCTTTGACAAAATACAGGTTCACTTTAATAACTACATTTATAAAGACAATCTACAGTATTTTCTCTCCTCTATGGAGGATTTAATTCTGAAGAAATTCACATGCCTGTACGTTTTTTACATCCCATGCAAAAAAGTTAGGTGAAGGTGGACAGTTCATTCAGAAAATGAGAATGCCAACAACAATACTTTTAGTAACCAGGGCAGCCAGATGCATAGGATGAATGCCAGTTTGGAAAGTAGAATAGTTTAGCAGGTGAATCGTTAGAAGTACAAAACATGGTTTTCTGAAGTCTACCCTTTTTAAACCAAGAATTGGAGTACAGTGCTTAATTTTTTTTGCATTTCTGTGTTTTCTGGTGCAGATCAAAGTATGTGAAACTTGTCAGAACGCTGAATATCACAAGTACCCCTGTAAAAAACTCAAACCCGTGAAAGTGGATTATCCGTGGGAAGTCCTAGGAGTAGCATTCCATGGTATGAATAACTCTTGGCCTCTGCAATTGCATGGAATCAACTTTTGAATTGTTTTTTTTTATTATTTTTAGTTATTTTTTTTGTACAAAAATTACAACTTCTGCCAATTGAAATGGCAAAGTAGTTTTTAACCACTTAAGACCCGGACTAATATGCAGGTTAAGGACCTTGCCCCTTTTTGCGATTCGGCACTGCGTTGCTTTAACTGACAAGAAAATTGCGCGGTCAAGCGATGTGGCTCCCAAACAAATTTTTTTCACACAAATAGAGCTTTCTTTTGGTGGTATTTGATCACCTCTGCGGTTTTTATTTTTTGCGCTATAAACAAAAATAGAGCGACAATTTTGAAAAAAATTCAATATTTTTTACTTTTTGCTATAATAAATATCCCCCAAAAAGATATAAAAATACATTTTTTTTCCTCAGTTTAGGCCGATACGTATTCTACATATTTTTGATAAAAAAAATCACAATAAGCGTTTATCGATTGGTTTGCGCAAAATTTATAGCGTTTACAAAATAGGGGATAGTTTTATTGCATTTTTGTTAATATATATTTCTTTACTACACTACTAATGGCGGCGATCAGCGATTTAATTTTTTTGTGAGTGCGACATTATGGCGGACACATCGGACAATTTTGACCAATTTTTTGGGACCATTGTCATTTTCACAGCAAAAAGTGCTATAAAAATGCACTGATTACTGTGAAGATGACAATTGCAGTTTAGGAGTTAACCACTAGGGGGCACTGTAGGGGTTAAGTGTGACCTCATAGGTCTTTCTAACTGTAGGGGGGCGGGGCTGTACGTGTGACGTCAATGATCGTCTTTCCCTATATCAGGGAACAGACGATCAATGACACTGCCACAGTGAAGAACAGGGAAGGTGTGTTTACACACACCTCTCCCCGTTCTTCAGCTCCGATGACTCGAGTCCCGCGGGCGTGGTCACAGAGCTTAAGACCGGGTCGCGAGCGTGCCGCCGGCGGCACGCTCGCGACCCCACGGCTGGGCTTAAAGAGACACGTACAGGTACGTGATTGTGCCCAGCCATGCCATTCTGCCGACGTATATCGGTGTGAAGGGGTCCTTAAGTGGTTAATAACCTTTTAAACTGCAAAATTATTTGTATGAAAATAATGTGTATTTTTCAGCACTTTCAGTATGTGCCCATTGATGTATAAATAACAGAAGGTGTTATTGCACATGTAATAAAGTATGTTGTGTTAAAGTGGATGTAAACCCTCACATACCCAGTGATGTGAACAGCCTCAGATGATACACAGAGATTAAACAAATCTCCTTACATAAGCTTTACATGTATATCTGCTGTCTTCAGCTTTATATACTGTTTAGAAAGTGCACGTCCTGTTATAATTTTCTCTTCCTGTACCAGCAGGAGGAGGGGAGTCTTTCCATACACTGTGAGACAGCTGATTGGAGGAAAGACACCCCCCCCCCCCCTCTCCTCATAGGAGAGTCTTGCATAGCTGTGCTGTGAATTGACCAGCTGTCTGCTAATCTTTTTATAGCACCCACCCTGACACAAATTTCAGCATGGTTTTATCACAGAGAGTCAGAAGATATCATGCTGATAACAGAAGAACAGAGAAGGAGACAGCAACAGGAGACAGTGCAGATATACAGCAAAACCTTGGTTAGAGAGTAATGCCGCGTACACACGATCAGTCCATCCGATGAGAACGGACCGATGGACTGTTTTCATCGGTTAACCGATGAAGCTGACTGATGGTCAGTCGTGCCTACACACCATCGGTTAAAAAAACGATCGTGTCAGAACGCGGTGACGTAAAACGCAACGACGTGCTGAAAAAAAATGAAGTTCAATGCTTCCAAGCATGCGTCGACTTGATTCTGAGCATGCGTGGATTTTTAACTGATGGTCGTGCCTACTAACGATCGGTTTTGTCCTATCGGTTAGGAATCCATCGATTAATTTTAAAACGAGTTGCCTTTTTTTTAACCGATGGTTAACTAACCGATGGCGCCAACACATGATGGGTTTTGACCGATGAAAACGGTCCATCAGACCATTCTCATCGGTTTAACCGATCGTGTGTATGCGGCATAACTTGATAAGCTAATTTTTTAAATACATTTTGACTTGATATACAAGCGATGTCTTAATATACAAGTAGCGTCATGTCACAACTGAGTGTAAAAAAGAAGAGAGGCTCCTCTAAGTGTAGCAACAGTAACCTCTCTTCTCTTTTATACTCTGTAGCTCCTGCTGGATTTTGCTTCTAACCCCCTTGTGGACATCAACGGACATCAATGCACCTCTATGGAAAAACTGATCCGCATCCTTCATCATCCGATTTTTTTAAACTGATCAAAGCTCTTTTTTTCTTCCGTTTTTAAAAGAACGAATCGGACGAAAAACGCATGTAAACTGACAAATGGTCAGTTTTTCATCCGTTTTTGCATTGGTAGTGGAAGTAAAAAAAATTGATGAAAAACTGATGAGCACTCATGAAAAAAATGCCTGAAAAATGATGAAAAGCTGAAGAATACTTCATCCATTTTGACGTGGCTGAACTTATGAAATGAGTGTGTAAAAGGGGTGTAAAAGGGGCCTTAAAAAGGAGTTTTACACTGGGGCCGCCCATGCCTTTTAGCTGCGCTTTTCAGCCGCTAGCGGGATGAGCTTTTAACCCCAAAGAAGGGGTTAAAAATGCCCGTGTTGTGGCGCTGCAGTGCTTCGGAATTGCTTTTCAGGTGCTTTGGAAGTGCTGCGCATTCTTTGCAGTGGGCAAGGGTATTTTGGGAGTGCTGTATACAGCGCTCCCAAACCGCCCCAAAGATGCTGCTTGCAGGACTTTTTCTAATGTCCCGCAAGTGCACCGCTCCAGTGTGAAAGCACTCGGGCTTTCACATTCGGGCAGCATGGAAGGCAGTTTTTAGGTACTTTACATGTGCTATTTATTGCGCTATAATGCCTGAAAACTGCCTCAGTGTGAAAGGGGTCTAAAAGTCAGCAGCTACACATACTGTAGCTGCTGACTTTTAACATTAGGACACTTGCCTATCCTGGAGTCCAGCGATGTCGGCCCCGCAGCCGATGTTTACATCGGCTGGTCTAGTTCTGCCGCCGCCATTGCTGGTAATGGAACCCGGCAGTGTAGCCTTTTGGCTTCACGGCGGGGATCCTACTGCGCATGCGCGAAGCGTGCTGCGCTCTCTCACTGGTGCAGCAGAAGGGAAGAAGGAGGCGGCCGAGCTGGTGACGTACTTCACAGCGTCACCGGCCTCCCAGAAGTGGGGACGGGGTACCCCCATTCCCCCTGAAAGGTGCCAAATGTGGCACCGGAGGAGGGGAGGAATCAGATAAGCGGAAGTTCCACTTTTGAAAAACATTTGAGACACTACATGGGGCTATGTGGTCAATTAAAGATACAAATAATATCCAGTATTCTTGTTAATTGAAATGAAATCTACACTTTGTTATATAGGGAATATGCGGGTGATGTAGCTGCCATATACAGTATACTCTGACATATTTCTTTCTTTGGTTTTTATAGGGCCATTTCCTCCAAGCTCTCAGGACAGTACATATGTAATAATGGTAACTGACTTTTTCACAAAGTGGACAGAAGCCATGGCAGTTTCTAACAATGATGCAGCCTCTGTAGCCAAAGTGTTGGCCTCTGTTTATTACAGGTGTGTATGTAAATTGTACTGATTGAAGTAATCTCCAGTGTGATTTCCTGCATTTCAGGCAAATGTGTAAGAAAATGAATCAAGCAAACTATGCAAATGAGAACCTGTCTCTTTGTAAAGAGCCAAGACTGATCACATCCTAAAGTGGTAATAAACACCACTTGCCAAATTGTACCTACAGGTAAGCTTATAATAAAGTCTACCTGTAGGTACAAGGAATACCCCCTTTGGGAAATATGCACTATTTTTGCAGCCGGGGACATCACTGTTGCATGGGCACTGCGCTCTGAAGAGATGGCATACTGAGTATGTTGTTCTTTCTTAGCACTGTACCGTGGCTTTGGCTCCTGTGCCCATGCGTAGAAGTGATATCATCGCAGTTTGGCCGTTTAAACAGCCAGAGTCCACAAAAGGGGAAGGAAGACCAGATGAAGATGTTATCTCTGTCAGGGGTGACAGCGTACTTCTGGAGGGCTTGGTTTTAAGGTGAGTGTCATAATGTGCTAGTATGTGATGCATACTAGCAAATTATTACATTAACTTGTAGGGACCATATTTTTCATTTATTTGTTTTTTAAGACTTTACTTCCGCTTTAAAGGAAGCCTATCATGAGACAAGAATGAGCAGATTTTTGCAGCTGGGATGACAGGTGAATGCGAATAGAGGTGGCTGCACAGCCTTTACAAAGTAATGACAGGCTGAGAGGAGCTGTTGCTCTCTGCATGTAGCTGAACAACTAGCAGTTACTTGTGGTTAGGGATAGATGTCCAAGCCTGGATGTATCTTTCTGTGTCCAAGGTCGCTCACCTGTCCTTAACGTGGTTATAAAGGTTAAGGGTTATTTACCTTCATGCATGCTTCAGGGTGCAGCTCCCCCCTCAGCCCCCCTAATACTTACCTAAGCCTGATCTCGATCCAGCGACATGCACGAGACCTGAGGTTCTCCCAGGTCTCTCCCTCCTGATTGGCTGAGATGTAGCAGCGTGAGCCATTGGCTCATTGAGGCAGAAGTGGGGGGGGGCTGAGCCGTGCTATTTGTGTCTTATGGACGCAGAGAGCCAGCTCAGGAGTGAGCACTCATGAATTCCCCCACAGCAAGCGGCTTAATATGGGGGCACTCAGCACTCGGCAAGGGAGAGGGGCCCAGAGTACCGGTGGGGGACCTGAGAAGAGGAGGATCAGGGCTGCTCTGTGCAAAACCACTACACAGAGCAGGTAAGAATTACATGTTTGTTTTTAAATACATTTTCTTCCGTTACAAACACTTTAACAGCATATAACTGCGGCTACATGTGAACAGCAAAGGCTCCTGTCAGCCTGTCATTACTTTGTACATGCTGAGCGGCTGACACTGTTCTCATAAACCTGTATCCCAGCAGCAATAATCTGCTGATTCTTGCTGCTGGAATATGCTGTAGACTGGTAATGTGTCAAGGAGGTCTTATTGTCTGTACAAATCTGTGCACTCTGTATTTGTAATAATTATAATGTATTGTGTACTTTTTACACCTCTAATATGTTGTTTTTTTTTTTTTTTAAATACTGTGTAGCACACTCTAGTGTGCTACTAATGTAGGTAAAATTTATACTGACTCATGTCTAAACCAACCATGTTTAGAGTCTTTGATTCTGGGTCAGTTATTAAAGTTCAGGGCAGCAGGACTCATACAGACAGCTCTCTGGTACCTCCCCCTGGTTCTGGAATTTTGAAGAATGTTCTGGAAGCTGGAGCACGGCTAGGAGGGTTGTTATACATATTTAGAGGAGCTTAGCCAATCCCCAGGTGGTGGGCCTGGCAGGTGACTAACCTTAAATATGAATGAGTCATGCTGGAAGGAGGGGGGGGCGCTGCTTCGAGCCGGGGCTCGGGTGGTAGCCTGGGAGGATCCTGACAACAGCAGAAGCTTGGAGGTAGACTTTCCTGAGATGCAGCAGGAGCAAGGAGGACAATGTGAGTACTACAGCACAAGGGGAGAGACTGCCACATATAGCAGGTCTCTCTTGAAGACAGTGGTGTGCTTAAAGGGGTTGTAAAGGTGCAATTTTCTTTTCCCTAAATAGCTTCCTTTACCTTAGTGCAGTCCTCCTTCACTTACCTCATCCTTCCATTTTGCTTTTAAATGTCATTATTTCTTCTGAGAAATCCTCACTTCCTGTTCTTCTGTCTGTAACTCCACTCAGTAATGCAAGGCTTTCTCTCTGGTATGGAGTGTCATGTTCGCCCCCCTCCCTTGGACTACCGGAGAGTCAGGACGCTCACTAACACACAGCTCCTTTCTCTATCTGCAACATAGAGAGCGTCCTGACTCTCCTGTAGTCCAGGAGAGGGGGCGAGCATGACACTCCACACCAGGGAGAAAGCCTTGCATTACTGTGGTGAGTTACAGACAGAAGAACAGGAAGTGAGGATTTCTCAGAAGAAATAAGGACATTTAAAAGCAAAATGCAAGGATGAGGTAAGTGAAGGAAGACTGCACTAAGGTAAAGGAAGCTATTTAGGAAAAAAAATTGTACCTTTACAACCCCTTTAAGTCTGCTTTAAACCTTGCCTTGGGAGATCCCCAGAGAGTCAGTCGGGTAGACTAGTGGAGAGAGTCAGTCCGGTAGGCTGCTGAAGAAGCAGCCAAGTGGGCTAGCATTTACTGCAGTGATAGAGCTGGGACCAGTGTGTCTACAGGGGAGTTGGAGGTACTCCAGGATGCAGTTCACAATACATTGTGCTACTTTCTAAGGGACTGAGAATTCCTAGCCTGTAAGGGTCTGTTTCTGATCTTACACAGACTGTTAGCTTGCACAGAGAAATCAATTGGAATTATACCGAGGAATCAATTGGAGCTGTACAGAAGGTCAATCAAGGTTGTATGTAGGGAGTAAGTTGTCCTGGTTTTGTCACTATCAAGTTGGACATCCCATTATTCCTGTTCCCATCCAAGTTATTACCTCCAAATAAAAACACAAAACAAAGCTCAAGGGCTGTTTACTATGTCTGGATAAAAGCTGAAAATGTTATGTGCCTGGCTGTGCTGCAGTGGGGGACCCTGTCCCCTGCAACCCCTACGGGGGTAGTGCTACAACTGTAATAATGAACTATTATATCCCTTCTTTTTAAAACAGATTTGGGGCTTCAAAAACCATTTACTGCAATCAGTCCTGGGACTTCTGTGAGGAGGTATGAAAAGCAAGCATACAAAAAGAACACACACACTCTCTTAGGGCTTTTTTTTCTGTTATATATAAATTTAGTTTACCTAATTGGTTAAAGGGGTTGTAAAGGTTCGTGTTTTTTCACCTTAATGCATTCTATGCATTAGGATGAAAAAACACCTCGCTATCATGCGTCCCCCAGCCCTCCTCCGTTTTACTTACCTGAGCCCATTCACCTGCTGTGCGCGTCCCCCGGTGTCCTCTTCACCACAGAGTTTGGCCGTTGATTGGGTAGTTTGATAGCAGCGCAGCCATTGGCTCCCGCTGTTGTCAATCACATCCAATGACGCGGCCGCTGGGGGGCAGGACCGAGCCATACACTTGGCGTCTATGGATGCCAACTGTATGACACGGGAGTGCGCCAGCAAGCTAACTCCCTCGGGAAAGAGCTTCCCAGAGGGGGATAGCTTTAACAGGGAGGAGCCGAGGCAGCTGCCATGGGACCCCAGAACAGCAGATTTGGGGGGCCACTCTGTGCAGAACGAACTGCACAGTGGAGGTAAGTATGACATGTTTGTTATTTAAAAAAAAAAATCGAACCTTTACAACCCCTTTAAAGCGGGAGTTCACCCGAATTTTTTTTTTTAACATTAGATTCATGCTCATTTTGTCTATGGGAATCGGCTAGTTTTTTTAAAAACGAAGCAGTACTTACCGTTTTAGAGAGCGATCTTCTCCGCCGCTTCCAGGTATGGTCTTCGGGACTGGGCGTTCCTATTTGATTGACAGGCTTCCGACGGTCGCATACATCGCGTCACGAGTAGCCAAAAGAAGCCGAACGTCGGTGCGGCTCTATACGGCGCCTGCGCACCGACGTTCGGCTACTTTCAGAAAATCGTGACGTGATAGATTGCGACCGTCGGAAGCCTGTCGGAAGACTGTCAATCAAATAGGAACGCCCAGTCCCGCAGCCCATACCCGGAAGCGGCCGAGAAGATCGCTCTCTAAAACGATAAGTACTGCTTCGTTTTTAAAAAAACTACCCGATTCCCCTAGACAAAATGAGCATTAATCTAATGTTACAAATTAACATTTCCGGGTGAACCTCCACTTTAAGATGATATTCTGTGTATCAACTTTGTACTGTTGCTTTTTTCCACTAACTGTTCTCAACTGGAATGTTTGCCTAATACTCATGTTTAAAGGGGTTGTAAAGGTAAAATAAAAATCCCTAAATAGCTTCCTTTACCTTAGTGCAGTCCTCCTTCACTTACCTCATCCTTCCATTTTGCTTTTAAATGTCCTTATTTCTTCTGGGAAATCCTAATTTCTTGTTCTCCTGTCTGTAACTCCACACAGTAATGCAAGGCTTTCTCCCTGGTATGGTGTGTCGTGCTCGCCCCCTCCCTTGAGGGGGCGAGCAGGAGAGTCAGGACGCCCACTAAAACACAGCTCCTTTCTCTATCTGCAATGTAGAGAGTGTCCTGACTCTCCTACTCGCCCCCTCAAGGGAGAGCGCGAGCTCGACACTCCACACCAGGGAGAAAGCCTTGCATTATGGTGTGTAGTTATAGACAGAAGAACAGGAAGTGAGGATTTCTCAGAAGAAATAAGGACATTTAAAAGCAAAATGGAAGGATGAGGTAAGTGAAGGAGGACTGCACTAAGGTAAAGGAAGCTATTTAGGGAAAAAAAATTGTACCTTTACAACCCCTTTAAGTTATAGGGAACCTTGATGATGCCTTATTCTAATTCCAGGTCAGCAGGCTATTGTGTGAGAGGTGGAATATACAACAAACTGTGACTGTGACAGATTCCTGTGAACACAACGGATTAGATGACCAATCTTATGATGTGCTGAAATCCTCAATCAGGAGAGCAGTAAATGATCATGCCGTAGACTGGGATAAATACTTGGATTCCATTTTATTTCAGTTTCGGACTACCATTAACCCAGTCACAAAATGCACACCATTTTTTCTGATGTTTAATAGGAATGCCCAAGTCTGTAGCACAGTAAGTATAGTAGACATAACATTTTGTTTATTATATAATTTTATTTCTTCTACCTGGTTTTTGGAACCTTAAATATATGTTGTCCATTGGCTTAGGTAGCAAAATAAATTGGTATTGACCCATTTTGATCATGGTTTAGAAGCCATCTAGAGTTGGGCTAGATCTGATGTTATGGCCTAAATTAGGGTTACCAGAAGTCCCCGGGTTCTGGGGACAGCCCCAGGACTGAGGACTTGGGACCAAGTCTGTCCCGGGATTCAGGGGCAGTGCCAGATAGGAGCTTGGGGCTGCTCAAGCACCCTCACAATTTTTTTAAGCACCCCCATCAGCACCCCCAAAATTCACATACCAGTTCTTGTATGTGTTACAGTGTTTTATTTTATTTTATTCTACCTGTAAATCCTGTACTGATTCCAGGAAGCTGTGGACTTCTTTTTTTCCCTTCAGAGGGATACAGCGGCTCCTGGCCACTTTGTCTACAGGTGTGCGGTAGCCGCATTAGCACCCTTGCTTTTACCTCAAATACCACCATAGCACCCCCAAAAAAATTTGTCTGGAGCCACTCAGATTGAAAAAGTGGGAAGATTGGGACTTTAAATGAGGCTACTCAACATGGTGATGGTGATTGAATATCAGTACGTGTTTATTGATAATAAGAAAAAGTATAAAAATGCATGTCAGCAATCGGAACCACATACAAGAAAAGACATTGTAATAAATGTCATTCCATAAACATTCACCGACACACAATATGTGCGTGTGTGTAGAGACATCAAGGGTACATGATATGTTTCAACTTGGCATCACGTACTGGCATAAATAGCTGAATAGACATATACAACGATTTCATATATATATACATAAAACATCTGGGCAGCATAAGCGGAGGGGGTAAACATATTAAAAAAACAGTAAAACCAAGATTCAAAAGCCCGACGCGTTTCATGTGTGAACACTCTTCAGGGGTGGATGCTCAAGAGTATCTACCCAGATTGGATTTTAATTTTAAAACCCCATCCCTCCCTGCACGTTTTTTCTCTATCTTATCTTCCTAACATTTAGTAGTCATATCCCCAAAGATTTGAAGAAGTATATATTTTTTTTTTTATTATCTCATGGACGAAATGTGAGAAATATCTTAAATATCATACAATCGTTCCATAAACACATACCCGATACACTGCATATATAATTTGAGGACATTTTTTATTTTGGCAATAAAAAAAAAATATGTTCTTGGATTTTATTTTAAAAATCTGGTCACTGTAGTCTAAATATGATGTATGTGTAATACTATAAAGTAGACTAATGCAATATGTATTCATAGAATGAGGTGGAAGAATCCAATGGACATGTAGCAATGTACCCCATGAATGAAGACCTAGCCCAGTACGTTTCTGCTGATCAGGAGGAAAGGGAGAGTGTGAGACAAATGGTGGGTATTGTCTTTACAACACGGGTGAAGCGTGTGCAAAGGCTTAAGATTTAAAAAAAGTTATTATTGCCGGAAGAGACTTTCCAGGTAAAATGTGCCACTTTTTACTTATGATCTTTACCATACAGTATACTGTAGCTATGTTGTATTATTTTACATTAATGATCCAAGATAATGCTACAAAATAAAACTGCTACATAGAAGTAAAAAGTCAGGTAATTAAATCGATTTTACCAATTCAATACTGGGAACATTCACCCCCTTCTTGGCCAGGCCAATTTTAAATGTGCTGTTGCATTTTGAATGACAATTGCACGGTCATGCAATACTGTATCCATATGAAATTTGTATAATTTTTTTGAGACAGATAGAGCTTTTCTTTTGGTGGCATTTAATCACCACTGGGTTTTAATTTTTTTGCTAAAAAAGAATTACAATTTTGAAAAAATAAATGTTTTTCTTCGCTTCTATTATATCGTTTTGCAAAAAGGTAATTTTTCTTCTTCACTGATGGGCGCTGCTGTGGTTGCACTGATGGGCACTGGTGAGGTGGCACTGATGGGGCTGCACTGATAATTAGGACACTGATGATCCTTGCCCTGATTGTGCTGTAAACATTGTGCTGACAGCCTTGCTGGTTATCAGCACTACTTTCGTCACGCAAACACAGCACGTGAGGAAACGGCTGCCAATAACCGACAAGTGTGTTTACATGTGATCAGCTGTGATTGGACATGTGGATAACTGAAGCTCAGCTTAAAGGGGTTGTAAAGGAATTTTTTATTTTTTACCTAAATAGCTTCCTTTACCTTAGTGTAGTCCTCCTTCACTTACCTCACCCTTCGATTTTGCTTTTAAATGCCCTTATTTCTTCTGAGAAATCCTCACTTCCTGTTCTTCTGTCTGTAACTACACACAGTAATGCGAGGCTTTCTTCCTGGTGTGGAGAAAGCCTCTTGAGGGGGGAGGGGGCGAACAGGAGTGTCAGGATGGCCACTAACACACAGCTCCTTTCTCTATCTGAAAAGTAGAGAGTGTCCTGACTTGCTTGCTCACCCCCTCCCCCCTCAAGAGGCTTTCTCCACACCAGGGAGAAAGCCTTGCATTACTGTGTGGAGTTACAGACAGAAGAACAGGAAGTGAGCATTTCTCAGAAGAAATAAGGACATTTAAAAACAAAACGGAAGGATGAGGTAAGTGAAGGAGGACTGCACTAAGGTAAAGGAAGCCATTTAGGGAAAACACTGTTTTCCTTTACAACCCCTTTAAGGCCTCATGCAAAATGGGTATTTGCTTTGTCCTCTGAACACCTGTTATTCCTGGCAGGAGAGAATATGCTTAAAAAGCATGCCTAAAGCCTCGTATTACATGTGCGTTTGAGCGTTAATGAGTTCTATTGACCAGAAAAATGCATTATGGCCATTAATTTTATATGACCATTAATACTCAAACACTGAATTGTGCCTAAACACGTCTAGCATATGTTTGGAGGCGGTATGTTTGGGCTCTTTGGCTGACCTTCGTAAGTTTGCTTACAGAGGCCCAGGGGCATATACGGAGGTACCTGGTCCGATGCGAGCTACATGGAGGGTGCTGGTGGCTGCTAGGCGGCGATTTGTACATCATAACAAATGGTCTCCAGCTCATTCACTGTGGGTCAGATATGGCATCACAGCTCTGGGTAACGTTATGCCTCAGGATGTTTTGCTGTCATTTTCTGAACTTCTCCTCAAGTTCCAGTTGCCCCAGTGGATGCGGTTTAGGCACCTGCAGTTGCGACATGCCACTAGGGCCCAATTTCCCCAGTTGCCTCTCTTTCAGATTGATTCTATTGAGGAACTTTTATTCCCGGGAGATCTCAGTAAACCCATTTCACCATTATATACCTATTATAACAATCACCGGCTTATGTGTAAGGGACATCAGTCCATAAGAGGAAGAGGCACAGCCACTTCTTCTGTGCCCACCAGTGCCCACAGTGCATATCAGTTCCTACCATTCTGTGCCCACCAGTGCCACCTATCAATGCCCACCAGTGGTGCCAATCAATGCCTCATCAACGCCACCTAGCAGTGCTGCCTATCAGTGTCACCTACCAGTTCCCATCACTGTCCGCCAGCGCCAGCTATCAGTGCCACCTATTAGTGCCCTTCAGTGCTGCCCACCAGTGCCTACTATCAGTGCCACCTTATTAGTGCAGCCTATCGGTGCCCATTAGCGCAGCCTATCAGTGCAGCCTCATCAGCATATATCAATGAAGGAGAAAAATTACCTGTTTGCAAAATTTTATAACAAACTATAAAACTGTTTTGTATATTTTTTTTCCAAAAAACCCGGAAGTGATCAAAAACCACCTAAAGAAAGCTCTATTTATGGGAAAAAATTACAAACATTTTATTTGGGTACAGTGTTGAATGACCGCGCAATGGTCATTCAAATAGTGACAGCGCTGAAAGCTGAAAATTGGTCTGGGCGGGGTTTAAGTGCCCAGTAAGCAAGTAGTTAAACAAATGTACTGAATGTCCAATACATCTTTGATTAATTGTTATCTAAGCTCTAGCTCTGGCTTTTCCTTAGCAGCTATTGCACTTTATTTTTTAGGGACAAAAGCCATCATATTGCTGTGGGCCTTAATAAGAGTGGTAAAGAAAAGTGGAAGATTCTAGTTCATTTTTACTATATCAAATCCCATTGCCATTCTTTTTGTTTCTTATGTAGGTTCTGTCCAACGTATCTTCCACTGAAAAGCCAACGAGGAAGACTGTTCAGAAGTGCCAGAAAAGCCCTCTGTCTGCAGACTTTCAAAGAGAAGAAGAGGTGTTTAGAGGGGTTACCGTCAAAAAGTTTAAGCCACACCATGCTGTGTCCTTTAAATTCCAAACTGTCTTTGCTCCAGATGTGGTAGTGGTGGAAAAAGACAACTGAACTTACCTTTCCTTTACACAAAAGAAGCCATTTTATTTTTTACTAATGTCATATTCCATCTTGTAAATGTCATCCTCTCGTGTACTGCAGATGTACAAGTGTTTATTACTTATCTTTTCATGTATGTTTAATTATTCATGTTTTCAAAGGAGAGATCAAGCCAATGCTTGTGCTAGGCTTTGCTTCTGTTTTAGGGAGCACTAGTGAGTCTTGTTTATCGGCATGTCCTTTAAGAAGAACTGTGTGCTGTACAACTGCAAACAGATTCGTCATTTCACATAGTCAGTTTGTCATGATAGGTTAAAGTCTGTCAACAGATAGACAGTGGTGCCAATAAGCTTACAACCATGACTGCTATTTTTGGAGAGGATATAAGGCGGTCAATGGGGACAAGCACACCATCCTTACTGTGAAGCATGGAGGCGGGTCACTTTGGTTTTGGGGAGAGTGAGCTACAGCAGCACAGGACATTTAACCACTTAAGGACTAAGCCTCTTTTTCAGATGTGTTGTTTACAAGTTAAAGGGAAACAAAAAAAAAATAACAAACATGTTATACTTACCTCCACTGTGCAGCTCATTTTGCACAGAGTAGCCCCGATCCACGTCTTCTGCGGCTGTCTCTGGTCCTCCCCACAAGAACTACACACATTCATGCGAGAGAGCTTGCATTGTGTGTAGTCCTTGCGGGCGTGCTCCCGTGATACAGCGAGCGGCCATAGCCGCTTACTGTATCACTCGGCCCCACCCCTCGGCTGCTTTCAATCCATCTGCTCTAGCCAATCAGCAGCCAGGCTGAGCGGCAAAGAGGATCTCAGGACCGACCGCGGGACTTTCAAGGGGTCAGGTAAGTATAACGGGGGTATTACAGCTCCTTTAAAAAAAAAATTCTAGAAAATTACCCCCGAACATTATACTTTTTTTTTTTTAACACCCTAGAGAATAGAATTAGCGGTCATTGCAATACTTTTTGTCACACCGTATTTGCGCAGCAGTCTTACAAGCACACTTTTTTTAATAAACAAATAAGAGTAAAGTTAGCCCAATTTTTTTTCTATTGTGAAAGATAATGTTATGCCGAGTAAATTGATACACAACATGTCACGCTTCAAAATTGCGCCCGCTTGTGGAATGGCGACAAAACTTTTACCCTCAAAAATCTCCATAAGCGACGTTTAAAAAATTCTAAAGGTTGCATGTTTTGAGTTACAGAGGAGGTCTAGGGCTAGTATTATTTATCTTGCTCTAACGATCGCAGCGATACCTCACATGTGTTGTTTGAACACTGTATGCGTTCGCTTCTGCGCGCGAGCTCGTCGGGATGGGGTACTTATTTATTTTACTTTATTTTATTTATTTTTACACTGTTTTAAAGAAAATTTTTAAATTTGGTCACTTTTATTCCTATTACAAGGAATATTAACATCACTTGTAATAGAAAAAAGCATGATGCCGCGTACACACGATCAGTCCATCCGATGAGAATGGACCGATGGACCGTTTTCATCGGTTAACCGATGAAGCTGACTGATGGTCCGTCGTGCCTACACACCATCGGTTAAAAAAACGATCGTGTCAAAACGCGGTGACGTAAAACACAACGACGTGCTGAAAAAAACGAAGTTCAATGCTTCCAAGCATGCGTCGACTTGATTCTGAGCATGCGTGGATTTTTAACCGATGGTTGTGCCTAAAATGGTTAAACTTACAACAAGTTGGCTTTTTTTTATCCAATGGTTAAATAACCGATGGCGCCCACACACGATCGGTTTTGACCGATGAAAACGGTCCATCAGACCATTCTCATCGGTTTAATCGATCGTGTGTACGCGGCATGACAGGTCCTCTTAAATATGAGATCTGGGGCCAAAAAGACCCCAAATCTCATATTTACACTAAAATGCAATAACAAACAAAAATTGTCATTTGATTTATTTATTTTTTTAAAAAGGCCCTTTAAGAGCTATGGGCGGAAGTGACGTTTTGACATCGCTTCCGCCCTGCTATGGTATGGAGACAGGTGGGAGCCATTTTCCCCCTCACTTGTATCCATACCAAGCAGGAGAGAGGACTCGATCGCCTCCGCCGCTACCAACGGCTCTGGTGAGCAGCGGAGGGCACGGGAGAGCGGTGGGCCTTCTCCCACCCCCACCATTATCATAAACCGGACCGCCACCTGAAGACGAAGATAGCTGGGTTATGGCATAATATCATATCCTGCTTCAAAGTGCCGACGTATATATAGTCGTGTGGCGGCCCGGAAGTGGTTAATCAAAATTGATGGTAAAATGGATGTAGCTTATTATCAGAAGGTTCTGACTTCTAAGGCCTGGTTCAAACCTATGCATTGTTTAGTGTATTTTCAGTTTTGCAGAAACACACCACAGTCCGTGAACATGGTTTCCTATGGGTCCCGTTCACATTTGTGCATTTTATGCAAAGGGCCGGGGACTTTTTTTCTGGTTTTTAGTCCCATAGACTTCAATGGGTCAAAAACGTGTATTGAAAAAACTCAAAATGCACCTGGAGTATGCAAACTGCAACCTGTATAGATGTGAACCAGGCCAAAATCGAAGACTCGCGGTGGGGAGATCTCAAACATGCAGTTGATGCAAAACAACCAAAGACAGAACCTGAAAGCTTTTTGGCAGGACAAATGAGAAAATAAAGGCTTTATGCACAATTCTCACTAAATATTGCTAAATACACAATATTAAGAACCAAGGCTGCATTCACACTTTTTGTTTGAGCAGTTTGCACGCGATTTTGCGTGTCGCACATAGGGCAGCCCATTTACTATATAGCTGCCCTATGCGCATTTATTGCCCCAAAAGAAGCTCATGCTCCTCTTTAGGCAACAAACAGCGTGTTTTTAAAACTTGTGTGATGATCGTGGCAGAATGGCATTGCGTTTGGGGCGCCACAAAAGAATAATGGCGCCCAAAAGCGCATCATGCATTCGTCCGCGATTTGGGATTGCAATTCTGCCTGTGATCCCAAATCTCGAGATGTGAATGGAGTCTTAAGCCTCGTACACACGATCGGACTTCCATCAGACTTTTCCTTGTTTTTTTGTCCGAAGGGCGTTGTCCGTGAACTTGTTCTGCATACACACGGCAGAACATTTTCAGCCAACATTCACCAAATCACGTGTTTTGTTTCAGCTCTTTACTGCCACCCTTTGGGCAACTTCTGCTATTGTTGTCTGATGTTTAGCATTGGTTCAGAGCATGCGTGTTTGTACTTTGCATTTTAGCCCGACGGATTTGTTTACACACGATCGGATAATCCGACGAAACACATGTTTTGTCGGAAAATTTGAGAGCATGCACAGCCAACATTTGTTGTCGGAAATTCTGACAACAATTGTGCGATGGAGCATACACACTGTCGGATTATCCGATAAAACACGCCCGTCGGACCATTGTTGTCGGAAAATCCGATCATGTGTATGGGCCTTAAAGCGGTTCTCCACCCTAAAGTGGAGTCCCGCTGATCGGAACCCTCCCCCCCTCCGGTGTCACATTTGACACCTTTCAGGGGGGAGGGGGGTGCAGATACCTGTCTAAAGACAGGTATTTGCACCCACTTCCGGCCCGGCATTCACGGGCAAAAGACGGCATTCCGTCACATCCCGTCACCCCCCCCCCCCGTTGTGTGCTGGGAACACTCGGCTCCCAGCACACAGCGGGAGCCAATCGGTGGGCGCGGCGCGACTCGCGCATGCGCCGTAGGGAACCAGGCAGTGAAGCCGCATCGCTTCACTTCCTGGTTCCCTCAGCGTGGATGGCGGGGGGAGCAGCAGAGAGACGAGCGATCGCTCATCCTCTGCTGCGATCGGCGCTGGACTCCAGGACAGGTAAGTGTCCTAATATTAAAAGTCAGCAGCTGCAGTATTTGTAGCTGCTGGCTTTTAATATTTTTTTCCCATGGCACATCCGCTTTAAGGGATAAAACCATTTGATCAGGATCATTTAATAGATTGCCTTTATTACTATAGTTTGTTACATTTTTGTGCTATTCTGTGATGCCTAATAATTTAATAAATCACATTCAAAATAAAAAAGATGTGTTACTTATGTTTTCTTGAAAAATTGTCTACATTTTCCAAATTACCAGGGGGCATGTAAGCTTATGAGCACAACTGTATGTGTGTGTCTTCTTAAAAGCGGAGGTTCACCCTAAAAAACAAGTTTCTACCATGCCATCCAGCATACTAGCGCGAGCTACAGTATGCCTTTATTTTATTTTTTTGCGCCGTACTCACAGTTTAATCCCTTAGTTAAGTTTCAGACTCCCCGCGTGGAGTAGGCATTCCCCGCGTGGAGGGGAACATGATTGACGGCCGGCTATGGTGCGTCACGCTTCCTGAAAATAGCTGTATTAGGACTCGGCGCTATACGGCGCCTGCGCACAGACTAGGAGCTGACTGTGCAGGCGCCGTGAAGAGCCGGCCGTCAATCATGTTCCCCTCTGCATAGGAACGCCTACTCCCTGCGGGAGTCTGAAACTTAACTAATACGGCGCTCGCGCTAGTATGCTGGATGGCATGGTAGAATTTTTTTTTTTTTTTTTTTTTTTAGGGTGAACCCCCGCTTTAAATGTGTATGCATGTGTGTGTGTATATATATATATATATACACACACATTATATTGTCAAAAGTATTGGCCTTTACACGCACATGAACTTTAATGGCATCCCAGTCTTAGTCCGTAGGGTTAAATATTGAGTTGGCCCATCCTTTGCAGCTATAAAAGCTTCAACTCCTCTTGGGAAGGCTGTCCACAAGGTTTAGGAATGTGTCTATGGGAATGTTTGACCATTCCTCCAGAAGGGCATTTATGAGGTCAGATATCAATGTTGGATGGGAAGGTCTCTGCTCTAATTCAGCCCAAAGGTGTTCTATCGGGTTGAGTTCAGGGCTCTGTGCAGGCCAGTCAAGTTCCTCCACCCCAAACTCGCTCATCCATGTCTTTAAGGACCTTGCTTTGTGCACTGGTGCGCAGTCATGTTGGAACAGGAAGAGGCCGTCCCCAAACTGTTCCCACAAAGTTTGGAGCATGAAATTGTCCAAAATGTCTTGGTATGCCAACGCCTTAAAGGGGTTGTAAAGGATTGTTTTTTATTTTCTAAATAGGTTCCTTTAACCCCTTAAGGACCGCCTCACGCCAATATACGTCGGCAGAATAGCAAGGCTGGGCACAATTACGTACAGGTACGTTGTCCTTTAAGTGCCCAGCCGTGGGTCACGCGCGCCGGCACGCTCGCGACCCGGGCCTGAGCTCCGTGACCACGCCCGCGGGACCCGCGGACCCGATCACCGCTGGTGTCCTGCGTCCGGGTCACAGAGCAGAAGAACGGGGAGAGGTAAGTGTAAACAAACCTCTCCCCGTGCTGCTTAGTCAGACTGTCACTGATCGTCTGTTCCCTGTCATAGGGAAGGACGATCAGTGACATCACACGGCCAGCCACACACCTCCTACAGTAAGAATCACACCCCAGGGCACACTTAACCCTTACAGCACCCCCTAGGGGTTAACCCCTTCACTGCCAGTGTCATTTTCACATTAACAGTGCATTTGTATAGCACTGATCGCTGTAAAAATGACGATGGTCCCATAAATGTGTCAAAAGTGTCCGATGTGTCCGCTATAATGTCGCAATCACCATAAAAATCACTGATCGCCACCATTACTAGTAAAAAAATATATATTAATAAAAATGCCATAAAACTATCCCCTATTTTGTAGACGCTATAAATTTTGCGCAAACCAATCAATAAACGCTTATTGCGATTTTTTTTTTTACCAAAAATATGTAGAAGAATACGTATCGGCCTAAACTGAGGGAAAAAAAAACAATTTTATATATTTTTGGGGGATATTTATTATAGCAAAAAGTAAAAAATATTGAATTTTTTTTCAAAATCGTAGCTCTATTTTTGTTTTTAGCGCAAAAAAAAAACGCAGAGGTGATCAAATACCACCAAAAGAAAGCTCTATTTGTGGGGAAAAAAGGACGCCAATTTTGTTTGGGAGCCACGTCGCACGACAGCACAATTGTCAGTTAAAGCGACACAGTGCCGAATCGCAAAAAGGGGCCTGATCCTTTAGCTGCAAAATGGTCCGGGGCTTAAGTAGTTAATCTAGTGCATTGTTGGTTCACTTACCTTTTCCTTCGATTTCCCTTCTAAATGTTTTTTTTTTTGTCTGAATTTCTCACTTCCTGTTCCTCCTCAGTAAGCTGTTCTGGCTGACTATCCACCGCTCGGATGATGGGGGCAAGTTTACTGAGGAGAAACAGGAAGTGAGAAATTCAGACAAAGAAAAAAATTTTTTAGAAGGGAAATCGAAGGAAAAGGTAAGTGAACCAACAATGCAGTAACTTAAAGGAACCTATTTTGAAAATAAAAAAACAAACCTTTACAACCCCTTTAAGAGTTCCCTTCACTGGAACTATGGGGCCAAGCCCAACCCCAACCCCTGAAAAACAAGCCCACACCATAATCCCCCCTCCAATGATTTAGACCAGTGCACAAAGTAAGGTCCATAAAAACATGGGGCTGGATTCAGGTAGAATTGCGCATATTTTACGGAGGCGATTTTTGCCCTGCGCCCCCGCAAATTTACTGCGCTGCCCTTGATTCACGGAGCAGTAGCAATATGTCCGGCGTAAGCGCGCGCAATTTAAATGATTAGGTGCGATTAGGTGCGTTCCCGCGCCGATCGTAGAGCGCATGCTCCGTTGGGAAACTTTCCCGACGTGCATTGCGGCAAATGACGTCGCAAGGACATCATTTGCTTCAAAGTGAACGTGAATGGCGTCCAGCGCCATTCACGAATCACTTACGCAAAGTACGTAAATTTCAAATTTCGCGATGCGGGAACGACGGGTATACGTAACATTGGCTGCGCCTGCTAATAGCAGGGGCAGCCTTACGCGAAAACCGCCGTACGGAAACGACGTAAACTGTGTACGCAGGGCTTGCGCAACGTTGTGAATCGGCGTTAGTATGCAATTTGCATACTATACGCTGAGCACAACGGGAACGCCACCTAGCGGCCATCGCAAGAATGCAGCCTAAGATATGCGGGCATAAGAGCCTTATGTCACGCATATCTTAGGCTGCAGTCGGCGTAACGAGGTTCCTGAATCAGGAGCATTCGTTACGCCGGGGCAAGTAAGCATTTGCGCTGTGTAACTTATGGTTACGCAGGCGCAATTGCTTCTTGAATCCAGCCCATGGATGAGAGAGTTTGGGGTTAAGGAACTTGACTGGCCTGCACAGAGTCCTGTCCTCAACCAAATAGAACACCTCTAGGATAAATTAGAGCAGAGACTACGAGCCAGGTCTCATCCACATTTAGCGCCTCTGGAAGAGTGGTCAAACATTCCAATAGACACACTCAGTGGTGGCTGGTGCTCCTTTTGGTTGGGGAGGGGGCAGCAGCCTGCCCTGTGCACCATACCCCCCCCCCTCTCACCCCCCTCACCAGCTCACTCACTCTGTGATGGCAGGCTTCCACACTACATAGTTGATTGAAGATCTAAATCAGATTTTATAGGGAATAGTGACCTTTTTTTCCACCATACTCTACCCTCCATGCGAAAAGCTTGCCATGTTTATGTTTACTTATTATATGTTTTACTTGCTATATCCTAGTGCAAAATGATTTAATTATAATTTAGAAAAGGGTATAGTTGTATGTGAAAAGTCCATGTTGCCTATCCTGGACGGGCTACAGGCTGCTTCCCTTATTACCCCGTGCTGTCCCTTTAACCAGAGAACGGATCCTAGGAAGAGCATCATCCAGGGAGCCTGTGCTGCACAGCTGTGGGCGTGGCTGAGCTGTCATGAGAGGGGCGGGTCCTTGTGTCCTGTCAGCTGCATCTGCAGGTTGCTGGAACGGAGGTGTCTGCGCAGAGCGGAGGTAAGGATCGCACACTCACCCATCACAGCCCTATAGATCGCACGGTGTGGAGGGAAGGCTCACACATGCGACGACATCCTCACTCATCCTGGCTAGGACATCCCTGGGCCGACCTTGCTCTTACCTGTGACAGATCCATTGCACGGCACTCTGTACTATCTCTGCTGCATGTTCAGCCTGGGCCATATAAAGTGCACTCCACCAATCATCACACAGACAGTGTGTAGATAAACATGGCTTACTGTAGTCATACACTATACAATCTGATTGTACAATCTTTACTTTTACCAAAACGATATAATATGAGGACAAACTTAATCCATTTCATTTGTCAAATCAGGCAGGTCCTTGCACAATAAAGCTGATGGTAGATCTAAAGGAGATTGTACAATCCGATTGTATAGTGTATGGGCAGTTTTGGATCCAAGATGGATATGATTGATTGTGATGATCTTCAGTTCGCTACAGCACAGTTCACAGTCATTGGATTTGAAAGCAGCCTTTAAAGCACATTAGCATTATAATGAACATTTTCCACGCATTGCATTTAAGTACTATCAAACAACACTCCCCAAACGCCCTGTGATTTTTTTTATTTTTTATGTTAAAATAAGAAATAATCACTTTTGACACTTTAGAACAGCATCTTAAACACGCATTGTAATGCCATAGACGTTTACAGTGTGTTTGTGGCGTCTTTCAATAGAAGACCATTGAGGCAGTGGGAAAGCATCGGTGCCTGCTGAATGTGGTATGGACAGGCTGTTAGGAAGCAGGAAGAATGCGACTTGACCGCCTATTTTCATGCAGCGCATTACTGTGTGTTGTGTTAGGGCAAGCCCATTGAAATGAAAGGTTTGTCCCCAAGGCTAGGTTTGGCCCCAGGTTAGGTTTGTCCCAGAGGCTAGGTTTGTCCCCAGGTTAGGTTTGTCCCCAGGTTAGGTTTGTCCCCGAGGCTAGGTTTGTCCCCAGGTTAGGTTTGTCCCTAGGTTAGGTTTGTCCCCAAGCTAGGTTTGTCACCAGGTTAGGTTTGTCCCCAGGTTAGGTTTGTCCCCAAGGCTAGGTTTGTCCCCAGGTTAGGTTTGTCCCCGAGGCTAGGTTTGTCCCCAGGTTAGGTTTGTCCCTAGGTTAGGTTTGTCCCCAAGCTAGGTTTGTCACCAGGTTAGGTTTGTCCCCAGGTTAGGTTTGTCCCCAAGGCTAGGTTTGTCCCCAGGTTAGGTTTGTCCCCGAGGCTAGGTTTGTCCCCAGGTTAGGTTTGTCCCTAGGTTAGGTTTGTCCCCAAGCTAGGTTTGTCACCAGGTTAGGTTTGTCCCCAGGTTAGGTTTGTCCCCAAGGCTAGGTTTGTCCCCAGGTTAGGTTTGTCCCCCCAAGGCTAGGTTTGTCCCCAGGTTAGGTTTGTCCCCAAGGCTAGGTTTGTCCCCAGGTTAGGTTTGTCCCCAGGCTAGCTTTGTCACCAGGTTAGGTTTGTCCCCAAGGCTAGGTTTGTCCCAGAGGCTAGGTTTGTCCCCAAGGCTAGGTTTGTCCCCAGGTTAGGTTTGTCCCCAAGGTTAGGTTTGTCCCCAAGGCTAGGTTTGTCACCAGGTTAGGTTTGTCCCCAAGGTTAGGTTTGTCCCCAAGGCTAGGTTTGTCACAAGGTTAGGTTTGTCCCCAAGGCTAGGTTTGGCCCCAGGTTAGGTTTGTCCCCGAGGCTAGGTTTGTCCCCAGGTTAGGTTTGTCCCCAAGGCTAGGTTTGTCCCCAAGGTTAGGTTTGTCCCCAAGGCTAGGTTTGTCACCAGGTTAGGTTTGCCCCCAAGGCTAGGGTTTGTCCCCAGGCTAGGTTTGTCCCCAGGCTAGGTTTGTCCCCAAGGCTAGGGTTGTCCCCAAGGCTAGGTTTGTCCCCAAGGCTCGGTTTGTCCCCAAGGCTAGGTTTGTCCCCATGGCTAGGTTTGTCCCCAGGCTAGGTTTGTCCCGAGGTTAGGTTTGTCCCCAAGGCAAGGTTTGTCCCCAAGGCTAGGTTTGTCCCCAGGTTAGGTTTGTCCCCAGGTTAGGTTTGTCCCCAAGGCTAGGTTTGTCCCCAAGGCTAGGTTTGTCCCCAAGGCTAGGTTTGTCCCCAAGGTTAGGTTTGTCCCCAAGGCTAGGTTTGTCCCCAAGGCTAGGTTTGTCGCCAAGGCTCGGTTTGTCCCCAAGGCTAGGTTTGTCCCCAGGCTAGGTTCATGTATAAGCAGGTTCTACATGTCACATTTGCACAGGCACAGCAGCGCATGTATTTGAATGGGCTTCTGTACCTGCGGGAAACTTGGGGAAAAAGTCCCCAACCTCCCTTCTCAAAACACGGCTGCACGGAACCACGTGCTGGTGCGTGACATGTTTTCCAATGCCTGGGGGGGGGGGCTTCATTAACAATTAATGTCACTTCTGTGCATCTGTGATTGGTATGAACTTAGCCTTAGGTCAGCCATACATGGAGCAAATTTCTTTCCTGCAAGTTTGCAACCATGGGTTGGCTCTTGCTGATCCATTGTCTTCTCGTTGCAGGGGGGGGGAAGCTGTCCCCACCAGAAGAAGACAGTGATTATTTGTAGTGGCTATAGCAGCCGCTAGCAATAATCGCAGGTAAAACCCAACAGGCTGGTTGTACCCAAGTTAACCACTTGCCGACCAGCCACCATCATTATAATGCAGCAGGTTGGCTCGTTTACGCAAATTGCCTTAGATGGTTCATGTACTAGATGCATGTGGCACTGGAGCGGATGCGTGTGACTGGCGGCCACAATGTCCGACGGCTACCTGCGATCGCTCCACAGTGAGCCAGAACGGGGATCTGTCAATGTAAACAGATCCTCGTTCTGACAGGGGAGTTCAGAGAGATCTGCTGTTCCTAGTGATCAGGAAAAGTGATATCTCCTCCTCCAGTCAGTACACTATCCTCACAGTTAGAAACACCTCCCAGGGAAAACATTCAACCCCTTGATCACCACTAGTGTTAGCCCCTTCCCTGCCAGTGTCATTTATACAGTAATCAGTGCATTTTTTTAGCACTGATCGCTGTATAAATGTCACTGGTCCCAAAAAAGTTTTAAAAGTGTTCAATCTTTCCACCGCAATGTCGCAGTCCTGCTAAAAATCACTGATCACCGGCATTACTAGTAAAAATAAATAAAAAATGATAAAAAAAAATGATAATAAAAAATCCTTCTATGACCTTAATGTGACCTTCCTTCTATGGCCTTAATGTGATTTTAGTTCAGGGAAAAAAATACAAATTTGTCTGGAATTCCATTCAAGTAGCAGGTCTGGGCAAAATTTCATATTTTGATTGAATCAATGCTGACCATACACAAATAGATTTTCGTTTCATTCGTTTTTGTTTTTTTCTTATTTTTTCAGGTCATTCGTTATGATGGAAATACGTAAATTAGAAAATCCATAAATTCAGACATTTGAAAATTCAGAAATTCGAAAATCAGAAAATTCTAAATACCGTAAATACTCGAGTATAAGCTGAGTTTTTCAGCACATTTTTTTGTGCTGAAAATGCCCCCCTCGGGTTATATTCGAGTCACCTTTTTGTGCCTGAACTCCCGGACTTTGGGGACACGGTACCGGCTGGCCCTGGACCCCAAACTTGGCACACATATAGCCACACTCTTCCTCTACAAGTGTGCTAAGTTTGTTGTCCAGAGGACCTACGGCCGGGGAGCACCGATTTTGCAAATTCGGGCACTCCTTCCTTAGACTTCCATGTTAAACGGTAATTTCTCCGGTAACTTTGGGGATCCGGTACCAGCCGGCCGTAGGTCCCCTGGACCCCAAACTTAGCCCACATGTAGCCCCAGTTCTCCTCTATAAGTGTTCTGTCTGAGGGACCTACGGCCGGGCAGCACCGATTTTTCAAAGCCAGGCACCCCTTCTATACACTCCCATGTTAAACGTAAGTCTAGGCATGGGCACAGTGAGGCATGGGCGCAGTGAGGCATGCCGATGGACACCCTAGGTTTATACTCGTAGAAAAAACAAAAGTACACCCTTGACGGTGGGACTTTAAAAGTGACACAAACACTAGTAGCCAGATTCAGAAAGACCTACGCCGGCGTATCTACAGATACGCTGCCTAAGTGTAAATATGCGCCGGCGTATCTATGCGCCGTATCCACAGAACTATATACGCCTGAAAATAGGCTTCCTCCGACCGAATAACTTTCCTACGCCGGCGTATCGTAGGCGCATATTTACGCTGGACGCATCTGGCGCTCCCATTGATTTTCTATTCAAATGCAAATGAGTGAGATACGCTGATTCACGCATTTACGTGCGCCCGACGCACGCTACACGTGGTGCGCGTAAGTTGTACGTCCGGCCTAAAAAGGTTGTTTATCTCTGCACCAGACGTGCACAGGTCAGCTTGAGGGCACCTATAGCAGCACCGTTACGGACGAGCTGTGCAACCCCACTTGCAGGACAACACATCTGTCTGCCAACATGCCAGGGGCAGCCGTGGTCCTAGCACTACTAATGGGTCCACCGGCTCGTAGGAGGGCACGGGAGAGGATATACCGCACGCGCATGAACGTCTTTGGCATGGGTGATTCGGAGGTGTATCGCATCTTCAGATTCAGCCCTGATGCCATCCTGGAATTAGCCACAACCCTGCATGAAGACATCACCAGCAAGACACATCGTGCACATGCAGTGGAGCCACTGGTCAAGGTACTGGCAACACTGCATTTCCTCGCCAGTGGATCTTTTCAGCGTACAAGTGGAGTAGTGGCTGGGATGTCACAATCCACCATGAGCAGATGTGTGCACCAGGTTGTCCCCGCAATCCTCAGACGCATGTCCCACCACATCATCAGACCCACCCATGAGCATCTGCGGCTGAAGGCAATGCAGAATTTCTTCAGAATTGCAGGATTCCCACGCACCGTGGGGGCCATTGATTGCACACATGTGGCACTATGACCCCCCCCCCCCTCGTGCCACAGAGCACATATACCGTAATCGTAAGCAGTGGCATTCCATCAACATACAGGTGATAGCCGATGCCCAATGCCTCATATGGCACGTCCGTGCCAAACCCCCCCCCGAGTCCAGCCACGACAGCTACATATACCGTCAAAGCAACATCCCAACAGAATTTGTACAGAACGTGTACAGGGACAGCTGGCTGGTTGGTGAGTGACATGGGAGTCAGGCATAGCTGTCCGACCCCATGATGCAGACATCACGAGGGGCACATGCACGACTAACATCCTCCTGTCTTTTCCCTTCCAGGTGACTCGGCATATGCACTTGGGCCCCATCTCCTGACTCCATACCGGAATCCCCAAACCAGAGGAGAGAGAAACTACAATGCTGCACACATACGTACCCGTGCAGTGGTGGAACGCACATTTGGCCTCCTGAAGTCCCGTTTCTGATGCCTGGATAAGTCCGGGGGGACCCTGTTGTATTCCCCAAACTTTGTGTGCCAGATCATCAGTGCATGTTGCATGCTGCACAACTACGCCATGAGAAAAGGCCTGGAGATTGACATATGTGATGACCTGACCCCCGAACCACACAGTCCCCCCCTGCCCGAGGGTACCCCATCTGCTGAGGAAAGAGCAGTCAGGAGATGCCTCGTGGAACGCATCTTTGCACATTAAACATACACATTCATCATGGCACAAGGAGAATGCACGCATGCACACCACTGTGGTACCTAGCTTACACACACCACATCCACTTCACATTGGATTAGCCCAAGTCCACCATGCAGGACTTGGGAGCAGCAACGCAGCGCCAAGGCTCCAATGGTGTCGCTGTCCATTCATACCACATTCACACGGTCTTGGGGATAACTTCTCCCCGACGACCCAGGGTGACACACCTTACTGGCAGGTATGTCACCCCAACATTCACACACCAGTCACACTGTAGCCTGCACTACTGACCGTGTGCAGTAATAAATAAAAAAAAAAGGCTCATGACCTGAGCATAAAAAAAAAAAAATCTCATATCCTGAGCACATCAATAAAGGAAAACAACTAATATCCTGAGCACATAAACAAAACTCAAAAAAAATAACCCGAGCACCATCAAAAAAAAAAGGGCACTCATTTGCCCTGATGTGGGCTGCACCTGTTGCCACCTCTCTGGCTCCTCAGCTGCCTGGGGGGAGCCTCGGGTGGGGGGGGGGGGCGGGACATCTGGAGGTGGCTGATCCCCTGGTGTGCAACTCATGGCTGGTGATGGCTGCCTGCTCTCCAAGGCCACGGCTATGCGGCTGAGGTACAGGTTGGTCTGGGCCTGCATCCTCAGCTTGCGGCTGAGGTTATGTCGCTGGTTGCACTGCCTCTGCCTCCTCCTGGATGGCAGCCGTGTTGGCCTGGACCGCCACAGTCAGGCTCCTCCCCTCCTCCTGGATGGCAGACGTGTTGGCCTGGACCGCCACAGTCAGGTTCTGAACCTCTGTAACAAGGTTGGATGTGGTGGCCTGCAGCTCCCCCAGGCAGGTGACCACTGCAGCACAATTGCCGCTGACATCCTGCACTGCATCAGAAATCAGTGCCGAGGAGGCCAGCCTGTCAGCCACCCTGTGCAGGTGCCCGGCTATTTCCCCCATATGCCGGGTCTGCCGGGCCTGTTCCCTGGCAATTTGTTCCTGCACGCATTCATGAACACCCCTAGTCTTCCGTGTCGTCTTCCTGGGGGCAGAAGACGCTTGGGACCGGCTGTAGGGTGAGGCCCTTGAGGGGGTTCCCCTGCTGGGGCCTGAGCCAGAGGGACTTCCCCTAATGGGGGAGGTGTGAGAGGGCCCAGGCACAACAGAGGCCTCCTCTGTATAGAGGCAAACCTGGGCAAGGTTCACCGTCTCCTCCACCACCTCCTCGAGAGGAGAGGTGTGGCCAGTCCCCTCCACCGATGGATCTTGGCTTCCTAGGGGGTCAGGCTGAGGCTGTGAGGCTGTTCCGGGGAAGATGGCGTGTGATGGCCACCAGCATCAGATGGTCCAGCTCCCTCCTGCACATCTGTGGATGACACAAAGCATACACATGTTGGTGGACCCACACACTTGTCACATGTTCCCTTCCACCCCCTCACATGCTACACACCGGATAGGGGATAAAAAACACTTACCTGTCCTTGAGGCCTCATCAAGGGAATCAAAGCCCTCCAGGCCCTCCAACTGTTCCCTCTCCAGACACCGGAAAATCACCTCCTCCTCCGGGGTCAAGCTCAACGCACATGGTGGTCCGCCACCCGTGCCCCTCTGGTGCTTCCTGATGGCGGCCACCTTATCCCGAACCTTGCACCTCAGGTCGTTAATTTTTTTATTAATGTTCTTGTATGTCCTGCGCTCATTGCCAAGGGCACTGACTTCAGTGGCGATGGTCTTCAGGATGACCTGTTTCCTGGCCCGGCTGGTGTCCCGACTCTGGGCACCATGGAGGTAGACGTCATACCTCTCAATGGCAGATATGACAGCAGCCTTCTCCTCTGGCGAGAAGTTCTTCTTCCTCTTGTCCGTGGTGGAAACTCAAGCAGGCATCGCAGAACAAAAGTACCTTGCTCAGGGGGGGAAAAAAGCAGGATGTACTTTTGCGTCGGACGGGCGCATGTCTGGGCGTATTTATGCGCTCGGCGTAAGCCGGTGGGCCGGCGTATCCCAGGAAGTTGGGCCGGTGTAGTTGTGAGCATGCGCACAGGGAAGCGATCATACGTCCACGTCACTGCGCATGCTCCGTCGATGATACACCAGGCGTAAGCCACTGCTCCACGCTCAGGCCATCAATGCATAAGGTCACACCCACTTACACTTACGCCAGCTTACGCCTTCAAATTTACATTAGGCCGGCGCAACGTGGGGGGCAAGTGCTTTGTGAATACTGTACTTGCCTCTCTAGGTTAGGTCGGTGTAGCGCATATGCGCTGCGCTACCCCGGCACAAAGATGCGCATATCTACCTGAATCTGGCTATAGGAGTATAGAAAAGTAAATTTATTAAGTATGTAGAAAAAGACACAAAAGTGTCATATAGACAATAAAAAACTACATATGGGTGGTATATCCAACTTATATACAATAATAAACAAATAAGACCACTATTAGTCCAACCCGACAACCGTTTCGGTATCTGTGATCCTTCTTCAAGGGGTATTACAGACTTCTTAGGGTCAGGGGTTTATATGTCTAATAAAAAAGATATGTACATATACTACAAGAAAAACTCAATTATTATTTACAATTCAAGTGATTGCAGTTACAATGTTTCACAGAAAACGAAAAATAATAACAATCCAATCAAAATGCTAACAAGAGAAAAGAATACGCATCACTTACAACAGAGTTGGGTTTGAAGGACATCCTGTGTCTCAGCAAAGGACATGCATGTATATTTTGTATATAGAGACGTAGGCCCGGCTTCACAAAGCACTTGCGCCGACGTATCTCAAGATACGCCGCGTAAGTGCAAATATGCGCCGTCGTATCTATGCGCCAGACTCAGAATCTAAGATACGCCTGAAAATAGGCTTCATCCGACTGACGTAACTTGCCTACGCCGGCGTAGAGTGGGCGCATATTTACGCTGGACGTATTTGGCGCTCCCATTGATTTTCTATTCACATATGCAAATGAGGGAGATACGCCGATTCACGAACGTACGTCCGTGCGACGCAGCGCGCTTAAAAGTCATACGTCCGGTGTAAAGTTATGCCCCATAAAGGAGGTGTAACTCAGCAGCATCCATGCAAATGGCTGCAGCAGGGAACACAAGTCGACGTATTTTATGTAGGTCGTGAATATGACTAGGCGTAGGTTACATTCACGCCATAGGCAGTGATCCGACGTATCTTAGGGAGTAGTTCCGACGTGATTCTGAGCATTGGGATGCGTCCACGGGATGGCGCATGCGCCGTTCGTTATACTATCTGTCTGGCGCTCGGCCCATCATTTGCATGGGGTCACGCCTCATTTGCATGGCTCACGCCCACTTCCACATACGCCGGCTTACGCCTAGGAAACCCAGCGCAGTTTTGGCAGCACTAGCTTTGTGAATACAGGGCTTGCCTCTCTGCGCTGCATCGGCGTAGAGTAAAGAAGATACGCTACGGCGGCATAAATATGCGCCGCTGTATGTGAATCCGGGCCATAGTCTCTTTAGCTCACGGAGAGGGTATAGATCAAAAACCTCCAGCAAGGGTCGTCCCCTGAGAAGAAAAAAAAAAGGGGGGGAGGGAGGGGGAAGAGAAGAGGGAAGGAAAAAATGTTTATATAAATAAGGATACTTAAGTAGCATGCAAATTGGAAATTTGAATATTAAGAGGTGGCTAGAGGGAAGTATCAAATAACCTACCATATATTAAGATTTCAAAATGGGAAGCCGATCTGGAGAAAAAGTAGAACTCCAAAAAAGGGGGGGCATCAGTTGTCATACCAACAAGCTTTAACAGTTGTCTTGGGACACAAGGAAGTAGAGTATCTACAGTGTCACAAAGATATCCGAAATAGATACAAATATATATATAATGTCAGCCTATCAACTGACAAAGAAAATCCCAAAGTATAGAGTATGACTATATGAATAGCCATTTAAATATGGTAGGTCAAATATTACCTGTGATTGAGTATTTACAACGAATCCGCGGCAGGCGCCATGACATCTGAGTCACTGGCGTCTGCACCAGGGTATTTATAGCCCGTGAATATCGCGGGTGCATGCGTGTGAGCGACGTAAAAACGTTGTGATGTCATCGCGGCAGAAAGACGTTGCATCGCGATGACATATATTCAGCGGTTGCTGCGGTGACTACAATTATAGATTGGAGAGATAATCAGTATCTCCAAGCTACAACAACCTCACCGAACGCAAATTTAGAATAAAGGGAAAAATAACGTGAAAAGGTAACTGATCACTCCGTTCAGTCCAGGCTTTGTAGTAGCATTGAGCGTGGCTATCCATCTAGTCTCTCTTTGTAACAGGGTTCTGTTCCAGTCCCCCCCTCTGTTGTTGGGATGTATTCTATCAAGAATTAGAAATTATATTTTTGGGATCTTACTACTGTGGGCGTCATGAGGCTGAAATTGGACCTGAAATTAACGCGGACACATCAAACCCCTGCTGTGAGCCGCATGCGAAGATGTTGTGAACCCAGCCTTACTGCTCTTTCACACTCACTGTGGAGTACAGTGCCCTCTTAAGAGCAATCTGCATCCGGATTGCTTTTCAGAGGGCTTTTTGACAGACGGTGAGGTGGTGTTAATCTCCCTCTTCACCACCTGATTCAACCCCATACTACTGCGCTGCAATCGTATACATTACACTCCAGTTGCGGTGCTGCCCCATTGAACTCAGTGGGCGAGTTTGACAAGTGGTAGTTCTGGGACGGTAGTGTTTGAACAGCCCCATCCAACTAGTTATTGACAGTTATTGACATTTTGAAATATAAGGCCATAGGCGTGCATGTGTAATGCGAGTGCCAGCAGTGATGTGTATATATCTGTGCACACCAGTTTCTGTATTGTATCTCAATAGGCTAAAATACACTGCAGCTCTGACTCCAAGGCATCACAACAAGTGCCATTCTGCACAACTGTACGTCTAATGTACATGCAAGAATCCTTACAGAGGATATGAACTGAAAAGTGGAGATTTGCTCTGTTACAGGGAACATGTAGAAATGTTATTAGTGTCTAAGGATTTCCCTGAAAAAAAATGTACCCTGTGTCATGGAGTCCTTCTGAATACTAGCAGTACCCTTCTTGGTGAGTGGCACTCCTGTGCCTGCAGCCTCATAGCTGTATATCTGCAGTGTGAGATGTAAGGCACTGCTGCCTCTGACTGCTAGTCTCCTGGGATTTGGAGTGAGATATGGTAATCAGCTTTTATGTGCTCTAATGCCTCCTGAGATATGCACATCTCATTTCCCAGGATTCTTTAGGCTCCATTTTTACAGCTGGAAGTGGGGGAACCCGTGAGCACATCATCATGGTTCCAGACTGGCAGAGCCAGGAAGCTGATGTCAACGACACCCGGTGACATCAGCGACCAAGATGGCGGTGTGGGACCCAGAGCGGCGTAGCGGGTCACAGTAGGACAACCCTGGATTTGCTGACTGAGTGAATATGTGAATTCTGAATTATACCAGTGGAAAAAGGTAGGGGGGGGGTGTAAAAAAAAAACATGGTGGATGGGGTGGAGTGAAATTCCTGGTGCCTATTCTGTCTTACTTTATTTTATCTTTTGTTCTACTGAACTTGTACCAGGGAGTGCCCATTCCTTTTGCATCTTGTGTCTAACTAGGGAACAGAATTTATTCTGCCTATTAAAAATGTATGCACCTGTAGGTAATGTGATCATGGAAGAGAAGTTCAGTGTCATAGTTTATCAGCATATGGCCTGCTACTACACCATGACTCATTGGCCACAGAATTACACATAAATAAATGGTTTATTTAACAGGCACAATGAAAAAAAAACCAAATACCCCTGTATTTGATATCTATAATACTGGCCAAAACGTAAAATTAGAAAATGGCCTGTAAAATGTGGATGCATGGGTTTCTAATGGATAGTTAAACATCAGTGCTAAAAACTATTATTATTATTGTAGCGCCCCCTTACTTTTAGTATGGGCACTACGCTAAAGTTAGTGGGGAATGGGAGAGTTATTTTTTTGCTCCCATTCATAATTTGTCAAATTTGGGCTGCTGTCACTCCAGAAATGTCCTGTAGGTCAGCCTGCGCTCCAGGGGTGTTGTTTCCCCCCCTGGGCGACAGGTGGCGCTAGAGGGGTTCTGGCAGAGCAATTTTCCCTGCAGCCAATTAGAGGAGTTTTCCCTCGCAGAGCATGCTGGGGAGGGGTATATCTGTGGGAGATGCCATCTTTATTGGTTCTTCCCGCGGGTTCCAGGTGCGGCATCCAACTTTAGGGTGTGCGCATCCAACGGACCCCAGCGATGGCCTTCCAGGCCGGGGTCGAATGCTACGTGGAGCTCTATGTTGCCGAGAGGGGCCCCAGTGACTTGCTGGGTCCCCAGTTCTATTGAGAGGATCCCAGGCTGGATGCCGTTCGATTGGGGGGTCGGCTTGAGGAGAACCCGGAGGCAGGTTATCCAACAGGGCTTGAACGAACCAATCGGGGATCTGGTGACCGGAATGCTGACAGGTACGCTTTGCTGTCATCCGGTGACCTATGTTCAATCTACTGGGAGGATTTGCTCACTTCATCCATTTAGCTCATTCAGGTACTAGGCCTGTGGCAGAGGCCCTAGAGCCGGGTCTGTGAGAGAGATCTGTTCCTCCCAGCAATCTAAAGTGACACTTCGGCTGCCAGGCTTGTGGCAGGAGTCTGTCTGGGGGCATTTCACCCACTCTGGCTAGAGTGGTGACGAACTGCAATTTGGTACTCTTGAGAGCAGGATTGCTCGGTTCTTATCCAGGCCTGATACTGCAAAGTTCTCCTTTTCTTCCTTCATCAACCTTTTCTTCCCATTTGATGTTGATGTTGGCCATGTTGGCCTGGAAATAAAGCATTGGAAAACCTTTATTCACTGTCTGGACATTCGCTCAATACGCTGTTCTCCAACTGCACCCCTAGACAACACTGAGGTAACTTAATACGCCGATCCCAACAACATATCAGCGGCTCCTGAGGGGGTAGCGCTACATTATTATTCAACAGGAGTTATATAGCGCCAACAGTTTGCACAGCGCTTTACAACATGAGGGCAGACAGTACACTAATGCCGCATACACACGACCGTTTTTTCAGTCGGAATAAACTCCACCGGGTTTTTCCCGACAGAATTCCACTCAAGCTGTCTTGTATACACACGGTCACACCAAATTCCGACCATCAAGAACGCGGTGACGTACAACACTACGACGAGCTGAGAAAAATGAAGTTCAATGCTTCCGAGTATGCGTCAAATTTTTTCTGAGCATGCATGTTTTTTTTCCTGTCGGAATTCCATACAGACAAACTGATTTTTCTCTTTCTAAATCCATCGGAATTTCCGAAGGAAAATGTCTGATGGGGCATACATACGGGCGGAATATCCGATGAAAAAATTCTGTCTGACATTTTCCATTGGAAATTCCGACCGTGTGTATGCGGCATTACAATACAACTTGATACAGGAGGAAGGGCCCTGCTTGTTACAGCGGAAGGGTCAAGTGATACAAAAGGTAATAACTGTGTGGGATGAGCTGATGGAGAAAGTAAAAGTACAGTTGTGAGGTGAAGGCAGAATAGACTTCTCTGAAGAGAATGGTTTTCAGGGATCGTCTAAAAGCAAGCAGAGTAGAAGATAGTCGGACAGATTGGGGCAGGGAGTTCCATAGGAGAGGCTCAGGAAAAGTCCTGGAGGAGGTGACCAGAGAACTAGAGAGCAGGAGGTCTTGGGAGAAACAAAGGCAATGAGTAGGTTGGTATTTTGAGACAAGGTTAGTGATGTAGTTGGGGGCCGAGTTGTGGATGGCTTTGTAAGTTGTTAGAATTTGGAATTTAATTTGTTGGGTGAGCAGAAGCCACTGGAGAGATTGACAGAGAGGGGTAACAGACACTGGGCAGTTGGTAAGGCGGATAGGCCTGGCAGCAGCATTCATGATGGACTGAAGGGGGGATAATGTAAAAACAGTAAAAAATTGTGATGATGGCAATCAAGAGTTTTCAATTCCCTAAAATGTTGTAGGCAAAATTTGGGCATTATGGCAAAATGCATTGGAGTCAATAGGAAAGGTGAAATTAGGAAGGTTTTTGGTAGCTTGAAAGGATACAGTGTTTTTTTTTATGAGTTCTGGGGGTTCTGGAAGTTGCTGGACATATTCTGGTGCCACAAAACACCCTGGGCCAGATCCACAGAGCGGATCGTATTTTTATGCAGGCGTAGCGTATCCTAGTAACGCTACGCCGCCGCAACTTTGAGAGGCTAATGCTGTATTCACAAAGCATTTTCCTCTAAAGTTACGGCGGCGTAGCGTAATTCTCCCGGCGTAAGGGCGCGCAATTCAAATCTATGTGATGGGGGCGCGTTTTATGTTAATACGTCGTGACCCGACGTAAATGACGTTTTTTTTTAACATCGCATGCGTGGTCCGTGGGGGTATCCCAGTGCGCATGCTCGAAATTAAACCGGAACAAGCCAATGCTTACGACGGTAACGTCAATCCCTATTCGCGAACGACTTACGCAAACGACGTAACATTTTCAAAATTTGACGCGGGAACGACGGCCATACTTGACATAGGATACGCCTCATATAGCAGGGGTAACTATACGCCGGAAAAAGCCAAACGCAAACAACGTAAAAAAATGCGCCGACCGGACGTACGTTCGTGGATCGTCGTATCTAGCTAATTTGCATACTTGACCTGGAATTCGACGGAAACGCCACCTAGCGGCCAGCGTAAATATGCACCTACGATCCGACGGCGTACTAAGACGTACGCCTGTCGGATCGAGCCCAGATTCCGTTGTATCTTGTTTTGTGGATACAAAACATTGATACGACGGGGGATCTTAGAAATTACGCGTCGTATCCATAGATGCGCCGGCGTAATTTGTTTGAGGATCTGGCCCCCTGTTAGATTTATTTTCTATATTTGAAGCAAATTTTACCTAATCATTTAGCAAAATTGTTTTCTCTTTGGTAAACAGCAATTTTACTGCCCCCACTCCCTAGAGATGAATTTTGACATTTTACATGCCATGTGTACCTATCTGTCCTAATCTGAAACTGGTTGTAAATGGGTTTAGATGATGCATGTGTGGCATGTGCCCGGTATTGTTCTAAAACACAATAGCAGACATCAGTGAAGCAAGCTTATAGAGATTTTTTACCAAGAGCAATGGTGCAAAGTAATTCTTATCACAATCATAAATGTGAAAGGTTCAAAGACTTTGGGGCAGATCCACAAAAGGATTACGCCGGCGTATCTATTGATACGCCGGCGTAATTTTAAATTTCCTGCGTCGTATCTTTGTTTTGTATCCACAAAACAAGATACGGCGGCATCTGGGATCGATCCGACAGGCATACGTCTTAGTACGCCGTCGGATCTTAAATGCAAATTTTCGGCGGCCGCTAGGTTGCGTTTCCGCGTTGAGTATGCAAATGAGCTATTTCCGACGATCCACGAACGTACGAGCGGCCGTAGCATTTTTTTACATCGTTTCCGTTCGGCTTTTTCCGGCGTATAGTTAAAGCTGCTATATGGTGGCGTACTCAATGTTAAGTATGGCCGTCGTTCCCGCGTCTAATTTTAAATTTTATGCGTCGTTTGCGTAAGTCGTTCGTGAATAGGAATGTGACGTCATTTACTTTCACGTCGAATCCAATGACGTCCTTGCGGCGTACTTTGTCGCAATGCACCCTGGGATATTTTAAGGACAGCGCATGCGCCGTTAAAAAAAAATTTGTTTACGTCGGGTCACAACGTATTTGTATAGAACACGCCCCCATCACTCCCATTTGAAACTGCGCGCCCTTACGCCGCAATAGATGCACTACGCCGCCGTAACTTACCGCGCGGATTCTTTGAGGATTCACAAGAAGAAAAAGTAAGTTACAGCGGCGTAGTGTATCTTAGATACGCTACGCCTGCCTAAAGATAGGCAGATCTTTGTGGATCTACCCCTTTGCTTCTACCTCTCAGTCTCTGCCCAGCCAGTGTTAAAATCCATCACACTTACACAGCTCTTTTCCCTTTCACCTATGACCTACCAGAGCACTACAGAGTCACCGGTAAAGGAAGGAGAGCCGTGCGTGTGCCCGGCGGGCGCGATCGCCGCCGGGCACACGCGATCGCTCGGTACAGAGCGGGGAACGGGAGCTGTGTGTGTAAACACACAGCTCTCGTTCCTGTCAGCAGGGGAAATGCTGATTTTCTGTTCATACAATGTATGAACAGAAGATCAGTGATTTCCCCTAGTGAGGCCACCCCCCCCCCCCCCCACAGTAAGAACACACCCAGGCATACTTAACCCCTTCCCCGCCCCCTAGTGTTAACCCCTTCACTGCCAGTGGCATTTTTATAGTAATCTAATGCATTTTTATAGCACTGATCGCTATAAAAATGCCAATGGTCCCAAAAATGTGTCAAAAATGTCCGAAGTGTCCGCCATAATGTCGCAATACCGAAAAAAAAATCGCTGATCGCCGCCATTACTAGTAAAAAAAATATTAATAAAAATGCCATAAAAATACCCCCTATTTTGTAAACGCTATAACTTTTGCGCAAACCAATCAATAAACGCTTATTGCGATTTTTTTTACGAAAAATATGTAGAAGAATACGTATCGGCCTAAACTGAGGAAAAAAAATGTTTTTTTATATATTTTTGGGGGATATTTATTACAGCAAAAAGTAAAAAATATTAATTTTTTTCAAAATTGTCGCTCTATTTTTGTTTATAGCGCAAAAAATAAAAAACGCAGAGGTGATCAAATACCACCAAAAGAAAGCTCTATTTGTGGGGAAAAAAAGGACGCCAATTTTGTTTGGGAGCCACGTCGCACGACCGCGCAATTGTCTGTTAAAGCGACGCAGTCCCGAATCGCAAAAAGTACTCTGGTCTTTAGGCAGCAATATGTTCCGGGGGGTAAGTGGTTAAGAGACTGGCTAGGCCCAGATAATTGGAAATTAAGTGATAAAACAAATGTACTGTTGCTTTTTATTGTGACATGTAAGGAATATGTTCTTTAAAACTTGTAAAGTTACTGACCTGGCTGTTTTAATATTATTGTATCTTTTTAACATCAGATATCTGGTGGTATCATTTACAGGGATATCACCGAAGATGTGTCTTACCTGGTTCTAAAATCACCTAGGTGGTAAAGATGAAGCCATGCAATGTTATGCTTTGCACTCTTACATTTACACTCTGTGACCTGACTGTATCCACTGTTCTGTATACATACAGCTGTAAAAAGGCAAGTATCTTTGAAGATGTGATGCAATTTAATATATTTCACTCTATGCTGGATGTCTGGATGACCACTCTGCTGAGGACCTGTGTATGTGTTGGAGCTGTCATAGGTGTTTCCTGGAACAGGGCGAATGGTCCCCAACGACTGCGGGCATCTATTATGCCAATGACTCTGCTGTGCTACCTCATTGCTTCTTATGCCATGATTAAATTGCTGCTGTTTTCTGAAGAGGAAAAGCCCATACAGGATGCCTGGTTCTGGAGTCTTTTGTCATGGACTTGGCTGTCATCAGCTCTGACCCTCTTTGCATGGAAACAGATGGGAGAGTTCACCTCTTGCAGACAGGAGACAACCATGTATTCTGGCCTTCCAGATGACCAGGAGGTTGCACAGGTGGGCACACAAAGAACAGAGGTGGAAAGTGACACATCAGGGTCAACCATAGGAAGACTTCTTTCTTATTCTAAACAGGATTCTGGTTATCTTCTAATAGCTTTTTTTTTCCTTATTCTATGCACAGTGGGTAAGTGATGAACAATTTTTCTCTTAAGACGTCTACTTAGCAGATCTGTTATATTTTGTTATATGTTCAGTAGTGTACTAGCATTAGAAATAATTATACTGTATATTTAAATAAAAATATATACATAGATATATATCTGTGTGTGTGTGTGTATATATATATATATATATATATATATATATATATACACACAGTGCCTTGCGAAAGTATTCGGCCCCCTTGAACTTTGCGACCTTTTGCCACATTTCAGGCTTCAAACATAAAGATATAAAACTGTAATTTTTTTTGAAGAATTAACAACAAGTGGGACACAATCATGAAGTGGAACGAAATTTATTGGATATTTCAAACTTTTTTAACAAATAAAAAACTGAAAAATTGGGCGTGCAGAATTATTCAGCCCCCTTAAGTTAATACTTTGTAGCGCCACCTTTTGCTGCGATTACAGCTGTAAGTCGCTTGGAGTATGTCTCTATCAGTTTTGCACATCGAGTTTTGCCCATTCCTCCTTGCAAAACAGCTCAGTGAGGTTGGATGGAGAGCGTTTGTGAACAGCAGTTTTCAGTTTTCCACAGATTCTCGATTGGATTCAGGTCTGGACTTTGACTTGGCCATTCTAACACCTGGATATGTTTATTTGTGAACCATTCCATTGTAGATTTTGCTTTATGTTTTGGATCATTGTCTTATTGGAAGACAAATCTCCGCCCCAGTCTCAGGTTTTTGCAGACTCCATCAGGTTTTCTTCCAGAATGGTCCTGTATTTGGCTCCATCCATCTTCCCATCAATTTTAACCATCTTCCCTGTCCCTGCTGAAGAAAAGCAGGCCCAAACCATGATGCTGCCACCACCATGTTTGACAGTGGGGATGGTGTGTTCAGGGTGATGAGCTGTGTTGCTTTTACGCCAAACATAACGTTTTGCATTGTTGCCAAAAAGTTTGATTTTGGTTTCATCTGACCAGAGCACCTTCTTCCACATGTTTGGTGTGTCTCCCAGGTGGCTTGTGGCAAACTTTAAACGACACTTTTTATGGATATCTTTAAGAAATGGCTTTCTTCTTGCCACTCTTCCATAAAGGCCAGATTTGTGCAGTATACAACTGATTGTTGTCCTATGGACAGAGTCTCCCACCTCAGCTGTAGATCTCTGCAGGTCATCCAGAGTGATCATGGGCCTCTTGGCTGCATCTCTGATCAGTCTTCTCCTTGTATGAGCTGAAAGTTTAGAGGGACGGCCAGGTCTTCGTAGATTTGCAGTGGTCTGATACTCCTTCCATTTCAATATTATCGCTTGCACAGTGCTCCTTGGGATGTTTAAAGCTTGGGAAATCTTTTTGTATCCAAATCCGGCTTTAAACTTCTCCACAACAGTATCTCGGACCTGCCTGGTGTGTTCCTTGTTCTTCATGATGCTCTCTGCGCTTTAAACGGACCTCTGAGACTATCACAGTGCAGGTGCATTTATACGGAGACTTGGATTACACACAGGTGGATTCTATTTATCATCATTAGTCATTTAGGTCAACATTGGATCATTCAGAGATCCTCACTGAACTTCTGGAGAGAGTTTGCTGCACTGAAAGTAAAGGGGCTGAATAATTTTGCACGCCCAATTTTTCAGTTTTTTATTTGTTAAAAAAAATTGAAAAATCCAATAAATTTCGTTCCACTTCATGATTGTGTCCCACTTGTTGTTGATTCTTCAAAAAAAATTACAGTTTTATATCTTTATGTTTGAAGCCTGAAATGTGGCAAAAGGTCGCAAAGTTCAAGGGGGCCGAATACTTTCGCAAGGCACTGTATAAATCCTGTATAATAATAATTCTGTGCAAATGGGACAAATTTGAATGTTCTCATGTTATGTTCTATTGCAGCTTAAATGTGTGAATGCAGAAAAATACCACATAATAGTCACTAGATGGAGCTGAGAAGCTTATCTATTTGCTGGTATAGTCAGCCTTATCTAGTGGCCAAATTGCACTATTTTTCCAATTTACACATTCTTAATCTGCAGAGAATATAGCCTAAGAATATTCTATTTTACCCTAGTAGCACAGAATTAATTTACATGTAGTTTTGATGAATGAACAGCTATATTCATTCAAAATTTGCAAAATTTGTATAAATACACCCTTTCTAATGCCTGATACACATGATCAGAAAGTCGTATGAAAAACACGGATTTCAGATAGATCGTACGATAATCTGATCGTTAGTACAAAGCTTTAGAGATCCGATCAGGACAGTTCATCTGATATTATTCGATCGGACTAGCACAAAGAAAAAGCACGATTTTCGTTTAATCAGTACAGCTGCCATTTGAAAATACAAATGCATTACAACACATGAGATCACTTCCAATTTTTTTATTCTGTTGTGTGCAAATTTTAGTGACTTTAGTAAACTCATCAGATTCGATCTGAGATTAGCATGCCAAAAAACGTATAATCTCATTGTTTATAACGGGCATTAGTAAGGTTCTGACAAGGAACAAGCATGTAGGTGGGATTTTGATCTCACTGGTTGTATGTTTGATCCAGGTCAGTAACTCGCTGAAGTAGCAATACCACGCAATGTGATGACCATGACAGTTTACTATAATAAGAAAAGTAGCTTAAAAGCTTATTTAGAAACTACAGTTTACCCTAAAGCAGGGGTTGGCAACCTCGACCCTCCAGCCAGTGCTGGCCCAAGACATTGTGCTGCCTGGTACCAAGAATGAAATGCTGCCCCCCCCCAAAAAAAAATTACGCCCACCAAAATGCCCCCATATCCATTATTTTATATCATGATAACTAAAGTGGACCTATCATGGCTCTATACATGTATATATTAGTATAAAAAGGACCTGTTATGGCTCTATTCATGCAATTAACCCCACAGTGGAGCGGAGAGCGGAACGAGAGGAGCGGTCGGGCGGCAATTAGCCCCACAGTGGAATGGAGAGTGGAGCTGGCGGAATGGGATGGCGTGCAGGCAGGAAATTTGCTGCCCCCCTGAAAGTGCTGCCTGGTACAATGGTACCATCGGGTCCCATGGTAGGGCCGGCCCTGCCTCCAGCTGTGGTGAAACTACAAGTCCCATGAGACATTGTAAGACCCAGACACATGCATGACTCCTGGAGGCAGAGGCATGATGGGATTTGTAGTATCACCACAGCTCGAGGGCTGAGGTTGCCTACCCCTGCCCTAAAGGATAACTTACTGCCTTTATTGTATTAATGGGGGTATCATATTCAGGTGACTCCCACCTCTCTGTCACTTTTTATTTTGTTAATTGTTCACATTTTCTCAATAAAATGTTCCTACTGGAGTCAGTAGCTTAAAGGCAGTTAAAATTCATATTTCCAGTGTATTTCTATCTAAAACAGTCACCTGTGACAATGCAAATAGCAAGCAGGAAGGAAAGGAGGTGCCCAGCCCTGAGCAAAATAAAATATTATTATATTATGGGAATATTTTTATTATAAATTAGAAATATCCACATTTATTGTCTTGCTTGTTTTTATGAAGTAAGATTAATACGTGGGGTCATCCATAAATGAGGTCCTACAGTTTTGGGGTAGAATTCACATTTCATCAGAAAATATCACTTCAAAATGATATCACAAGCATATCACCCCACCCTTACCTTAAAAGCCACAAGTCATATGCCTTGTTATGAAATAATCAGAATTTACATACATGTCTAAAATACTATTTTTTTTTCCACCTTATTTGAGACTATTGTTTACAACAGTGCAAGTATTTGCCAAAAGCTGTATTTATAATTAAAAAATAAAATAAAAATCACAGGGATATTCGCCCTGTGAAACTGCATGTACATTCATTCTGTGTAAATGGGGGCAAAAATTAATGTTATTAGGCAAATTTTTTCTACAGGTTGAATGTTTTTCATTCATTCAGAATATGATCAGGAAATACTGCATTATGACCACTAGATGGAGTAAGATCATACGGTAGTAAGTATTTATTTCCTTTGATCCTTAGCGCCATTAAAATGACCATAATACAGTATTCTGCCAATGTCGTTACAAACAAATCCCTAAGTGCTGATCCATCAGGTCAGTAATTGTTACAACAAGGGTTACATAGAAATGTGTTAACCTAATCCTATATTCTTTTATTGGTTTCATTTGACAGTCTTGTGAAATTCTGCTAATTGTCTGTTTGCAGGCACCTAGCGAACTAGATATCTAAAGCTATTATATTATCTGATAGTGTTAATTGTTACCTCTAGGCATTTAGTAAAAGTGCCTCCTGCTTTTTTAAGGGTCATATCACATCATATATATTAGTTGTACCTCTGGTAGGTGTTACATGCTCATTTATGCAATTAAAAATCTGGGGGATATATAAACACAAGAGGACTGGCAAGCTCCCTGATGTCAGATCTAGCAGGGAAGAGTTTTAGGTATCCTTGGCTATCTCAGGTATTGATAAATCAGCCTAGCACAAAGATCCATTAGCCTAAGGCAGTGATGGCGAACCATGGCACCCCAGAGGTTTTGGAACTACACTTCCCATGATGCTCATGCACTCTGCATTGTAGGTGAGCATCATGGGTAATGTACTTCCAAAACAACAGGGGTGCCAAAGTTCGCCATCACTGGCCTAAGGCCTCATGGAAACTGGACGTTATAAAAACGCCAGTAGCATTAGCTGTAGAATGCGCATTAAAAACACGAGTTTTGCCATTTTTTGCAGTTTGCCAGATTTTGATGCGTTTAAGTTTTTTTTTTCCTGCAAATCTATACTCCCACAAAAGCTTGAGGCTCAAAAATGCTCAGAAGTGCTGGATAGCCACGCTTTGCCGAGCATTAGAGCGTTTTTACAGCTGAAAAACACTTCTTCAAACATAGTAGTTCTGTTTTTTTTTCCAGCTTGTGCATGGACACTTCTAATAACATACTGACTGTAAAAAAAAATGCCTGACTCCCAAAACAGCAGCTGTAAAATCGCCTAGTGTGAATAAAGGCTTATAAATGCAACTAGCCTACACATTGTTGGACACAGCTAAACCCATCTGGTTGGAGGTCAGACTCTAGGTAACCTTTTTCAAGCCTGGCCTGACCTCAGTAAACCAAGCAAAGCTTGATCATAGTGTTGTGTCCTCAATAACAGTTGGCACACACAGCAGGATATGTTTGATCCAGGCTTAAAGTTAGTTCAGTATCTAGATTGAGTAGATTATAAAAGTGATGTTCACAAACATCCCTACCATTCCAGAGTACAAAATAACTGGACAACCCCATTGAGACATTTATTTTAGATGTCATTTGTTACTTAAAATTTTTTTTTTATTATAGCTCTTTATATGCACCCTATGGTCAGTTACAGTTCCATATGTTTGGTGCCCTCCAGTTTTTCTTCACAGTCTAAACAGGCTATGGAAGTTCCTTCTAGTACAGCCACAGCATAGCTAAACCCAGAAACAAAATTGAATATGTTGTAGCTTACAAGTCCACTGCATGGGCGTCCGCAGACATTTTTTCAGTGGGGGCGCTTCGGCAGCGGCAATACACAGTCACATTTGACCGCTAGCTGGGGTTTAAACCCCCCCCCACATTTTTTAACAGTCTTGTTGGGGGGCTTTGGTGAAATATCAGGGGACTAAACAGACCCCTGATAGCTCACTTTTAAAAAATAGAAAGGGACTGAGTGTGAATTCTCCAGCTCCTTTCTCTGAGGCATAATAAACATAGTAAATTGTAACAAATATACTCTCTCTGTACCGAACTTTTCCTGATTCCCTCAATCTCTGTGACTGGTCCCCTGCAGCTTCTGTGAAAGTTGTGACAGGCTGTGGTAGCACTAAATCATCCTCATTGTACCATATAGGGTTAATGTTCCTGTATGGTATGCAATGATGCTGAGGTTTGGGTTGAGGAGGAGAGCAGTGCGGCTGGCTGGAACATGGAAACATAGAAGTAAAAGTGGTAATTTCCCCCCCAGCAGTGCAAGGGTGGACTTTTCCCTTTCCTGGAGGTGGGCTGTATTCTGTATGTGTCTTTATACTCATGACAATGTCAGGAATATACTGGGACTTTTCAGGTTCTACATAGAAAGTATTCCACATTATTAAAAATAATAATTTTTAATAAGATATGGCGTGTGTGTGGAATGCATCCATGTGGAGCCTGAAAAGTAAAGTCCACTCTGACTTCCAGGGGGGGGGGGGCAATTGACCCCCCTTGCCCTATGGAGCGGACGCCCATGGTCCACTGTGTTGAATGCATTCGTTTTCTTCTTTCATGCCTTTTTTTTTATTTTTTTATTATTATTTGCATCTGGTGATCTGTTCCGTAGCACACTTCTTATCTCAGGGTGGCACGGAGCCACCCTTACTGTAGATATCAGCATTGTCAACCTGTGGACTGGGTAGTGTTCGATACACTGGCAAGTTTAGATGGACTTCACTTGCAAATTTAAGCTGAACTCCAGATAACCACTTCACTTCTCACACCTGTACATCCCCAATGGAGCAGAGAAATTTTAGCATTTTTGCCATGGCCCAGTATATTCCACAATAACTTTGTCATTACTTAAAGTGGAACTTCACTCTCTCAATATTGACTATACATCTTTATGCTGCTATCATTAGAAAATAGAGAGGAAAAGTCTAACATATTTACTTGTTTTAAAAAAAAAAATTTTTTGCATTCCATTAGTTACTTCCGGGTTTCCAGGCCTAGGCAAATTATATCCTACATCCCAGAAGTCTGCAGGAGGGGAGGAGGGGTTTTACCAGCTGAGCACACCCTCGTGCTTGCATGTCTGAGCTAAGAGCAGATAGATTCCAGGAAGCAAATGTATCATCTGCCCTTACTAAAGATGGCCATGGCCAGAAATGCTAGGGGGTGCTTTCTCAGCAACATAAAGCATGGAGACATGGTTGGATGGGTAAATTTGCTTTGAATATTTAAACATGAATTTAAACATGAATTAAATAAAGTTTTTGGTTTGTGGTGCTGAGATGCAGCGTAGTTCCGCTTTAAGATAACAAAGTAATACATTTTTTTTGGTTAACAAAACAGAAAAAAAAAGCAGTTGTATTTAAAAAGTAAAGGAAAGTAAAAGTTCCAAGAAAACTGTTGCCCTCAAAGGAGTTTGCACCATCTTTTCATACACAAAAAAAATTACACCAATCCTCCTGGCTTCCTGTCGCAGTGCCACTACTCAGGCCTCAAGCCTAGACCTTTGGACCTTTGGCCTGGACCCTCAGACCATCTCTCAGCACCACTATGCTTACATGCAACTCTGCACCTCTCTCTTAACTCTCCCAGCTTTCTCTCTTGCAGCTCTCCGCTGCTCTCACCTATGCTCTTGCCTCTTGGTAAGGGACCTCCTGACTCCAAGGTGGATCCCTGAACTGCAGACAGCCCCTTGATTATAAAGACTGTGCACACCTGCACACACAGCCTGCTGGTCTCCAGAAAAATCTGGACAGTCTCTCCCAAGACTCTTGGAAGCCTCCAAACTCTAGAACCCAACCCAGGAATTTCCAATCCCAGAGAAAAGTGAAACGTCATTTTTTTTCCCATTCATAATAATTCATTCTGGAATCCCTCAATCTGCTTCCTTGAGAATCCTGGGTGCCATTTAGCTCTTTTTACACAGTGGTAGGGCCAGGGCAGGTTGATAAACACTAAGTCAAACAGATTTTTATTACATTTTTTACAGCAACTGCTAGAGCTGCTGTATGTACACAGGAACCCCTAGTTTCATGGGAACTCAAAATCGCTGGGTAGTGGGGCAGAGGGTGGCAGCAGGGCAGAAAGATTAAATGTACTACACATGCCATGTTTTTTTTAAGCATGTCCAGTGCCCCAAACTAGTTAAGCAGTTACAGCAACAATATTTTTCATTTTGGGATAATGGTTTTCTATAAATGAATAAAAGCTGACCGTTGTTCACAATGTGAAATGGTTGATTTCAACCTTCTAACTGACACTTTTGCTGAACAGCTTCATTTGTTAGGTGAAGTTGAAAAATATCAGACTTACTGGCTGGATCAACAGGTGAAAATAAAGGGAAAAACCTAAAAAAGAGAACTAATGCAAACACCACATACTGTATAAGAATTGGTAAGATGCAATGTAATGCATTTTTGTTTTTGGGTTTAGATAACCTTTAAAGATTTCATCTGTGACTCTGCACCAGTGGAAAAGACCGACTCTGAGATCAAGTAGTTACTAAAGTAATAGCTATGGCATTGTTCCCACTGTATTACTTACCACATATCAGAGTGTTAATGTAAATACACATGCTGTACCCTTTGATTATTCTTTCCTAAACCAAACACCATTATAATCTCTATAATAAAAACACTTCATTCTTTTAAATAAATTACTTAGCCAAGCAATTCTCAGACTCTCACAGTAATTCCCACTTAAGGATATACTTGTACATTAAAGGGCACATTACATCTGACTCATATTTTAACATGAAGCTCACATTTTCTTTTCTCATTTTTTAATTCAAATTTTATTTATACATTTTTTTAATTTATTTTTTTAATTTTACACACAAAAATACAAAGACAAAGTAACTACCCGCCTCACAGGGTGGAACAAACAATCCAACAATAGAAACAAAAATAAAAGGTCTGCAGTCACCAGTGATGCCCCTCCATCCCTATATACATATACAGAAAAAAGAGTCACCCTTGGGACTTTAAATGAGGTGGTCACAGTTTGCCACTGAGTAACAAAAGTAGTAACAGTATAAATGTTTATTAAACGTGATGTACATACATGAATAATATATGGATTTGGATTTGCACATAATAAAGAGAATAATTAGAATTGATACAAACGTTATATAATGCAGTATATACAAATGCACGCATCAGAAAACCTGACGCACGTTTCGCAAGATCATTGCTCACTCATCAGGGGTGGATGCGGATGGGATGTATCTAAATAGATAAAGAGATGTGTCACAGTGGTAAATGTAAGAACAATGGCAGAATGGGCCAGAGCAAAACGGCCCAATACTTACCAATGAACGAAACCAGAGTTTCCATCACTGAACCCCAAAATTAAACTCTGGTTTTGTTCATTGGTAAGTATTGGGCCATTTTCTGCCATTGTTCTTACATTTACCTCTGTGACACATCTCTTTATCTATTTAGATACATCCCATCCGCATCCACCCCTGATGAGCGAGCAATGATCTCGCAAAACGTGCGTCAGGTTTTCTGATGCGTGCATTTGTATATACTGCATTATTTAACGTTTGTATCAATTCTAATTATTCTCTTTATTATGTGCAAATCCATTGGCTGAGCTATTATGCTATATTATTCATGTATGTACATCAATTTTAATAAACATTTATACGGTTACTACTTTTGTTACTCAGTGGCAAACTGTGACCACCTCATTTAAAGTCCCAAGGGTGACTCTTTTTTCTGAACAATACAACAATACAACACAAAGAAAAAAGGAAGAAAAGAAAAACAAGGAAAAATGCTTATTGGCATTCTTGAGTGTAAACAACCTGTTTTCTAAAGCAGAACATAGAAGATCTGCTAAGATCTAGTTCCCGGATCATTAGTTACCACTCTGCCATGTATGGCACATTTATGACTGAGGATCGTTATCATACATTATGTAGGGTCAGTGCAATGCCTTGTTACAGCAGTGTGGTGGTTTGTGCTGCGTAAAAATGCATGCATGTGGCATATCTACAAATCAAACAGCATATATTCCGTCACTTCCTCGATGCCTCAATGTCTCCTGGGAGCTTTTGTCAATGTTCCCAGGAGACATTGCGGAGGTCTGCCGCGAGTTATCGCGGGATTTAGAAAGAACTTTAAGCAAGTTTTTTCTAAATCCCGCGATTGAGCGGGCGTAATTTACTTTGAAAATTCGACGTGATACTGAGCATGCGCACGCATGCGCCGTTTGTTCGGCCATGCATCTACATGGGGTCACGCTTAATTTAAATACAACGCGCCCACGACCTTCTTTTCTCCTTTTTTAATTCAAATTTTATTTATACATTTTTTTCATTTATTTTTTTCATTTTACACACAAAAATACAAAGACAAAGTAACAACCCGCCTCACAGGGTGGAACAAACAATCCAACAATAGAAACAAAAATAAAAGGTCTGCAGTCACCAGTGATGCCCCTCCATCCCTATATACATATACAGAAAAAAGAGTCGCCCATGGGACTTTAAATGAGGTGGTCACAGTTTGCCACTAAGTAACAAAAGTAGTAACGGTATAAATGTTTATTAAAATTGATGTACATACATGAATAATATTTGGATTTGCACATAATAAAGAGAATAATTAGAATTGATACAAATGTTATATAATCGAGTATATACAAATGCACGCATCAGAAAACCTGACGCACGTTTCGCAAGATCATTGCTCGCTCATCAGGGGTGGATGCGGATGGGATGTATCTAAATAGATAAAGAGATGTGTCACAGTGGTAAATGTAAGAACAATGGCAAAATGGGCCAGAGTAAAACGGCCCAATACTTACCAATGAACGAAACCAGAGTTTAATTTGGGGGTTCAGGGTACTTTGAAATACGCGCGCTTATGCCGGCCTATTTACGCTACGCTGCCGTAACTTAGGACGCAAGTGCTTTGTGAATACTGCACTTGCCTCTCTAAGTTGCGACGGCATAGCGTAAATGAGATACGCTACGCCCGCACAAAGTTACGCCGCCCTACGTGAATCTGGGTCATTGCTTTTTATGTATTTCAATGCAGCATGGTAAAGTCTATAGTAATGGGTAATGGTAAACTCTTCAGTTAGGACTTCTATTTAAAGCCTCTTCTTTGCACAGGGGCTTGGTTATCAGTTTACAAATGCAGTTTTCCTTTATCACAGGGGAAATATTCAGCCCATATTACACAGGGCTGGTCATAGATGGTATTGTCGTCCAAAGAAGTTTGAAGCAGTTTTCCAGCGCGGTTGTAATACTAGCAGTTCTGGCGGTGGGGAGGTAACATTCTGGCTCATTACTCTTTTTCTGGTGTGATAATATCTGATATAATCTTTGCCATGCATGTGTATCCTAGCAGGCTGTGATAAGGATTCATTCAATAAGGTGTATTACTAGAATTTGGACAGTGATGTGAAACAAGCAGAGGGTGGTTGGACATTCAGGCATCCTTCTCTAAATTATGAATGGCCATCTGAAAAAAGGAAAATTTATATGAAATACTTACCGTAATTTTCCTTTCCTGATGGACTCCATGGCAGCCTACGTGTGGGTTAACCCCGCCTCTCATACCTCATAGGACCCTACTCCCATAAAGCTTTGCTTCCTGGCCATGGACAGTGTTCCGTAATATAGCCTACTCCAGCAAAAGGGAGGGAACTCCGGCTGCCATGGAGTCCATCAGGAAAGGAAAATTACGGTAAGTATTTCATATAAATTTTCCTTTTTCCTGACAGACTCCATGGCAGCCTACGTGTGGGAAATGACTAGCCAAACACACCCGGGTGGGCAATTGCTGGTTAAAGAAAAATTTTTTTAATTGACATTGTCAACAGATAATATATTCAAACCAAAATTAACCGACGACAAGGAGGCCGGTTCCACGCAATAGTGCGTCATAAATGTATTTAAGGACGACCAAGAGGCCGCTTTGCAAATAACTTCAGGGGAAACATGTCGGGCAGCCGCCCATGATGTAGAGACGCTCCGTGTGGAATGAGCGGTTACCGCTTCAGGAGGAGCCAACCCTTTAGCCTTGTAAGCCCTTTGGATAGCTTGGACGATCCATGCGGCGATGGTTCTGGAGGAAGCACGCATGCCTTTGTTTTTCCCATGGAATGACACAAACAAATGATCAGATTTACGGAAGGACGCTGTGGCTTCCAGATATTGTTTAAGGATTTTGCCGACATCCAGAGGATGAACCATAGAACCTTCAGAAGAATGAAACGTGGGAAGTACAATTTCCTGGTTTTCATGAAAGATTGACGTGACTTTAGGCTTGGAACCCAGCATTGGAATTAACACTACACGGTCCGGAAAAAAAGTGAGGAACGGTTCTTTGGAGCCTAGAGAGCCGATTTCGGAGACCCTTTTGGCAAGTGTTATAGCCACAAGGAAGACAATCTTGAGGGAAAGATCTTTGATAGATTGATTAGTTGAATCTTGATCTCCTGAAAAAAAGTCCAAGACTAATGGAAGATCCCACTTAGAAAATCTCGGTTTTCTTAAAGGTCTTAACCTCATGGCTCCTTTGAAGAATTGACGGACAAGGGAATGTCTGGCCCACAAAATACCTGTGAAGGCAGAGATTGCTGATACTTGGACCCTCAAGGAGCTGACTGATAAGGGTAGGTCAAGCCCAGTTTGGAGGAAGCCCAAAATGTCCTGTACTCTGGGGACCTTGGCTGAACTGTTCATGGAGGAGGTGTAATCCGAGAACTTAGACCATATCCTCTGATAGACCTTATTGGTGCTCACTTTCCTGGCATTTAGTAGTGTAGAGATTGCTTGGCTTGGGCAACCTAGCGCTTCCAATCTTTCCCTCTCAAAAACCAGGCCATCAGGTGCAGATGTGATGGACAAGGGTGAGGGGTCGACCCCTGGAGCAAGAGATCTGATCTGGATGGGAGCTGAACTGGATCCCGGAAGCTCAACTGAAACAACAGTGGAAACCATGGTCTGTTGGGCCAGTAAGGAATTATTGCGACCACCTCGACTTCCTCCCATCTGAGTCTCGACAGGAACCGGAGAATGACTGGAGTTGGGGGAAAAGCATAGGCTTTGTGGAACAACCACTGACCTGTTAGAGCATCCACCCCGAACGCTTGGGGACAGCGGTTTCTTGTGTAAAATTTCTCCAGTTTGTAGTTGCACGGGGATGCAAATAGGTCCACTTCCGGTGTGAATCCTAGTGACAGGATCCAGGTGAAAACCTCGCTGTGGAGAGACCACTCGTTGTTGTCGAGTGTCGTTCTCGATAGGAAGTCTGCTTGAATATTCTGAGTTCCGGGGAGATAAACTGCTGTTAGATCTGTCAGATGTGTCTGAGCCCATGATATAATCGGCTCCACCTCCCTCAGAAGGGACAAACTGCGAGTGCCTCCTTATCTCTTTATGTAAGACACGGCTGTCGTATTGTCCATCCTCAGAAGGACTGACGACCCTTTTACCAGATGGGTGAAGGCTTGAAGGGCACAGAAGGCTGCACGGAGTTCCAGGATATTGGATACTACTTTTCGAGATGGGAAATCCCACTTCCCTTGGGCTACTTCTTTCAGGCAAAGGGCACCCCAGCCACTGCTGCTGGCGTCGGATGTAACTGTGATCCAGGAGACAGGGGCTATTGAGAGACAATTGAGGAGATTTCTCCGCAGAAGCCACCAGAGGAGGCTGTCCCTCATTGACTGAGTTATCCGGATTAATTGGTCCTGGGGCTTCGGATCCCATTGTTGGAGAAAACCCCTCTGGAAAGGACGCATTCGCCATTGTGCCCATCTGACCATGGGAGTCGTGGACACCATGGTGCCTATAATTTTGAGACAGAGTGAAGCTTTGAGAAAAGGGGACTCCAATGCAAGACGAACTCTTTCCCGGATGACTGGGATTTTTTCTAAGGGTAGAGAAATTGTACTCTGGATCGTATCGAACTGGGCACCGAGGAAGACTAGAGACTGTGTGGGTTCTAGATGACTCTTTTCCCTGTTCAAAAGCCAGCCGAACTCGGTCAAAGTAAGGATAACTTGAGCCCGATGTATCAATATCTGTTCCCTGTTCTGTGAAAGTAACAGCAGGTCGTCTAGATAGTGGTGTAGATGGATGCCTTTCATTCTGATTAAGGCCACGACAGCCAGTAAGAGCTTTGAAAACACTCGCGGCGATGTTGTAAGCCCGAATGGGAGACACGTGAACTGAAGGTGAACACTGCCCACTGCGAACCGAAGGTATTTCTGAAATTCTGCCGCTATGGGCACGTGGAAGTAGGCATCTTTCAAGTCGATTGACACAAGCCAGTCGCCCGGTAGAATGGTCTGACGAATTGTGAGAAGTGACTCCATCTTGAATTTTTCCTTTTTTATAAAGGTGTTTAGATGCGTCAGGTCTATCACTGGCCTCCAAGAGCCGGACTTCTTCAAAACCATGAACAGAGGTGAGTACATTCCCTGGAATCTTTCTGCCGCTGGCACTTGTATAGCGGCGCCCTGGGACAAGAGAGTGTCTGTGTATGTTAGAAGGATATTTCTCTTTTCTTCTGAGTGAGGCAGAGTTGTGGGGACAAACTGAAGTATAGGAGGGTTGACAAAGGTCCAGGAGTGACCTAGGGATACTGTCTTGACCGTCCAAAAGTCTTTTATTGATGCTGCCCAAACGTGCCGGAATTGCAGAAGCCGAGCTCCAACCCGCTCCGTCTGAGCGATCCCAATATCAAAAGGACTTAGGGGTGTCACGGTTACCCGAAGTTGCCCCTTTTGTGGGTTTTTGACCCGAAGGTTGGTTTCTTCTCCAATTTTTCCTGAACTCTCTTCCCGGCTTGTATCGACGAGCCTCTCTGGCACGATCTTGGTCTTGCCTAGGAAAAAATTTCCTTTGGTTGAAGGGACGACGGTCCTGGGGAAGGAACCCCGATTTACCCCCTGTGGCACGGGAGATAGCGCTGTCAAGTTTGTTCCCGAACAGGGAAGACCCTTGAAAGGGAATACGGCACCATGCCTGTTTAGAGGCTGGGTCGGCTACCCAAGGACAGAGCCATAGGGCGCGTTTAGCTGTAACAGATGAGAGCATGACCCGCGCCACTAGGCGGATAATGTCAAGGGAGGCCTCACCCAGGAAGGCAGCAGCCATTCTTAGTTCGTGAACTGGTAGGTCTCTGACCAGAAGACCAGGCATGTTTGACAGAGTAGAATCTACTTTATCCGTCCAAGTCTCCATTGCCTTGGAGAGGGCCGCAAGGGCCAGTGCTGGTTTACACGCCATACCTGCTGTGATATATATGCGTTTTAAATCTGTATCAATTTTCCTATCCAGAGCATCCTTAAAAGAGACTGTGTCTTCCAAAGGAAGGGTAACATGTTTAACCAGTCTCATTAGAGCGGCGTCTACCAAGGGAGCCGACTCCAGGTGTTTCACTTCTTCTCGTTTAAACGGGTACATCTTTGAAACTTTGGAGATTAAAGAATTTTTCCTTTCAGTGGTGGTCCACTCATCAGTAATCATTTCACTGAGTTCACCCAAAAGGGGAAAGCTAGGACGCTCCTTCTTGAGGTGTTTAAAATATTTTCTCTGTTTGTTAGGAGATTCCACCGGGTCTTCCCATTTTAAAGCGACTTTGACTGCCCTTACCAGATTTGGGACTAGAGAAAAGTCAAATCCTGTGGAATTGACAACACTCTCCACCTCACTAAAGGAGGACATACTTGAGGAACGATTGCGCTGAGATGGGCCCGGAACCTCAGAGTCATCCTGTAGAAGGACTGGAGCTGGAACTACAGGTGAGAGAATGTCACCAGTGGGATCAGGTTTATTCAGGGACTCCTGGACCACCTTCCTGACCAGAGCTTCAACTTGTTGGTCACTATCCACCCTTTCTCTTGCAGCACGAGAATAGCAGGGATCACAGAGAGATTTGCCGTCTGGGATTTGAGCCTTGCACCCCCAGCAAGATCTTCTTCCGGAATTGCTAGAATGACGGTGGGAATGGCGGTCGGAAGTGGATCTATATTTTTCCCCATGATGCTTGGAGGGTGACCTGCTCTTTGGTCGCTTAGAGCTTGACCTGGAATGATGGCGATGTGATCTAGTGACATCAACGTCTTCGTGGACTAAGGGCTGATGATCAGGCCTAGAAGGGCTGATGGTGAAAAAGAAATCAGGAAAAAAAAAACATGATATAAAAAACCCAAACAGACAGGCAGAGGAAAGAAAATTTCCATCCTACCTGCGGCGTAAGGGTTGGCCACCGGGGGGCGGTGATACATCCATAGTGGTGAGGAATACACTGCAATAACCATTAAAATGACAATAAGAGTAAGGCATAGGCAATACAACAGCAAAGGAAACTGACAGTACACAGGACAGAGTGCCACAGGGCACCTTACCTTGTCCAGTCAAGACCTGTGCCTGGAAATCCAAGGTGCATCTAGGAGTTTCCCCAGAATCAGCTGTCACTGACAGCTTTTTAAAATTGCCGCCCTCGATGATGTCACCGCGCCCCACGCACACGCCACGCGCCTGCGCTGTGTGCGGCGTGACCCTGAATGCCATGCGCGCATGCGCGAACCGGCAAATAGGCGCTACTGCGCATGCGCGAGCCGGAGACTCGCGTGCGCGCGCACACAACCACAAGGAAGCTGAAGGAGGAAGGAGTGGAACGCAGCATGCGTTCCAGAAGCCATTAACCAAAACGGTAAGGCTAAACGGCGCAGACACACAAACACACATAAACAGCTGCCATGTGTAGCAAAAAAAAGACAATACATTACCAATCCATCCGGTCCAGCCTGGGATAGGGAGCAAAGATACATCACCTGGGCATCGTTTGTAAGGGAAAAGGGCCTCCTGCTAATAGCCAGGATGAATGACCAAAGTTGCTTGCCAGCCAATGGCTGGATAATAAGCTCCACCAGGAATCAATTTGTACCGCACACTCCACCCTGCTAATAGCTGGGACTTGTTGGACTTCAGTACACATACTCTCCCATAAATATCACCAGGACTGAACTTTAAACTAACATATAATTATATAGGTCCTAGGAGGAGGACAAAAAAGGAACACTGTCCATGGCCAGGAAGCAAAGCTTTATGGGAGTAGGGTCCTATGAGGTATGAGAGGCGGGGTTAACCCACACGTAGGCTGCCATGGAGTCTGTCAGGAAAGATTACTAATCCTTTTGGCTAGTATGGGTACCTTTTAAAAATAACTCATCACCAACCTGCAAATTGCAGTTTATTGTACAAAAATAGCATTTATTTTAAATACTTACTTAAATGCCTTTTCCTTACCATAAAAATGTGTGTTCACATGCAATGTGCCTTTACGCATGGAAAGGAATTTGACCACCCCAGGAATAGTCAGTACCCTAGGACCAGGGTGGACTGACAATTCGTGCACTCAGGCACTGCCCGAGGACCCCATGCCACTAGGGGGCCCCATCAGGGTTGCCAGCCTCAGTAAAACCAGGGACAGTATGTAAAACTCTGTGTTTGTAATAACCAATATTGGAATCGCCCCTTAGGGCTATCGTTATTTCTGACGACTTTGTAATTGCTGTAACCTTATTCATAATCTCAATAAAAATTTATTGAAAGAGAAAAAAAAAAATCTGTGTTTTTAAAAAAAATCCCAAGATTATAGCTGCCCTGCCTCTCCAGTACCTTTTCAGTGTATGTATGTGTATTCTGTGTGTATGTATACTGTGTGTGTATACTGTGTGGCCCCATAATCTCCAATTGCCTGAGGGCCCTATAATCTCCTATTGCCCGGGGGCACCATAATCTCCTATTGCCTGGGGGCCCCATGAGTTGTCAGTTTGCCCCTGCCTAGGACAGTCGCAGTTTGCTCTTCATCATGTCACATCATAGCCTTCTCCTCTTCTGAGAGTGTCTACTTAGGCCTCGTACACACGACCGAGAAACTCGACGGGCGAAACACATCGTTTTGCTCGTCGAGTTCCTTGTGAAGCCGTCGAGAAACTCGACAAGCCAATTTTCTCCACTCCCGTCAAGGAAATAGAGAACATGCTTTCTTTTTGGCTCGTCGAGTTTCTCGACAGTTTCCTTGATGAAAATGTACACACGACCGGTTTCCTCGGCAAAAAAATATCTCCCAGCAAGTTTCTTGCTGATTTTTGCCGAGAAACTCGCTCGTCTTTACGAGGTCTGACTGTCTGTTCTGGCCCAGCTCCTCTGCCCATCCCCATAAACATTTAATGTAGCTGTTGGGAGAAGCGAAAAGGGGAATACTATAGATCAGTGTTTCTCAACCTTTATTCAGTCAAGGCACTCTTTATTATGGACGATCTCGGGGCACCCCATTCTAAAATGTAAACACTCTAATGATAGTTTTGGATAATGCAGCAACATCAATACACGTAGGACACCCAAAGTTAGAGGTGATTTTTTCTTCCAAAGCAAAAACACTTTTGCATACTGGTACTGACTAGTATTCCAAAGTTTCTCTTCTCCCTCAGTTTTCCTCCATCACTTCGCTAATGAGACCCCAAAGCTGATGGATAGAGGCAAGGGAGGGTTAAACAGAGATGATATGCAGGCAACTGACATCCTCCTTATCAATGAATGATGATGTCATTGGTCGTTAGGAAATTGGCAGCTAGAAGATTTGAATGCTGTACAATGAAAACCTGTGGCTTTGTGTAACTAAAAGGCAGGTTTCATCCACCCACCGGCTTGTATACAATTTTGGGGCACTTTGCCAAGGCACCCCTGAAAAAACCTCAAGGCACACCAGGCGGCTATAGAGTGTCACTTGAATGAGAGCTCTGAGTCTGGTGGGGCTGCTGACATCACATCCAAGATGGTGGGCTTTCACAGATTAATAACCTATATTAAAAAATATGTTAAATGCATGCATAATCTCCAGAGAGGATTGTTGTTGAATTGCATTTGCAACATGTTCTCTTTAAGGCCATTGTTCCCAGCCAGGACCGGATTTACTCCCTTTGCCGCCCCAAGGCTGGGTCCTTCAAAGCCGCCCCCCCCATGTGATAGAAATTAGGTTAAAAAAAATGATATTGGGTGGGGATAGGATCAGTGGCAGCGGTGAGGGAGAGATGGGATTAGTGACAGCGGTGGTGCGGGGGATGGGATGAGTGGTGTGGTACTAGTGGGGGTGTTATCAGTGGTACTAGTGGCGGTGTGGGGGGGTGTATCAGTCTCACTAGTGGTGGTGGTGTGGGGAATCAGTGGCAGTAATGGTGGTGGGGGGTATCGTTGGCAGTAATGGTGGTGGGGGGTATCGGTGGCAGTAATGGTGGTGGGGGGAGGGGTATCAGTGGTGGTGTGGTGGGGAATCAGTAGCAGTGTTGATATTGACTGTGCCCGTGAGGGCGGCAAGGATAGGCGGAGCCGCCCCTTCACCCACTACCGAGACTTTACAGTATGCCCGTGAGTGAAGGTGGGGAGGATGAGCGGAGCCGGGACTATACAGTATGCCCGTGAGTGCGGGCGGGAGGAGACTGTGCCTGTGAGTGAGGGCGGCGAGGATAGGCGGAGCCGCCCCTTCACCCACTGCCGAGACTTTGCAGCGTTCCCATGAGTGAGGGCGGGGAGGATGAGCGGAGCGGGCGGAGATGATAGGCAGAGCCGCCCCTTCACCCACTGCCGCCCTGATACCTGGCCTTGTCTGAAATCCGGCCATGTTCCCAGCCCTGCATTTTATGCTCCAAGGTTTTGTCTTTTTACCCGTAAGCTCATCAACTCAGTGAAGTTTTGACATTCAGTATAGTCACACAATTGGACACTGGGAGGTGTTAGTATCATGTTCTGATCACACCTACTTCTTGCACAATTCTAGTCCAATATGCAAGGCTGACTCCATAGCATGCTGCAAGACACAGAAGCCACCCTGAAACAGAAAACCTGGGGCAGTTATCATGGCACCAGCCTAAACAGTAACACAGGACTAAAGCAAAAAGAAACCTGCCTACTTAGTGATACATTTAGTTGCTGAAAGTTTAATTACTCTTTACTAGTTGTGTTTCAAGTAAAAAAAATGTAATCTGTGTGACAATTTAGTATTATACATCAGCATTTAAAAATATAATGTTACTGTTTGTTTTCTGCTATTTTTCCAGCTCTTTTTCTGCAGGGATGCGGGGTGGTCTTTTCACCTTCACATTCGCCAGACTGAATATCAGGATCCGAAACCTGTTATTCCATTCCTTGGTGTCGCAGGAAATTGGTTTCTTTGATGAGAATCACACAGGTCAGAATCCTTCAGCAGAGACACAGTAGACTATTATTAAAGTGTTACTAAATCCACAACGGTAAAATCAGACTGTATATGCAGTAAAGCATGCTTGTTATACTCACTGTGGGACCTACGGGCTTAATTCTGTGCATTGTGTAAAAAAAGGCTTTTTTATCCTGTCTTCTCTGATCCTTCCCTTCTTCCACTGTTACCAATCCATCTCCTGATAAGACAGAGCCTTTGGAGTTACTCTGCACATGTTCAGTTGTGTATTGCTAGAGAGTTTTTTTTTCTTTCTTGCAAGGGTGCATGTGATCAGCACAGAGCCAATCAGCACTGTCCAGGCAGAGGGTCCGGGGTCCTGCAGTCTCATAGGACAGTCAGAGTAGTATGAAAATTCCACCTACAATCTTTAATCAGACACAAACTAAGTAGAGGGTTCTTTACTATAAGAGCAGTAAGGATGTGGAATTCCCTTCCACACGCCGCGGTTTCATCGGGGGGCATCGATAGTTTCAAGAAATTATTAGATAAGCACCTGAACGACCGCAACATACAGGGATATACAATGTAATACTGACATATAATCACACACATAGGTTGGGCTTGATAGACTTGTGTCTTTTTTCAACCTCACCTACTATGTAATTCGTAGAATCATAAGACTGCTATATACTGCTGATGAGAAAAGGTATTTAACAGTTTATATTTACTAAAATAATTGCATTTGCATGTTCTGTGTACTGTGGAAGACCAGATATGGTGACTGCAGGCTCCTGGGTTTAGTAACACTTTAAGTCCTTCAGAAGAAATAAACAATTGTGTGTACCCGTATATGTATATATAAATAAATTTGCCATGTATATATTTTTCTTTACACATATAATGATGTTATTTAAAAAAAAAGGTAAATACATACACAACTGTGGCATAACATCTTATATTATGGAAAATGAAACAGATCTTTAAAACTTTCACAGCAAAATGCATACCGTTTGTAATTGTCAATTATGGTAGAACATTTTTAAGATCCATTAAAGTGTATGTAGACCCTAACAATGAACTTCTGTCATTTGCCCCCTTTTGGTCTGGTAAACATACCATTGAAAGTGTTTTTTATTTTTCTATGTTATTAGTGCAATTTTGCAAGTGCTTTTGCCAGAAATGTTGTGAGCTGATAAGTTTCTGTGCTTTCTGCCTGTGCAGAAGGAGGGGTTGTAGAGCTAGGGAAAGGGGGGGGGGAGGTGACATCTGTGTTCTTTGCAATTCATCATAAATAAAGTAGGCAGGGCTGACACCACATGCCTAGGAATTCAGAGCTGTGTTGCCATTTCAAAGAGGAAGGTAGGAGCACACTATATCTCTATCGCGTCAACAGTTATTTATCTGTACTGTATCTGTGCAGTATGTTTAAAGAGATTAAACATGGAGACATGTGAATGTAAGCAGGTGCAGTTAGCTAGCCTGTCACTAGGTGGCTCTGTCCCAAAATAGTAATGGTAATTGGGAATTTTGTTATTGGGTGGTAGGTTCCCTTTTAGACAGAGTCTTCCTATATTGGGTGGAGCTAGTGCTAGGGTGACCAGACATCCCCAGTTTCAGGGGACAGTTCCCAGATTGAGGACACTGTCCCCGGACCAAATCTGTCCCCTGTTTTGTCCCTGGATTAGATTTGAATAGGGGCTGGGACAATTTCAAAGACAGTCAGATCAGAATAAAAAATAAAAAAAATCTGATGGGGGTGTGCTGGTCCTACTAATTATTGGGGGTGTATTTTTTTCCATGATCTGTGCCCCTTTCTGATGAGCATGTGCTGGTCGGAGCGGAGGGAATATTTCTTCAGTTTCGGGTGCATGCCCATTCAGCTTCGCTCGCATCTTCTTCTGCCTTGGCTCAAGTCCCGGCCAGCCGCCTGCCTGCTTATCTCCTTGCCTTTCCCAGCAGAGTGATCTTCCTCCGCTCCCCACCCAGTAGTAGCCGGGGCCCACAGAGTAAGACTTGACAGGCTTTGAGGCGGGCGGCGGCGGCGGACAGAGAGTTGCTGATCGACGCCATTGCTAGTAATGTCCCTGGATTTCATTTTAAAAATCTGGTCACCTTAGCTAGTGCCTATATATATATATATATATATATATATATATATATATATATCTATATCTATATCTATCTGTCTATCTATCTATATATATATATATATATATATATATATATCTATATATATATATATATATATATATATATATATATATATATATATATATATATATATATATATATATATATATATATATATAATGTATGTGTGCCAGGAGGGGAGGAGCCTAGTGAGACAGGGCATGGGAGCCAAACACCCCACAGTAATGCAGATGTAGCTACTGCAAAGGCCCTGCACAAGGCAGAAGACCTGGATGACATAGTATAACACCCAGAAGAGCCAGCTGTAGTCGTCCTGACTCAAAACATGGTCTATGAGGACTGGAAGCGGGATGCAAAAGACCCTTTAGGCCAGCCTAAGTAGGATGTCACATATTATTATGATGGTAGAGGTGACAAGATACCAATTGTGGGGATGCCCTTCGGTGTCGTGCACTGCAACTATTATACTCTATTACACCTAGGTCCTCATGTACTTGCATATCCTTCTTTTGTCTGTTTTTTTTATATATATATATATATATATATATATATATATTTCAGTAAGCTACATACACATTAACTTATTTTTTGATAATATTCATTATATAAATATTCATATGTGTTATTGATTTAAAACATCTTTACATGACAATGTTTGCTGAAGACACTGTCAGTATATCTATGTGATGTGTCATTGCCATCTTTGAAGATCAACAGTAAAGTGCGTAAACTATAACTTCTTTTTTTTTTCTTGGTACAATGTTTTTATTGATATATAAAAAGGGGAAAACCAGACAACAAATTTCCACATATTTCAGTTCACGTAAAAATACATAATAAAATATATTATAAGGGTATAGATTATAAATTGACACAGACCCTTAAGCCAAGCCGAGGTTCAGTGCATTATGCCTGAGCCTTGAGACCCAGGGGCTAAGGTAGGGGGAGCGGAGCTGTCCGCAGAATGGAGGGAGATTTTTATAAAATAAATAAATAAATAAAATAAAAAAACAAAAAAAGACACACACACGCACAACAGTGGGGGGGGGGGGGGTAGTACAGTAAGACCCCTTTCACACTGGGGCGGCTGCTGTTTCTCCAGGGTGAAAGCCCCGAGGGCTTTCACACTGGAGAGGTAGCCGCACCTTTGAAGCAGTGTGTATACTGATCCTCCACCGCTGAACACACTCTGACACCACAGGACAGCCCAGGGCTGACAGAAACCCAATTTAATAGATCAACACGGATGAGAGCAAGGTAACTCTCTCATCCCCCAACTAAATTTGACATAGCACCTGTACTGAAAAGTACACAGGCGCTACATGGGTAAGACCACCATGGGTCCTGACTCCCATGCCAAAGTAATGGCCATGACTCCCATGCCTCCCATGCCAAATTTCTTAAGGTGTGGGACCTTAAAAAATTTGGCATGGGAGTCATGGCCATTACTTTTTCTGAAAATAAAGCAGGGGTCTCAGACTGGGGGCCCTCCAGCTGTTTGTAAACTACAAGTCCCATCATGCCTCTGCCTGTGGAAGTCATGCTTGTAACTGTCAGCCTTGCAATGCCTCATGGGACTTGTAGTTTTGCAACAGCTGGAGGGCCACCTGAGACCCCTGATATAAAGGCTAAAGGCCAGGGATGTCATGGGAAGGTCTATAACAAGGAGTTGAACACAATATGGCAGAGACTTTTAGCTATAGCAATAGGTTGTTGCCCCATCCAAGAAGAAAGGGCACAGGAACTTTGGGAATTTGGCACCAACAATCAGCCAATCAAAAGCCCCCTTACTGAAGTTTATGTATGGACATTTTTACATACCGTATTTTCCGGCGTATAAGATGACTGGGCGTATAAGACGACCCCCTAATTTTCCAGGAAAAATGTTGGTTTTGGGATATACTCACTGTATAAGACTACCCCCTTCTTACTAGTGTTTCTGGAAGCTGAGGGGTAGCCAGAACCGCTGACAGAAACAGGCTTTTTCAAATCTCACTGTGCCATTACATTACATTCCTCACTGTGTCATTACTTTACATGCCCTGACTGTGCCATCACTTGCCCCCACTTGCCCCTCACTGTGCCATCACTTGCCCCTCACTGTGCCATCACTTGCCTCCTCTCTGTGCCATCACTTGCCCCCTCTCTGTGCCATCACTTGCCCCCTCTCTGTGCCTGAGCTTGCCCCCTCTCTGTGCCTGAGCTTGCCCCCTCTCTGTGCCTGAGCTTGCCCCCACTGTGCCTGAACTTGCCCCCCAGTGCAATCACTGCAAACAGTGCCATCACTCACTTTTTTTCTGAATAGGCGGTGCGGTGACAGTCTCCGTGCTGCGAGCGTCAATGATTTAAAAGACGCGCCTTCTCCTCAGACTGTCCTGTGTTAGGCGGAACACAAAATTTCCCAGCAGCGCCTCTGTTCTGTGTTCCGCCTATCACGGACGCCTTCTCATCTCGTCCGAGGATGAGAAGGCATCTGTGATAGGAGGAACACAGAACAGAGGCGCTGCTGGGAAGATTTGTGTTCCACCTATCACAGAACACTCTGAGGAAAAGGAGCGTCTTTTAAATCATTGACGCTCTCGCAGCACGGAGACCGTACCCGGCGTATAAGACGACCCCCGACTTTGGATGCATTTTTTTGCATCCAGAAAGTCGTCTTATACGGCGGAAAATACGGTAGTTTTTTTTTAACAGTAAAGGAAAATACGGTAGTTACATTGGTCCAGCTTGGACCAATAAACCGGAAATCCCTGTAGTGGACACTGCTACTAGAGTGATCTCCACTAGCTTCAGGGGCCCATGCCAAGCAGCTGCCCTGATGCATTGTAAACACAGGAGCTCTCAGTCATCACCATTCAGTGAACATTTTGTATCATCTCAATGAATGCGTAAAGCATTCTCTGATTGGACAAGGTGGAGAGGTGAGGTGGTGAGTGACATCACAGAACTAAAAAGCTAGCAGCAATCACTGTAGCAGTGGTGCCTATTCCAGTGATTTCTAACTCGGGTATGGCACACACATACTTACATTGGTCCACGCTTAACCAATAGAGCTATGTAAAAATTGCTATACCTGGAATTCACCTTTAATTTGCTAAGATGGATCATTTGTTTTTACACCACTGCTGATCTTATCTCATGATCATTTTTATCTCATAAACTTTATGAGATAAAAATGATCATGAGATAAGATCAGCAGTGGTGTAAAAACAAATGACATAAAGAGTTATCTTATCACCACTTTTCCTGCTCTCCTCTGCAGACCAGTATTGAACCTCCACATTATCAGCCGCCTAAAGATAATGATATTTTCAGGAGTGGATGGGGATTAGAACCACCATGAGGTTTTTGGGGGTAATCCACAAAAGAGATACGACGGCGTATCTACTGATACGCCGTCGTATCCCTGTTTCTATCTTTGGAACTGATCCACAGAATCAGTTTCCAAGAGATAGACAGAAGATCCGACATGTGTAATTGAATTACACTGTCGGATCTTAAGGATGCAATTCTAGGCTGGCCGCTAGGTGGCGAGGCCATTGCGGCCAGCCTAGAATATGCAAATGAACACTTACGGCGATCCACGAACGTTCCGACGGGCCCGTCGCGCTAATTCTATGTAGTTTACGTCGAGTTACGTCGTGTAAAAATAGGGCTGAGTCCTATTTGACTAAGCCCTATTAAGTATGGCCGTCGTTCCCACGTCGAAAATTCAAACGCTACGTCGTTTGCGTAAGACGTCCGTGAATGGCGCTGGACGCCATTTACGTTACCGTCTAAGCAAATGACGTCGGAGCGACGTCTGTTAGCGCAATGCACGTCGGGTAATTTAAATGGGAGCGCGCCTAATTTAAATGGGAATCGCCCATTTGTATTAGGAACGCCTTGCGCCGGACAGAGTTAAGTTACACAGCCGAAAATTTCCAGGTAAGTGCTTTGTGGATCGGCACCTAACTTGGGAGATTTGCGGCAGTGTAACTTAACTCTGAAAAGTTAAGTTGCGCTCTTCGGCTGTGGATCTGGCCCTTTATTCCTGCCTGTGCCCCCATTAGGGGAAAGCAATGGGAACACTAGTTCTGCTGATCAGGGCTGGTGCAAGGATTTTTGACACCTTAGGCGAAACCTCATTTTGCCACCCCCCCCCCCCCCGGCTCCACCCCTCACTTTACTCCCTTTACCCATGTACACCCCGCCTTTTTAATACAATGCCCATCAAATGCAGCCTGACCAGTACCCATCAAATGCAGCCTCACCAGTGTCCATCAATGCAGCCTCACCAGTGTCCATCAATGCAGCCTACCAGTGCCCATCAATGCAGCCTATCAGCGCCCATCAATGCAGCCTGGTGCTCATAAATGAATGTTCGCTTGCTTACATTCATTCAGGAGTCGGGACAGAGACACAGTCCTCCACCACCACTGCACCTCTGACAATGTGCGAACGGAGCGGAGGCTGCCTGCTGATGCTGAGACGTAAGCCCTGTACACACGATCGGATATCTGATGGAATCTAATTTTTTCATCAGATATCCGATGAAGCCGACTTTCATCAGTCTTGCCTACACACCATCAGTCAAAAATCCGACCGTGCCAAAATGCGGTGACGAAAAACACTACAACGAGCCGAAAAAAGTTCAATGCTTCCGAGCATGCGTCGACTTCATTCTGAGCATGCATGTATTTTTAATCCGATGGAGTTCCACACGGACGATCAGATTTTTCTATTGTTTTTTTATCCATAGGAAAAATTTTAAAGATGTTCTATTTTTTAACACCGATGGAAAAAAGACTGATGGGGACCACACACGATCAGTTTGTCAGATGAAACGGTTTTAGTTGCTTGCTGCAGAGAGAAGAGAGTAGGAACACCAGTGGCCAGGTGCCCTAGGCAGCAGTGCACCCTAGGCGGCTGCCTAGTTTGCCTAGTGGTAGCACCAGCCCTGTAAGGGCTTCCATCACTTTGGAGGGATTTCTTCTCAGTTTCTGTTTTAGCTACCAGACAGGAAGTGAAGAGAAATCCCTCAAATGGGACACAGATGGCAAAGAAAAACTGACACGGATTAAAATCCACTTTTACTCTAGCCTTTAGTTTCACTTTAAGTGGCCAAATGCAGATCTAAATTTTAAAAATGCAGTATTCATGATTTGTTTTCAATGCATTACAGTAAAGCTTGATGGTGCAAAGAACCCCAAGTAATTTTTTTTTAATGCTTTTTTATTACTTTGAAATAAAAATAAAATAGTAGGCGTTGAACAAACTCTTAAACAGCAGCTATACACATGGATCAGAATTTGGCCGGTTCAGCATGAATCGACTGGATTTCGATCCATGTATGGTCATCCTGGTTGTACAGAAGTCGATCTATCGATCAACCTCTGTACACCCACCCTGCCGTTTTCTTTACAATTACAACTATAGCAGGCAACACTGATCATTGTGTTCTGACGATAGGGAAGGCTCCCTGCCGTGAGAACATAATAGCATAGCAACCCTGCTGATTGAACAAAATAAAAAAAAATTATGTTTGGCCTGCCTAATAGTCAACAGACAGATTGATCTTTTTTTGTAGCAGAGGTTTTTCACTAGATGGTAGCAGAGAGGTACATACAAGTGCACTGTACTGTAGATGTGGGTCAACCAACTGAAGAAAACACCTTGGTTTGCCAAGGTTATAAGCAGTGTCGATCCGCCCTATAGGCTCACTATGCAAGCCGCTTAGGGCCCCGCAAAGCTGCAGAGGGCGCCCCAAATTACCAGAGTCATTTTCGGCCCCTCACCCCGCTTCTCAACTCGCTGCATGAGAGGAGAAGAGAAAGAAGAGGTCAGGATCGGCACTGGTTATAAGTCAGTGGTAGCATAGCTAATGCCTCGTACACACGACCGGTTTTCCCGTCGGGAAAACTGCCATGAAAACCGGCTGTGTGTATGCCCCATCGCAGTTTTCCGACAAAAAAAATTGCGGGGGAAAAAAAAAAGAACATGTTTTCTTTTTTCCCGGCGGACTTTTTCCCATCGGGTGGCGCCGTTTTAATGGAATTTCTCCTTCTATAGTCCCATCGTACGTGGTGTATGTCACCGCACTTTGGACGGGCGGTATTTGGCCTGAACGTGTGTATGCAAGGCAGGCTTGAGAGGAATCCTGTCGAGAAAAACTTTGTTTTTTTTCCTGCGGAGAAAAACGGTTGTGTGTACGAGGCATAAAAGTTTTTTTTCAGGCATCACAGTATCTCAAGTAAAGGTGTGATTGCACAGGGCTACTTATCAGCTAGGTCTTACAATCAGACTCTTTTATCTTCTATCAACAGGAAAAGTATTAGCAGAAAGCAGGTCAGTTGTATGTAAAATCAATAAAGAACACTCTCTCGTTCTGTCAACATATGACACCGCTTGTGTAAATTTGTCCATATTTTCTTGATATCACTTTTTGATTCAAGTGTACAAGTATCTATGGTAAGCCTACTACACTACTCCAAGAAACACTTTAAAAACGCATCAGATTTTAATGAGGAAAAATCTCATGCTGGATATCTATACCGATATGGACTGGGTAATGTGTTAGGAACGCAAGGATGCCACATCATTTGATGGAAATGAAAAGTATCAGCCTACAGAGGGCTGAATTCAGACACCCCGAAAATCAAAGTGAAAAAATTATGCAGCAAGCTAGTCCATTTTGCTGAAATTTTATTGCAACAACTTAAAATGGTACTCAGTAGTTTGTATGGCCCCCCACGTGCTTGTATGCATGCATGACGACGTCTGGGCATTCTCCTAATGAGATGACGGATGATATCCTGGGGGTATTTCCTCCCAGACCTGGACCAGAACATCACTGATCTCCTGAACAGACTGAGGTGCAACATGGCAGCCTCGGATGGACCGAAACATAACGTTCTATTGGATTTAGGTCGACGAGCGTGGGGGCCATTCAATGATATCAATTCCTTCATTCTCCAGGAACTGGCTGCATGCTCTCACCATATAAGGTGGGGCATTGTCATGTACCAGGAGGAATCCCGAATCCACTGCACCAGCGTAGGGTCTGACAATGGGTCAGACCCTACAATGGGTCCAAGGAATTCATCCAGATTCCTAATGGCAGTCAGGGTGCCATTGTCTAGCCTGTAGAGGTCTGTGCGTCCCTCCATGGATATGCCACCCCAGACCATCGCTGCCCCACCACCAAACCGGTCATGCTGAACTATGTTACAGGCCACATAACACTGTCCGTGGCTTCTCCAGACCCTTTCACATCTGTCACATGTGCTCAGGGTGAACCTGGTCTCATCTGTGAAAAGTACAGGGCGCTAGTGGCAGACCTGCCAATTCAGGTGTTCAATGGCAAATGCCAACCAAGCTCCACGGTTCCCGGGCAGTGAGCACAGGGCCCACTAGCAGACATCAAGCCCTCAGACCACCCTCATGAAGTTTGTTTTTGATTGTTTGGTCAGAGACATTTAAACCAGTTGCCTGTTGGAGGTAATTTTGTAGGGCTCTGGCAGTGCTCATTCTATTCCTCCTTGCACAAAGGAGCAGATACCGGTTCTGTTGATAGGTTAAGGACCTTCTTTGGTTCTGTCCTGCTCTCCAAGAGTAACTGCCTGCCAGGTATCTCCTCCATGCTCTTCAGACTGTGCTGGGAGACACAGCAAACCTTTTGGCAATGGCACTTATTGATGTGCCAACCTGGAGGAGTTGAACTTCCTGTGCAACCTCTATAGGGTCCAGGTATTGACTCAAGCTACCAGTAGTGACACTGACCCTAGTAAAATGCAAAACTAGTGAAAAAGTCAGAAAAAATTAGTAGAAAAAAAAATGTCAGTGGCCTCCAACTGTAAAACCATTCCTGTTTTTGAGGTTGTCTCATTGTTGCCCATCTAGTGCACCTGTTGTTGATTTTTTTAAACAAAGCAGCTGAAACTGATTAACAACCCCCTCTGTATACGCCCCTCCCCCTCTGCTACTTAACTGACCAGATCAATATCCCAGAAGCGTAATTGACTTGATGCTATACTCAGATTAAAAAGTGTTCATTTAATTTTTTTGAGCTGTGTATATTAGTGCCCATTTTTAACAGATATCCGGGGGAACCCCTGAGATCCATTCCTAAAGGAAAACATACAAAGAGGAAATTGTGGGCTGTCATTTATGACTTCCTTCTGTGCTTGTGTTTTGGTTTAATATCTGTTCAGCCCTTGGGGTTGATTTACTTTTACAGGCTGTTCACTCTACAAGGGAATTTTTTCTTGTAAAGTAAATTAAGTGAAACTCTGCTGACTTCCATTATCCAAAAATGTGCAAGCAAAAATAGAATTTTCTTTTACTTACACGTGATTGAATATTCTTTTCACTACATTCGCTAAGCTAAGGGGAAATTCCATTGGAGATTGTGTAAATTTCCTTGCAGAATTACCATTGCTCCCAACTGTCCCTGATTTCGAGGGACTGTCCCTGATTTGGAGCAATGTCCCTCTGTCCCTCATTGCTCCTCATTTGTCCCTCATTTTGGTCTGATCTATATAGTTGTATATAAAATGCACTTTTTATCTATCAAAAAGTGTTTCCCAGCCCTAAACCTTTTACCTGATTTCTAAATGGCTGCATTTGTAAATTCCAAAAGCCAATATAAAGGAATAGTGGTGATAAAAAAAGCACTTGTGGGTTTAACCAATCTTGTTTTTTGTACAATTCTCCTTTAAAGGGGTGTGGCAAGGGGTGTGTCCTATGCCTGCATACTTTTGCTGATAGGTGTCCCTCATTCCCATCTCAAAAAGTTGGGAGGTATGGAATTACCAGTCCTTTTGCTTACTTACAGGCTTGCTGTTGGGAGTGCAACAACATGTATTATACACTCCAAACTATAGATGGTGCTGCAGTGATATACTAGCGCCTGTGTGTTTATACATGCTTGTATATTCTGCACAGGAAGGAGTTTTTTTTTTTCTCGTTGGTGCCTCCTGTAATGCTGTTCTCACACATGCTGATGTCCTATGTTAGTAAAGATGAATTTTACATTCTTCAAGATCTCAGTTCCTCATCTTAAAGGAGAAGTACAACCAAATCTCGTTTGGCTGTACTTCTCCTGTGGATCACAGGATTGCAGTTCGTTTTGCACTCCTGTGACCTGTTTTCAGCTGACAGCGGACTGAAGTCACAGCCGATCCAGCCTTGGGAAAGATCCTGACCATATGGTCGGGTATCGCCCACATGCCTGGACTGACGCCTGGCTCAGCCTCTCGGTGAGCCTGACAGTCACCAGCTCTCTGCTCAGGGAGCTCTGAGAACTGAGAGGTCGGTGGCGTTTGATCACTCGGTTCTCAGTAGGGTTGTCCTGATACCACTTTTTTAGGACCGAGTACAAGTACCCCCTATATGCAGGCATGTCCCCCCTATATCCAGCCATGTCCCATCTATATGCAGCCATGTCCCCCCTATATCCAGCCATGTCCCCCCATACCTTGATGCCGCCGCCGCATGGGTTAAACAGCGTGCGGGGAACATCACGGCTTTCATTTGAATAGCTGTAGTATTCCCGCTGCGCCGCTTATAGACACTCCCCCTTGCTCAGGATTGGACAGATCCCGAGCAAGGGGGAGTGTCTATACACGGCGCGGCGGGAAATACTACAGCTATTCAAATGAAAGCTGTGATATTCCCCGCACGCTGTTTAACCCATGCGGCGGCAGCGGCGTTGTTGCGGTATGCGACGGGGTCGGCGGCATTCGTTGCGGCGGGGGCGGGGTGGTTGGCTGCATCAAGTATTCTATTTAGGTATCGGGGGTATAAGTACTCCCGCAAATACTCGGTATCGGTCCCGATACCGATACTGGTATCGGTATCGGGACAACCCTAGTTCTCAGTATTAGAGTCGGCAGGGGGACAGATGCAGCATCAGACCCATGCTGCATCCATCTAGGTAAGTATAATTCTAAAAAAAAAAACATTCTTATACCTCTCTTTTAACACATAACCAACATTTGCCACTGAGTGAATCCAGGTGCTATAGTACGTTTACAGATGCTGCCAATGGTAACTAGCTCAGAACTCACCTCACTTTACCTTGATAAAGGGATTCTATGTGGTGTTGAAACATCAGATATGATGCCATTTTTTTTCAGTAAGGTCTGATTGTTCAGATGAGTGACATAGAAAGTAGCCGTATTAGAATACTCCTATGTACACTTGATCTTTCTGCCAGAAAAATCAGGTGTATGGGTTTTAGAAGCGTATGTATGTGTAAACGTATTCTATTGGCTAGACAAGTGATGGCGAACCTTTTTGAGCCCGAGTGCCCAAACAGCGACACAAAACCAATTTATTTATTTCAAAGTGTCAACGCAGAATTAAACCTACCAGCGGCTCTGTACAGAGTAGGACTGATCATCCCTCTGAATGAGCCCCAAGGGACCAAAAACGTAGAATTCTGCCAGATTTGCTCAGAATGCAGGGATCAGGAGTGCGTTACACTCAGAATGCATACACTGACCTAGCAGACACCTACACTGACCTACCTGACGCCTACACTGACCTACCTGACGCCTACACTGACCTACCTGACACCTACACTGATCTACCTGACCCATACACTGACCTACCTGACACATACTTCCTGCACTACTCACCCCCTTATCCCCCAACCCAGAGTACAATGTAGATCAGAGGATCCGTTATCCTCCATACCTCTCCATGGCCACATCGTCCAGCTCTCCCCAGCATTGGGCGGGCAGTATTGCAGAAATCCCTGCCATACAGCCGCTCCATGGTATCCCCACCTCCAGGAGATCAGCTAGCAGCCACTGTACCTCTCCCATGGTCATGATCTGCTCCAAGCACCTCCCCTTCTCCTCTGCTGTTCCACAAGTCGCAGTGCCAGAGGACAGGCTGGACCAAAGTAGTCCTGGGGCAGGGGGAGCTGCAATAGGGTGCCGCAGAAAGGAATGCCCGGAATGCCTTTACCGGAGGTGTAGGTGTTCGGGAAGGCAATCGGCTGCAGCACAGACCCTCGGGATGGCGAAGGAATAACTTTACACCCCCCTAAATGTTGTACCTGGGGCGAGAAGGCTGCCCACCCACCATGCTACGCCACTGGCTCCAAGTTCACCAGCCCATTCCCAACTCCAGGCCTTGGGACTCAGGGCTAATGATTCTGAATGGGAAATACAAGCCCCAGGGGGTTTTGGGGGGTCCACTCGGGGGTTATAGCCCCCTGTCAGCCCCCACTGCCAATGTCTCTGGCACTGATGCAAGAAAGGGAGCCGGCTCCTCTGCCTGCACCGCCAGTGCTAGTGACTGCCTGGCTGGGGGATTCCCCCCCCCCCCATCCTGGCAGCCCTGACTCTGTAAGCTTGCATGCCCACATGAAAGGGCTCTGCGTGCCAGCTGTGGCACACGTGCCATAGGTTCGCCATCACTGGGCTAGACTATTCATTTAGTTTAGCCATTAGAATGAGCGAGGGGGCATTATTAGTGCCCACAGCATGGGATTGTGGCCATCCCAATAGTATCTATAGTGGGTTATTAGTTGAGGTAATTGAGGCATAGGCAGTTGAGGAAGTTTAGGCGGGAAGTCTACAGGTATTTAGAGCGGGAAGCAGGTGTTTTTTGAGCGGGAAAGGCACGTGTACTGGATGACTCATCCACGTGCTGGGAGGGGTATATAAACCCCCCTTGTGAGGGCAGGTATCAGGTCAGTTACCTGAGAGGTTTGAAGAGCTCCCCATCCCCCCCACCCTGTCGCTGCACCTTATATGTGGTTTGTCACCCTTGAATCAAGGGGGGACTTTGTTTAAATATTTTATTTATGGTACTCGCTCGAGTCCTAAGACTGAGTGAGATTTGGAAAGATTTGAAATAATTTAAGTTTTAAATATTTATTTATTTATTAAATTTAATAAAGATAAGATTTTAATTTATATTACAATGTTTGTATTATATAGATATTTATACCAATAAAGGTGCCGCGGCCAATTTATCACCATCTTTGATGGTCCTGGTTTGGTTTTATTATTTATTAGGTAAGAACTGGTATGGCCTACATTCCCATGCATTCACATGCGTTTATATGCATTTACGCATGTATGAGCTAAAATAGAGGTGCATTCTGACGCATCATTTTTTTTCAAAAAATGCCTTTAAAAGTGGTGGGTTTTTTTCTGTCCGTGTGTATTAGACCTTAAAGCCACTGGATTCAAATGAGAACAGGCAACCAGGAGAGATCTGCATAAACATTTTTGTAGTCATGTCTCCGGCCATCCTGTCTATTGGCTGAGCATTATATTTGCTGTCTGAAAAACAACACCCTGTGATCTGTCATTACAAAGCCAGTGTAATAACTTGTGATCTTTTTGTTCCTGACTTGTAGGTGACATCATCTCTCGCCTGACCTCTGACACAACAATCGTTAGTGACGTGATCTCTGAAAATGTTAATGTCTTCCTGCGCAGTGTGGTGAAATCGGTGGGAGTGATAGTCTTCATGTTCAGCCTGTCATGGCAGCTCTCGCTGTTGACCTTTCTGGGATTCCCTATCATCATGCTGGTTTCCAGGGTTTATGGGAAATATTACAAGGTTTGGAGACTCCCTTGTGCAGTTTTTAGCTAACAGCTCACACTTTCCACTCGTGCTTGCCAGATGAAAGAATGTCTCTTATTTTAAACTGTTCGGTATTCTAGATGTGTTGTAATATTTACAGACTGGGAGTAATAGTAGTGCTGATTTATGAGCAATGAAGCACTATGAAAAAGAATTTGTATGCAATGCAAAAATTTAAAAATTTGCTTTTTAAAGTGTAGGCAACTGGCTAAGTACACAATAGAAAAGTGTATGTATGATCTGTCTTAGGGATTGCCTACAAATCCTGCACACTAAGGCCGTGTACACATGATCGGTTAGCCAGAGGACAACGGTCTGATGGCCCGTTTTCATCGGTCAAAACCGATCATGTGTGGGCGTCATCGGTTATTTAACCTTAGGTTAAAAAAAAGCCAACTTGCTTTAAAATTTAACCGATGGACGCCTAACCGATAGGTCAAAACCAATCGTTAGTATGCAAAACCATTGGTTAAAAACCCAAGCATGCTCCGAATCAAGTCTCGACGCATGCTTGGAAGCATTGAACATCATTTTTTTCAGCACGTCGTTGTGTTTTACATCACAGCGTTCTGACATGATCGGTTAGTTAACCTATGTTGTGTAGGCGTGAAGGACCATCAGTCAGCTTCATCGGTTAACCGATGACAATGGTCCTTCGGACCGTTCTCATCGGATGGACTGATCGTCTGTACGAGGCCTAAGGATGAGCTCAGGTGTGTTCGCAGCTCCACGTGTCCCCGGCCCCAAGAAGCTGACACTTCCGCAGCACTAATCACAGGCACTGAGACATTTTCTGATCCGCGGCTGCACAGATCGGGAAATGTCTCACTGCCTATGATTATCCCTGAGGAGTGTCAGCTTCCTAGGGGGCGGGGACCTGAGCTCATCCTTACTGCACACGCCTACACAGAGAAGCCGCCGCTGACAGCTCAGCCTGGGACCGGACCAAATTGGCTGCAGAAAAGTATGTATAGTGAATTTAGCTTTACAGGGCTAGATAGATTAGTCTTCGAATGTGACTGCCAGTAGCTTTGGAGGTGGCCAGTTTTAGGTAGGGTTGTCCCGATACCGATACTAGTATCGGTATCGGGACCAATGCCAAGCATTTGCCAGAGTACTTGTACTCGGGCAAATGCTCCGATGCTTCACCCGATACCTGGACAGTCAGGGTGATCAGTGCAGTGGGGGAGTTACAAGCACCGATCACCGCTGACTGTCATTGTGTCCTCCTCCATTCCCCCTCCGTGCTGTGTCCCCCCTACTTGCTGCCGCCGTCATGCCCCCCTCCTTGCTGCCGCTGTCATGCCCCCCTCCGTCCTGCCGCTGTGTCCCCCCATGCTGCCGTCATGTCCCCCTCCATCCTGCCGCCGCGTGTCCCCCCTCAGTGCTGCCGCCGTGTCCCCACTCCTTTCTGCCGCCGTCATGCCCCGCTCCTTGCTTCCGCCTTCATGCCCACCTTCTTGCTTCCGGCGTCATGCCCCCCTCCGTGCTGCTGCCGTCATGCCCCCCTCCGTGCTGCCGCCGTCATGCCCCCCTCCTTGCTGCCGCCGTCATTGCCCCCCTCCGTGCTGCCGCAGTGATGCCCCCCGCCATGTCCCCCCTCCTTGCTGCCCCCCTCCGTGCTGCCGCCGTGTCCCCCCTCGATCTGTCAGGATGGAGAGTGGTGGTAGGAGCCGGTCCCTAGTCCCTTTCCATGTCTCAGAGGGGAGATGTCAGAGGTCTGTTAAGACCCCTGATATCTCACCAAAGACCCCCCCCCCCCCCAACACGGCTGATAAAAAAAAAAAGGAATTGCAATAAAAAAATGAATTGTAAAAAAAAAAAATTTTAATAAAAAACACACTGACATTGTACATTTTCCCCCACCCCCCTTAAAAAAAATAAAGCATTGTAAAAAAATTATAAATAAATAAAAAAATTGTAAAAAAAAAAAATTGTAAAAATAAAAAAAATAAAAAAACTACTGACACATGAGATTTAAAAAAAGTATCGGTAATCGGTATCGGCGAGTACTTGATAAAAAGTATCGGTACTTGTACTCGGTCCTAAAAAAGTGGTATCGGGACAACCCTAGTTTTAGGCTTTAACTTATTCGACTAAAATATTTTCATTGACTAAACGCTATTTTAGTCAACTAAGATACAACTAAAACTAAAACCAATTCAGATAACCAAAATACGACTAAAACTAAAATGGCATTTTAGTTAAAAAACTGTGACTAAAACGAACGTCAAAATGAATACTGCATTCCAGACATTCATCCCTGGGCGCATGCCAGGGATGCCCCTAAGCCCAGGTTCACACTGCTGCGGGATTTAAATCGTGAAAGTTCAGCTGAGTTTCATACCCGCATGTCAGCCAGACTTTGGGGGCGATTTCAGAGACATCTGTGCAACCTGTGAACCCAGGCTTAATGTATGTACCATTCAATGCATCATTCACCTGTGCCTCCCACCCACACCAAAATGACAGAGTCCCAAGCACCGAGTCTAGATGCCCAGTGTGCATGAGGCCTAAGGCTGCTGACACAAGCTTGATTTGCTGCTAGAGATCCTGTTGCTGCCAATTTACCAAAATCGTCAGTGGTAGAATCACTAGGAAGCTGCCTGTTTCTCCCTATGGAACTGCTCCCTCCACAGCTAAGGCAGCAAGATGTTGCTCATAGATGTCACGATTGAGATTCAGCAGTGTCGGGGCCAACGACAGAGCAACTTCTTGCTGCATCTGGCTACAGAGGGAGCGATTCCATCCGGAAACACAAGCAGTCTTTTTTTGGTGACCCTGCGGCTGGCAATTTGTTGCTAGAGGCAGAGTCGCCATACATTTACTATATGTGTGTATATAAAGCAGAGGAGGGTCTGTAGCAGGATGCCAAGCATGTTAAGGAATTCTCATATAAACATCTTAAAAATAAACTGTGCTCTTATTTTCTTTATTTGGCTTTTTAGGTCATCAGAACACTAGAAGATTCATGAGGAAGTTTCAGGTGCACACATGTACATGTGTCATTGGTTACATTTGCTTAATAGCTACCTGAAAGCCTCTGCCCTTTTCCTGTTATTAGTCAGCGTCTAAATATAGACCGTGTTACGCTATGTAACATGAGCCACACGCACCACACCTAGGGCTATGGTTCCCTGACTAGAAAACATTCTAAAGAACCAACTACAAGCTATACCATGTTGTCATTGGTCCCACTGCCTTTGTCATTAATTATTAAGTGTCCGATCAACAGGCCTCTAATAACAGTGTGAAGGCTTCTGCTGACCTGTTATACATCTGCCTCCAAATGAAAAGCAGGTCCTGTCATTACCTGACACATACCATTCCAGAAACTGGCATCTCCTTCTGCTCTTACCCTATGCAGAAATACGAAAGAAGGTTTGGACAGCCGCACTCCAAAAAAATGTTCCCTTTATTGTAAAATCAAATCACAAAAATACATTCCACAGCAAAAAAAAAACTGGTGAAAGCTGACGCGTTTCACACTGTAACTCAGTGCTTAATCATAGCTTGAGCTATGATTAAGCACTGAGTTACAGTGTGAAATGCGTTCAACAATGCACTAGCTTAACCACTTGCAAACCGCTGTACGACTTTATACGGCCTAACTTTAAAGATGGATATCTCGGTAACGGCAGCAGCTGCTGCCACAACCGAGCTATCCATCTTTAGTGTCAGCGGTTCTGTTAACGATAACGGCGGTCTCCGCAGCGGATTCGGCGCAAGATCGCCGTTATCGGCGGTGGGAGAGGGGCCCCCCCTCCCGCCGCTCTCCCGCACCCTCCGCCGCTTACCGTGGCCGTCGGTAATGGCGGAGGAGATCGGGTCCGTTCGGCAGCTGTGTGGGGTTGCGAGTGAGGGAAAAATCGCCCCCACCTGTCCCCATAGCTCTGCTGGGCGGAAGTGACGTCAAAACGTCAGTCACGCCCAGCGTCTTAAAGAAACATTTTTTTTTTGTCATTGAAAAAATGACAGTTTCAATTTTTTTTTTTTTTTTTTTGCATTTTAGTCTAAATATGAGATCTGAGGTCTTTTTGACCCCAGATCTCATATTTAAGAGGACCTGTAATGCTTTTTTATATTACAAGGGATGTTTACATTCCTTGTAATAGGAATAAAAGTGATATTTTTTTTTTCCAGTGTAAAAAATAATAAAATAAATAAAAATAAATAAGAAAAACATTTTTTTTAAAGCGCCCGTCCCGACGAGCTCGCGCACAGAAGCGAACGCATACGCATATGAAAACGGTGTTCAAACCACACAAGTGAGGTATCGCCGCGATCGTTAGAGCGAGAGCAATAATTATAGCCCTAGACCTACTCTGTAACTCAAAAAATGCAACCTATAGAATTTTTTAAACGTCGCCTTTCGAGATTTTTAAGGGTAAAAGTTTGACGCCATGCCACGAGCGGGCGCAATTTGTAAGCGTGACATGTTGGGTATCATTTTACTCGGCGTAACATAATCTTTCACAATATGTAAAAAAATTGGGCCAAATTTATTGCTGTCTTATTTTTTTCCAAAAAAAGTGCGCTTGTAGGACCGGTGCGCAAATATGGTGTGACAAAAAGTATTGCAATGATCGCCATTTTATTCTCTAGGGTATTAGAAAAAAATCAATATATAATGTTTGTGGATTTTAAGTAATTTTCTAGCAAAAAAAACTGTTTTAGTCTTGTAAACACCAAATCTGAAAAACACCCAAAGTAGAGAAGTGGTTAAAGGAACCTATTTAGAAAATAAAAAACAAACCTTTACATCCCCTTTAACACTGGCAGGGGTAATAAAATGATCAGTTTTTATTTATTCATGCAAAACCTGCATCTCCAAAAGGAAAGAACATGTTTGCTGTAACTGAATATAAAGCGAGCTGGAGTTTGGATTTCTTTTGTTAGTGGTTCTATATCTGCTAATGGATTTCAGTACAGCCCCCACCCAATCTGAAAATGCTGCTGTTTGCTGTACCTCCTGTGAAAACTGGTAATCTGCAGTATAATATATTTTTGCTTTTGGCCTAAGGAGAAGTCATGAATCACAAGTGTAGGTTTTTTTCAAAGATTAGCACAGGCACGGGTAGAACATACAAACTCCATGCAGGTGGTGTCGTGGTTGGTGTCTAAACCGATGACCTCAATGTCTCCAAGCAGAAGTGCCAACTTTGCCACTATGATACCCTTGGATTCAGTGGGAAGGAACCACTGAGTACTGCTTGGGAACACAGGAGATCAACACTTCTGGAAGTGTTAGTTCTCCCACTGATTTTGGGTTAAAGGGTGATTCCTATTTAACACGGCAGCATTTGGTAGCACAGGCAACAGGAAGATAAGTATTTACGCTCCTCTTTTGGGGAGAGGGTCACTGTAAATGTCTCCCAAAAGTGAAGGGTCAGAATAGCAAATAAAGTGAAACTAATGCCCCGAACACACGATCCGAATATCGCACGACAGATCGTACGACTTTTTTCGCTTAATAGTCGCAAGTAGAAGTTGAATAGGTTATTAAAGTCACGAAAATTCTTGTATGACAGAAAAAAAAAAAACGATGTCATGTGTTTTAATGTATTTGTATTGTATTTTCGGATGACAACTATACTGACTAAATGAAAATCGTACGATCTGGCATCATACGAGGAACATGTTCGTGCTTGTCCGATTGAATAATATCGGATGAACTGTCGTGATCGGCTCTCGAAAATAGTGTACACACGGCCCGAAAATCGTACGATTCTTCCGTGGACGATCGTTTTTCGTCCGATATTCGGATGTGTGCGGGCCAGAACTCTGGTCAGGAAGATAACTAATCAATTCAAATATATGCAGAGCCAAATTAAGACCTGGGGGGGGGGGGGGGGGGCCTTACACACAGAGTTGGTTTCCATTCTCAACGACAATCGCACATTTATAAAATGCATGACACAAAATCATTTGTGCTTTGTGTGCTTTTTTTATGTGTGCTTTGCTTCATCCGATACAATATACCAATGCAGAGCTTTACAGATGATGGCTGCCAAAATGTTACTTCCCAAGATGCATTTAATAAAATACACCTGCAGGACAAAGGCATAATGAGCTAGTATGCATAGCATACAAGCTCATTATTTAATACTCACCTGAGATCGAAGCCCTCGCTGCGGTGCCCATTCACTGCTCTGGCTGCCGACATCACTCCCGGAGTTACTTCTGGGTATTGCAGGCTCCGGCACTTACGGGTGTCGCAGGGCTCCAATGCTGTGATTGGCCGGAGGCACGCATGGGCACGGGAGCGGCTGGTAACGGGCACAGTCTAACTGAAGCAACGGCACAACGTGCCATTGCGTCAGTGCGCATGTCCCAATGACTTTGGCACATGCAGATACAGGGGATATCTTCTAAACCGTGCAGGTTTAGGAGATATCCAGGGTAGCTACAGGTAAGCCTTATTTTATAGGCTTACCTGTAGCAAAAAGTGGTTTGTAAGGTTTACAACCACTTTAAAGGTTTTTGTTTTCAATAGAAGGGGGAAGGATTAGAATCTCTGTTAAGATTTTTTAAATCTTTTAAGAAATTCACTTTATCTATTTGTTCTAATGACCATTGTTGCAGGGACAAAAAGTGATGGTAAATTTCGTTACCAGAAAAGGAATACAGAAGAAATCATCCAATGAAGCTAGCTTCATACCCCACTGCTTGCTGTGATTTGTAGTGCTGTTCTTTTATACCATTAAAGGCAACCTTTTTAAGGATTTTCTGGTAGTGCGGCTGTCCAATCCTTTTCTTCCAAGTTCCTGCTCCATGCATTGCCTGCACCCACGCTTCTGAGAGGACATTGATTGTATAGTACACTCACCTGGAGCGGCAGTCCTCTTTTTCTCTTTTTTTCACTTTACAGGCGCTATTTCTAGGGCTAAAACTCCTGAAAACTGCCACAGTGTGAAAGGGGTCTTAGAGATCCTAGACCACGTAAGGGCACGGAGGAAATGAACCAAGCTGTTTAAGCCCTGGTTCACACTGGGTACGATTTGGAACGATTTGAGATGCGATTTGACATGTCAAATCGCATCTCAAATCGGCGGCAATTGTCGGCAATGGCACTGTCCTAATCAGTGCGACGCCGCATCTGCGATTTCAAAAAGTAGTTCCTGTACTACTTTTTGCGATTTCGGGCCGCGATTTACATTAAATTGCGGCCAAAATCGCGGCAAAATCACGGCCGCGAAATCGCAGTAAAATCGCGCATTTTACCGCGATTTTGAATTCGCAGCAGTGTGAACCTAGGCTAAATAGCAAAAACTGGCTTGCTGTAGGCTGGACTAATGAGGCAGGTTAATGGTAACCAGGTGAGTCACTGTGGTAACAATGAACCAACAGCTGAGCAGCTTCTGAGCACTAAAAGAAAAGAGTTGCTCATCAGGGAGCAGGAGCGAGCCCTGACACTGTGGTGTCACAGGACAGGAAGTGAACGAAAGTCTCCCCAGTGGCACAACAATGGAAAAAAATGAGATAAGGTTAACTAGTCCTTGCTCTATCTAAAATGAAAAAAAAGTGTTGGCTTTAGATATACTTTGTAATCTCAAGTTATAACAAAGTACTCCATCAAAACATTTGAACAGCGGTAATGTATTACAGGATTAACAGCAGTGACTGCAGTGCCTAGTCAGAATCCAACTATGTGAAGCATGTCAGAGCAACACCCCGCTGTCTGTTAAACAGATCTAGAAACAAATGCATCCAGCACCTCACCCATATTGCCGCAGTCCGGGAGTGCATGGGTAAAACCGGCCAGTACTCAACCAATAAACCTCACCGTTTTAATGAGGTCATTTTGCAATGGTGACAGTAAAATGTGTAGTAAAAGCTTTATTGAGTTGAAGGTTTATTTATTGAGTGCTGGCTTTTGAGACTGTAGGCCACACCCACCCACCAACTAACTTCCCCAGATACAAATAATTAAATAAAAAACACAAACATCCTTTTGGCAAGAAATTGGCCGCGACACCTTTATTGGTTTTAAACAATGTATCTTTCATAACTCTTTAATATAGCACATAACTTCATAAATTTTACGAAACAGTTTTCTATCTGCTTAGTTTTTAGAACTCCTATCTTCTTAGGCACCTTTCAGACTGGGACGGTATAACGCCGCTAAAAATAGCGGCGCTATACCGCCGGGATTGCCGCGGGAATCAGCCGCTAGCGGTGCGGTATTAACCCCCGCTACCGGCCGATAAAGGGTTAATACCGCCCGCAATGCGCCTCTATAGAGGCGCATTGCGGGCGGTATTGCCGCGGTTTCCCATTGTTTTCAATGGGATGGAGCGGTGAAGGAGCGGTATACATGCCGCTCCTCTCACCGCTCCAAAGATGCTGCTGACAGGAGATTTTTTTGTCTCCCGCCAGCGCATCGCCTCAGTGTGAAAGCCCTCGGGCTTTCACATTGAGTCTGCAGTGAAGGAGTTTTTCAGGCGGGATAGCAGCGCTATTTTTAGCGCTGTACCGCCTGAAAAACTCCTCAATGTGAAAGGGGCCTAACTCTGTCCATGGGAAAAGAGGGAAAACCCCTCTACTGCTATCTTTTTATTTAGCCTATCCCATGCATCCCATAAAAGGCCTAACTACCTAATAACCCCACAGCTATAAAACTGTTTTAACTAACCTGGGATGGGGAGGCCACAATCTCAGGAAAGTGGGGCCATATTGTGCCCCCTTTTTTCAGTCTTGTTGTGTTAAACATACCTGTCAGCGAGTTCCCCCTCATGATAACAGCGGCGAGACTTCCCTCCCCTCTCCCAGGTCAGCAAATCCACAGCTAAAACGCAAAGGAACCGCTGAACAACTGTTTGAGAACTTGGCAAAGAAACCGGAGCTCAAAAACGCAACGCACAAGTGTGAATCCAGCCTTAAAGTGGTTGTAAACCCTTACAACACTTTATTCTACAGGTAAGCCTAAAATAAGGCTTACCTGTAGCCAGGACCGGATTTACTCCCTTTGCCGCCCCAAGGCCAGGTCCTTCAGTGCCGCCCCCGCCAGCGCAGTACAGGGGGGACATTTTCCGCCGGGGGACTTTTTCGTCAGGACACTGAGAAGCGGGGGGGGGGGGGTGTTGCTGGCAAAAATGACATTGAGCATTGGGGGGTGCTGCTGCCGAAAATGACAAAATGACATTGAGAACCGGGAGGGGGGTTGCTGCTGCCAAGAACTATCTCACCTCCTCTTCCCTCTGTTTTTTCTCCTCTCACCATCCGCATGACAGGGAGGAACTCCCGATATGAAAGTAAAAGTGTCCTCTCCTCTCAGCTGCAGTGCCGCCTCTGCACCCACTGCCGCCCCGAGGCCTGGCCTTGTTGGCCTTGTCTGGAATCCGGCCCTGCCTGTAGCTACCCAGGATATCTCTTAAGCTCCATTCACACCTAGGCGTTTTTACGCCTGAAGCACTACGCTCACAAACGCCAGAGGGATGAAATAACATTATTTGCTATGGTGACTGTTCACACCTGAACGCCGAACGCCCAAACGCCTGTTGCGCGAAGCTCAAACAAGTCCCGGACCTTTTTTTGTCGCGCGTATCGTGCGGTTTGGGCGTATTTGAGCGTTTCCATTTCCCATAGAAAGTAATGGAAACGCTCGATTCAAGCGACTTGCGCGACAACGGGTGTTTGCTACGGGCGTTTCGTCGCTTTAATCAATCGAACTTGTCGCCCATGCAGAAGATTAAAAAAATCTACCAACATAGCAACAAGTGATGAAAAGATGATAATTTTTCCTATTGGCTAAAATAAAAAACGTCGAAGTACAAAAAATGTCGGACAACGCTGTATGCAAACGCGCAAATAAGCATGAATACGCGACAAAACGCCGGAAAAAAACGACCGACGCTCAGGTGTGAATGCAGCCTTAAACCTGAACAGTTTAGGAGATATTCCCTGTATTTGCATTGGCCGATGTTATCGGCACATGCGCACTGAAGCAATGGCACCTACGTGCCGTTGCTTTCAGTGACTGTGCTGTTACCGGCTAGTTATAACTAGCTCATTATGCCTTTGTCTTCCAGGTGTTAGATTTTAATTTTGTTTTTTGCAAAGTGGGTTTAAAACCACTTTAAAGTGCAGTGTGGAGAGTGAAAAATATAATGCAGCTGTGTATGGTAGCCAATCAGCTTCTAATTTGTTCATTTAAGCTTTGACCAAAAAAAAAAAATGGAAGCTGATTGGTTTCTATGCAGAGCTGCATCAGATTTTGCACTCTCCAATTTTAGTAAGTCAACCCCTATATCCGGGCATTTAGGGACAGAAAAAAAATCACGCCAGACGCCTGCAAAACAGGCATTTAACAGCTTCAGTGCGCATAAGGCCTAACTATATATGTTAGATTATTGGATGTTATTTTTTTTAGATGTTAATGGCACAGCATTGCCGTATCAATGTAGAACATATTATAGATCAGTAGAATGTTTGTTAGTTTCTTGCTCCCTACACCAGATCTGTCCTTATAGTGGTGTATTTACATTGTAGAGCCATGTTTTCAGTGTTCTGCTCTTTGTGGTGGAGGGGCCCCTACATCACATTCCTGTTTTGGACGTAGAGGGCCCACATTGTTTGGCAAATATTAATGTACGTCTTTCGGGAATGGCTTCTGTTTCAGATTGTGAAATATTCCAGATGTACTCAATGTTTATTTTTCTTCTGTTGTTTTTCTCATAGAAACTTGCCAAAGAGGTTCAGACTGCATTAGCAAAGGCTAATAGCACTGCAGAAGAAACCATTTCTGCAATTAAAACTGTCCGGAGTTTTGCTAATGAGGAGACAGAGGCCAATGTGTATAGTGATAAGCTACACCAACTCTACTCTCTGTATAAAAAGGAAGCTTTTGCCTATACTTACTACATATGGTCTACTGGAGTAAGTAGAACTTTTCTGTTACCTGTGCTGGTTTAGCATACTAAAATATATATTCGGTACCAAACTTTTATTTCTTTGCCAGACTTACCAGTCATAAGTTGCTTGTTTAACCACTTAAGCCCCGGACCAATATGCTGGCTAAAGACCCAAGGTGTTTTTACAGTTCGGGACTGCGTCGCTTTAACAGACAATTGCGCGGTCGTGCGACGTGGCTCCCAAACAAAATTGGCGTCCTTTTTTCCCCACAAATAGAGCTTTCTTTTGGTGGTATTTGATCACATCTGCGGTTTTTAGTTTTTGCGCTATAAACAAAAATAGAGCGATAATTTTGAAAAAAAATCAATATTTTTTACTTTTTGCTATAATAAATATCCCCCAAAAACATATATAATTTTTTTTTTCCCTCAGTTTAGGCCGATACGTATTCTTCTACCTATTTTTGGTAAAAAAAAATCGCAATAATCGTTTATCGGTTGGTTTGCGCAAAATTTATAGCGTTTACAAAATAGGGGATAGTTTTATTGCATTTTTATTTTTTTTATTTTTTTTACTACTAATGGCGGCGATCAGCGATTTTTTTTCGTGACTGCGACATTATGGCGGACACTTTGGACAATTTTGACACATTTTTGGGACCATTGTCATTTTCACAGCAAAAAATGCATTTAAATTGCATTCTTTATTGTGAAAATGACAGTTGCAGTTTGGGAGTTAACCACAGGGGGCGCTGTAGGAGTTAGGGTTCACTTTGTGAGTGTTTACAACTGTAGGGGGGTGTGGCTGTAGGTGTGACGTCATCGATCGTGTCTCCCCTATAAAGGGGATGACGCGATCGATACGCCACCACAGTGAAGCACGGTGAAGCCGTGTTAACACACGGCTCTCCCCGTTCTTCAGCTCCGGGGACCGATCGCCGCACTCGAGCGGCGATCGGGTCCGCGGGACCCGCGGTCCCGGAGCTTCGGACCGGGTCGTGGGAGCGCGCCGCGGGCGCGCGCCCGCGACCCACCGCTGGGTACAAGTACAGGACGTATATATACGTGCTTGTGCCCAGCCGTGCCATTCTGCCGACGTATATGTGCAGGAGGCGGTCCGGAAGTGGTTAAAGTGTTACTAACCCAGGAACAGAACATGGAAATACAATTATTTTAGTAAATACTGTATAAACAGCTTAATACCTTTTCTCATAAGCAGCATATAGCAGTCTTGTGACTTCTATCAGTGTCTGGCCAAGCACTGGTTAAAGCTTGTAGGAGGAGTTCTCATTCTCCTCTGACTGCCTCTGACTGCCTTATGAGGCTGCAGGACCCCTGACTTTCTGTCTGGACAGTGCTGATTGGCCCTGTGCTGATCACATGCACCCTCCCAGGAAAAAAATACTCTAGCAATACACACCAAACTGAGCATGTGCAGAGTGACTCCTAAGGCTCTGTACTATTAGCAGATAGATTGGGGACACCCTTTTTACACAATGAGCAGGATTAACACCTTAGATCCCACAGTGAGTATAACATGCATGCTTTACTGCATATACAGACTGATTTTACTGTTGTGGGTTTAGTAACACTTTAAGAAAATACATACCTATTTAAAGGGAGTTAAAGGTGAAAAGTTTTTTTTATAAATTTTGGATAGAGAGGGGAGGGTTACAACCCCTCTTTATTTTTTGCGCAATTTGTATTTCATTGGGGAGAATTTCCTTCACTTCCTGCATAGCCACAAATGAGAGTTACCAGAAATCCCTCCAGAGTGAGGGAATCCCTTGTTGTCACTGGGTGCACCAGAATTAGTGTCCCCATTGGAAGATTTCCCCTCTATTTCTTGCTGTTCTGATCACTTTCACCTGTCGTATACTCATATTTGCTATTTTTGTACCTTTCAGAGAGTGTTTTTTTGGATTTTGAGTGTTAAAGTGTATCTAAAGGCAAAACTTCATTTTTTTTTTTCCTTTTGTAATCTTGAATAGAGAAAGTTAGGATAAAAACCCCTGATGCCACGTACATACCATTGTTTTTCCTGATGTTCAAAAAGCTGTAGTTCCTTTCAAATGGTGCCACCCTTTGGGCTGCTTTTGTTGATCCTCGTGTTAGTAAAAGTTTGGTGAGAGACGATTCGCGCTTTTTATGTGCTGCATTAAACAAGGCAATAATTTCCAGCGTGACAAATGTGCTATCTCCATTCTGAATGCTAGTTTTACCAGAATGAACCGTCTCATACTAGATTCTGAGCATGCACGTTTTTTTTTCCCCTCGGAAAAGCATGCACACGGTTTAATTTTTTTTGCAGGCAGTTTTTTAGTCAAGAAAACTGCTAGGGAGCATACACACGACAGGTTTTCTCGACCAATATAAAAAATGGCAGTTTTCTTGTCATGAAAACCGGTCGTGTGTTCAAGGCATGACAGTTTTTTTTTTCTTGCTCTTAGAAAGTTGTCACTGTAACAGGGGGTTCTCACTTGAAGAATTTGGGGTTTGAAATTAATTTCTGTCCTGCTAAAAAAAATTATACAAATAAATAGGGTGAATCTCGCCAGCAGGAACAATGGAAACTGGACTACAACTGGCTATACATTAGAATAATTTTGTTAATATACTTTTTTTTTTTTAGGGACAATCGTTCAATTTAACAATCATTAGTGGGTTTATATCAACGGTCGTTTTCAATGGCAGTGACCAGAAAACTTTAAGGAGCAGGTTGGAAAGTTTTTCTTTAAAACAAAAACTTTCTAAGGCAAGCCATACATGATTCACTGATTTAGGGTGTGCCCAGGCACACCTGGCACACCCCCTGTGCATGCCTATGCTGATTCTCTGTGTTGATGGGGGAATCCCTCTTACAGCACCATTGTGTTCTGCTGGTAGAAAGCCTTCCCTTTCGGCAGAACATAATGTTTACTGCTAGCTTCTGTAGTCACTGGCAGTAGGTGCATCTAAAAAATCAGATAGGCTGGTTGTACTGAAGATGACCAATGAATCGACTTTAGTAGAACCAGCCTGCCCATGAATCCTGGCTGTTCCCTGCTGAACCAGCCGAGATTCGATCCATTAATGGCTAGCTTAACAGTGAACGTGAACTTTATGGTTTTTAATTTAGCACCTTGATTAGATAAAGATAAACATCAATATCATTGTAGGTATCTAGCATATCTATATTTCTTCTTTACACACTGTTATGAGTTCACATACAGTACATGTGCTTTTCTATGGCATGATTTACTATGCAGTTGATATATAGTAATACTGCTTTTCCACATAAGGACATAATGCTGTTTTTATCAGAAACTATTTCCCTTCTAGTTTACAGAACTGGCACTACAAATTAGTATACTTTACTATGGCGGACACCTCGTAATATCGGAGCAAATGACCAGTGGTAATTTGATTTCCTTCGTCATCTATGAATTTCTTCTAGGTGACTGCATGGAGGTGAGAATTCTACGTAGTTGTAATATAATCAATATCTTTACAGTAATTTGTTGTCTTTTATTTCCAAGTGATTGTTCTATTCTCTTCTCTATATTTGTTGTTCTTGTAGTTATAAGCTAGATGGGCTGTTAGTGACCATACCAGTTAATGAAGGGTATCCAAGAAAGTGCAGAATACCATGGGTTTAGTCAAATGATATACTTACTGTTCATCCTCAATCTATTTATATTACTCATTTGAATGGAAACACATTTTCACCAACCACTTTGCATATTATTTTATATACTGTATACTGTAGTTTTGTACTTGACAAATATGCTGTAGAAATCTCCGTCCACTGAGTCTGGCTGCATCCATTGTAGCTGTGGGCAGCTGAAGCTGCTGCCTGTTCACTTCCTGGATTTACACAGACACACAGAGGCACACCCCCAACTCCGCAGCTCTCGTTGGCTCTCTTATGACTCACCCCCCTCTCTTCCTGGCAAACTCTCAGGCCTCGTACACACGGCCGAGAAAATCGACGGGCGAAACAAATCGTTTTGCTCGTCGAGTTCCTTGTGAATTTGTCGAGAAACTCGACAAGCCAATTTTCTCCATTCCCGTCAAGGAAATAGAGAACATGTTCTCTTTTTGGCTCATCGAGTTTCTCGACAGTTTCCTCGACGAAAATGTACACACGACCAGTTTCCTCGGCAAAAAAATATCTCCCAGCAAGTTTCTTGCTGGTTTTTGCAGAGAAACTCGGTCGTGTGTACAAGGCCTCACAAGAGTGAGAGAGAGCTGTGCATGATGTCATAAGCCTAGGCTTTTTACCAGACAAGAAAGAGGAAGTGGGCTGTATTTAGGTATTTACTGGTAGAAAAAAAATGTTTTACTATCCAAAGTTAAAAAAACAAGGGCAGAAAATGTAATATGTATGAAAATTACTGAAGTTACGCTTTAATATATATTCATAGTTCATAGTTCAAAATAAAGGTTAGCTCATGATCCACTTAAGCCTGGTACACACGTTCAGATTATTGGGTGATCGTTCATCCATTTTTTGTGGCATGCTAGTCTCATGTCGAAAGTGAAGAAGTTACTTACCATACAAAAATTCTCGGATGACAGAATACAACTCCAGAAGTGGTGTAATGAGCGAGCGTAGTCTTGCTCTTACAATTTTTTTTGGACGAAAACTGCACTAGTTAAATGAAAATCGGACATTGAGTTCACGTACGACAAAAATGTTATAGTCTGCACATCCAGTTTTTGTTGGCCGAAAAAACAAAATCGGCTGTCGAAAGCACTGTACTAATGATCTGAAAATCGGCAGATCGTTTGTCGGAGGAAATTTTACTTCCTATTTTCGTATCGTGTGTATGGGCTTTTAGTCAATGTTATGAAAATTTGCATCCCACAAAAGTGGAAAAGTCAAGACCCCCCCCAATGGTGGGTCAGGAAAATTTGGTATTTCTGGTGTCACATTTGGGACCTTTCAGGGGGAGGGGGGTGCAGATACCTGTCTAAGACAGGTATTTGCACCCACTTCCGGGCATAGAGTCACGCCACTTCCCCCCGCTGTCTCCTGGGAAACACACTGTTCTCAGGAGAGCGCAGTAGGGAACCGGGCAGTGAAGCCACAGCGCTTCACTTCCTGATTCCCTCACCAAGGATGGCAGCGGGGGCAGTCGAGAGACGAGCGAGGCTGCCGACATCGCGGGCGCGCTGGACAGATAAGTTTCCATTTTTTTTAAAGTCAGCAGCTGCAGTATTTGTAGCTGCTGGCTTTAAAAAAAAAATTGGGTGGACCTCCGCTTTAATTCCAGAAGCAAATCAATCAACCTCACACAGTTAGCCAATACAATTTTGACTGTAGGTAGGTGTTTGTACTGTACTGTAGGTAGGGAGTTGGGATGAGTCATAAGAGGGGCCAATAGGAGCTGCAGGGCTATGGAGGTGTGCTGGTGTAAATCCAAGAAGTGAACAGGCTGCAGCTTCAGCTGCCAACAGTTAAAATGGCTGCAGCCAGATTCAGTGGAGGGAGATTTCTGCAGCATATTTGGCAAGTACAGAATAACAGTATATATAAAATAATATGCAAAGTGGTTGGAGGGACGCTTCAGAATGGCAAAGATGTTTTTATTACAAATTACCTCACCTGGGTTTTCTACTTCATGGGAGTCCTTTGTGATTGGTTGACACGGTTTTGCATTTTTTTTTGGCAGTGTACATTCACCCAAGTGAAAACTGCAAGCTTGCAATAACTGTACCTTTATGGACCCGGGGCTAATGGTGTTGTCATGTGTGCACATTGGTATTGGTTTCATGTTACCCTACTGTGTAATCAGCTGGATGGTGCAATTAAAAAAAGTTATAAATCATTAAAAACAAAAAAAAACTTGGCTGTCATGCAACCCTTTAGTTTCAGTACTTTCTAAAATAGTATGCAGCGAAGAAAGTCACAGCTTCTTGTCGCCATGCTTGTCCAGCATGGCAGCCAGGCAACTAACATTAAATGATAACCAACGGTAGCCTCCATATTTCTATCATGACAAGTTTTCTGTAAATAATGTGCATACTGTATAATACCCAATAAAGAGACATGCTTGTGTTACTAGAACACCTGCCATGTTTTAAAAGTTTTGTTTGAATTGAACAGAACCTCACGTGTTATTGTGTAATATTATGAAAATAAAGTCCAACTCCAGCTAAAAAAAATATAAGTTTTGAAAAGAGTGGGGAAAGGTTAGAGCTTTTTTTCTGTTGGGTTCTTACAGGAAATGAGGGGTTAGCTCTCAGCTCATCCCCAGCACTCATCACCAGGGGTATCATATGGTGCAAGATCAAAAGGAACGCTATACCAGTATGTAAACAAGTTGCAACCTGCTTCTGGATATGTGTTACTTGAGGATTTGTGAGTGTACTAATTCAGTTTACCAACTTGTTCGAAGGAGAATCTATTTTCCATGTCTCTCTGCAATTTCCAGAAAAAGGCATGGGAGCATTTTGGTTCTCGGCTGAAGAGTAGCCACATATGCCACCTCTGCAAGTGCAGCTGCTCCAGAGTTTAGTAAATGAGCAGAAGGTCTGCTGACTTCCATCATCCAATCATGTGCAAGCAAAACATTTTTTTTCTTCCTTGCATGTGATTGGGTATCCTTTGCAAAGTGAAGCCTTACCTCATTTGCTAAGCTCTGGAGCAACTGCACTTTTCAAAGTGCAAAGTCCATTTGCCTTTAGTAAATCAACCCCATAGTAAGGAGTCTGCTTGCATGTCATGTAAAGTGGGCAATGAGATAGCCAGTAGGAAGTGGCCAATTTGGTAGCTTTCAGCATACATGAGTTGAAAATCCCAATCAGACATGCCTAGTGGGAATTGTGGGTTGTTCAGGACTAGAAACAGAAGTGTAGGTTCTGGGTATCTGACCCTTACAAATTGCATCATTCCAGGCTAATGGGTTGCAAATCGGTACTTCTTAATAGACTGATATACTTTTTTTTTTTTTTTATGTGTATTGGATTGTAGTCCATTGGATCAGTATATGGAGGTCTAATGCAAGGTGTTGGTGCTGCAGAAAAAGTGTTTGAATTCATAGACCGCAAACCAAAGATGGTCAATGATGGCACCCTGGCCCCTGAGCATTTGGAAGGTAAAGTGGATTTCCGAAACATCACCTTCTCATACCCTACTCGGCCAAGGGCACAAGTGTTAAAGGTATGTAAAACGAAATACCTATTTATATATGTATCTGTGTAAAACATGTACAGAACAGTAGGTAGCATTCCCTGGTCCTAACAGTCCATGTCTTCAGTTCCATGAAGGAGCACAGGTGTATCAAAACAGTTAAGATGTCTTAACCACCTAAGACCCGGACCAAAATACAGCTAAAGGACCTTGCCCCTTTTTGCGATTCGGCACTGCGTCGCTTTAACTGATAATTGCATGGTCGTGCGGTGTGGCTCCCAAACAAAATTGGCGTCCTTTTTTTCCCCACAAATAGAGATTTCTTTTGGTGGTATTTGATCACCTCTGCAGTTTTTATTTTTTGCGCTATAAACAAAAAAAGAGTGACAATTTTGAAAAAAAATGCAATATTTTTTACTTTTTGCTATAATAAATATCCCCCAAAAATATATAAAAAAAAATTTTTTCCCTTAGTTTAGGCCGATACGTATTCTTCTACCTATTTTTGGTAAAAAAAATCGCAATAAGCGTTTATCGGTTGGTTTGCGCAAAATGTATAGCGTTTACAAAATAAGGGATAGTTTTATTGCATTTTTATAAAAAAATAAATTGTTACTACTAATGGTGGCGATCAGCGATTTTTTTCGTGACTGCGACATTATGGTGGACACTTCGGACAATTTTGACACATTTTTGGGACCATTGTCATTTTCACAGCAAAAAATGCATTTAAAATGCATTGTTTATTGTGAAAATGACAATTGCAGTTTGGGAGTTAACCACAGGGGGCGCTGATGGGGTTATGTGTGACCTGAAGTGTGTTTACAACTGTAGGGGGGTGTGGCTGTAGGTGTGACATCATCGATTGTGTCCCCCTATAAAAGGGATGACACGATCGATGCTGCCGCCACAGTGAAGAACGGGGAAGCCGTGTTTACACACGGCTCTCCACGTTCTTCAGCTCTGGGGACCGATCGCGGGACTCCATCGGGTCCACGGGTTCCACGGTCCCGGAGCTTCGGACCGGGTCGCGGGAGCGCGCCCGCGACCCACGGCTGGGTACTAGTACATGACTTACTTGTACTTACATGTGCCCAGCTGTGCCATTCTGCCGACGTTTATGTGCAGGAGGCGGTCCTTAAGTGGTTAAATAACGCTGAAAGTATGAATAGATCATTGTCTGAATTTTCCTGTAATATTTGTCTCTGTGATCCTGGCACAATAGATTTATTCAAGGATCAGACAGCAGACATTTAAAGTGACACTAAAGCCCTGTACACACGATCGGTTTGTCCGATGAAAACAGACCGGTGGACTGTGTGGGCCCCATCGGTTTGTTTTCCATCGGTGAAAAAAAATAGAACATGTTTTAAATATTTTCCTATGAATAAAAAACCGATAGAAAAAAAAACGATCGTCTGTGTGGAAGTCCATCGGTCAAAAATCCACGCATGCTCAGAATCAAGTCGCCGCATGCTCGGAAGCATTGAACTTCATTTTTCTCAGCACATCATAGTGTTTTACGTCGCCGCATGCTCGGAAGCATTGAACTTCATTTTTCTCAGCACATCATAGTGTTTTTCGTCACCGCACTTGGACACGGTCAGATTTTTGACGGATGGTGTGTAGGCAAGACTGATGAAAGTCAGCTTCATCGGATATCCGACGAAAAAATCCACCGGATTCCATCTGGTAGATGTTGGAGAGTTAAACCAACCTATCAATTTCTTATATCTCCTATGGGCTCTATTGATGATATCTCTTCACTTAGGTTCCTAGGTCTGCACACCCGCTGGTGTCTTTTGCTGTTCTATTTATTACCCAGCTGGGTAAAAACAATAAAACTTGTGGTGAAGAAGATAGAGTTGAAAGGAGGAGAATAGCAAATTCAGGCGTAGCAATAGGGAAACAATCCTGCTCCCACGTGTAACCCTTCTTGCGCCACTCCTGCTTGAGTGGGAATAGCGTACCTGGACAGGCCTCTCTCACTGACCTGGCAGCCAGAGTATCACTCGAACTTTTGAGGAAAAGTCTCTGCCACAAACCCTCCTTCAATGAACTGAAACCTTTAGGGAGAAATCTCTGCCACAGACCCTCCTTGAATGGACTCAGAGAGAAACCTCTGCAACAGGCCCTCCTGATAGTGGTTACGGAGATGAACCTCATTGATAGAATTACGCCTGGATCTCCTTCAAGTTGCTTTCAGGTACCGACTGACAGGTGACCAGCCTCTCATTGTCCGGATACCTCGATCCCCGGTGGTTTGTCTAGACCCTATTGGATCGCCAGCCTCTCATTGGCTCTCCTCAGATGGACTCCCCACCGAACAGCTATACCGCTTGGGATCTTCAGGATTGGGAACCCAGTCAACCACTGGGCTCCCTGCCACAGCTCAAATGTTCCAGACCAATAGTCCCGGAACCAGGAACACCGCGTGGCACCCACCCCCGGCCAGGTAGGTCATAACACTGAGGCACCGTGGTGCAGTCACCCTAAAGGTGGGTGCCGCACTTGAAGACCCAGAACCAATGGTGTCTGCCCCATAAATACCCTCCCCCAGCATGCTCAGCGAGGCTCAACCCTCCTGATTGGCTGCTGGGGAAGAGGACCCAAATCTTGACTCCACTGCTGCCAAATACTGTCCTGGAGTGGGAAGAACACCCCAGCAACAGCAGAATGAGCCCACAGCACAGCCAAGCTGAGACAGAGACCTAAGTTTGAACACATTAACTGGATCAGAGTTTAACACTCTGATCTCCCTCTAAATTTAAACAGCACCGGTACTTTAAAGTAACCAGGCGCTACACACATATATATATAAAATCGTATTTTTTGGGGGGAAGATAGTAAGCTAACTTCTTTACGATGGCAAGCGATGCTGCAATTTACCCATATTTTGTTTCATGTTAAACATAACCTTCTTCCTTTGTAATCCTTTGCAGTTTCTAATTACATACTGTGATATTAGTTATCATGTGCTGAATGATTCATCATCATTTTATGTCTTTTGTATCAGTTGTATGCTCATAGTGATCATGAAGTTTTCTCTTGGGAACAGTAAGAGCGTTCTTTCAGTTACCTAGTCTGTGACTGTCTGCAGCCAGACAGTCAATTCATTCATTTGCAGCCCCATCTAAATATCCTTTTGTGTGACAGAGTTCAGTGCTGAGCTTCAATAGCTTTCTGAGTCATAAAATACATGTTTCCACAATAGACATTCTTGTGTTTCAGATCTTTGGACAGTGGATAAAAAACAGTTCCACACAACTTGAAATACCGTAGGATTGCATCTACAACTTTTCCTTTCGTCAACAGTTCCATTTATATTCCATTATGTTTACTCTTGGCGGCAGTGATTTTCAGGTTCTGCAACTGTTCCCTGATTATTTCTAACGACCTCATCATCAGACACTTGAGGTTGTGACTTGAATTTAAAGAACCAATGAGCTAATGTTTTGTCAGTCACAGCGTTAAGGGATTGGTGTACCCAAAATCAGAATTTCAGATGTGTTGGCACTAGTGAGCTGAATTGCCCACTGAATTTTTCATGTCCCAGGATTCCAGATGTGTAATCTGCCCCTTATGCCTCGTACACACGACCGAGTTACTCGTTGGGCGAAACACATCATTTTCCTCGTCGAGTTCCTTGTGAAGCCCCGTACACACGGCCGAGGAACTCGACGTGCCAAACACATCGAGTTCCTCAGCGTGTTCAGTCCTGGAGCCGCCGAGGAGCTCGGCGGGCCGAGTTCTCCCATAGAACAACGAGGAAATAGAGAACATGTTCTCTATTTCCTCGCAGAGGTCCTCGTCGGCTTCCTTGGCCGAAAGTGTACACACGGCCGGGTTTCTCGGCAGAATTCAGCTCTGAACCGAGTTTCTGGCTGAATTCTGCCGAGAAACTCGGTCGTGTGTACGGGGCCTTAGGCTTGTCGAGGAACTCGACAAGCTTGCTTTGTGTACACATGGTCAAGACAAAATCTCCTCATTCTCAAACGCGGCGACCTACAACACATACAACGGCAGGGAAAGTTCGATTCCACTGGCACAACTCTTGGGGCTGGTTTTGCTAATTTCATGTGTTTGTGTGTGTCAAGTAAAAGTTTGGTAAGAGACGATTTGCACTTTTCAGTCTGTTACAGCATTAAAAATGTGTTATCTCCATTATAAATGCTACTTTTACTCCCGTCTCATACTTTAATCTGAGCAAGCGCGGGTTTCTTAGCATACACTCGCTCGAGTTTCTCGTCGGAAACCAGCCCGAAGTGGAACTCGACGAGCCAATTTGAGACTCCCGTCGAGCAAATAGAGAACTTGCTCTCTTTTTTGCTCGTCGAGTTCCTCGACAGTTTCCTTGATGAAAAATGTACACACGGCCAGTTTCCTCGGCAGAAAAGCTCTCCCACCAAGTTTCTTGATGGATTCTGCCGAGGAAACCGGTCGTGTGTACGAGGCCTTACACATCTCCGGCTCTGCTTTCTGTAACATACTGTAGGCAAGAGAGTGTTATAGTGATATAAGAAGCTGGTAAGTGATTGATCTCCCATGTACCTGCCCAAAATGTGACCAAGTGTGAAATATTAAAGTAGGAGAAATAGGTAGGCATTGTTGGCATCTCCTTTTTAAAATGTTAGTTTCCTGGAAATTGTAGTTCAGAAGGACACTGTTGGTATGAAATAGATTTAGAATAAAATAAAATAACTGTCCCAGGATTTGTGGGACATGAAAAAGTCTACTTCCAGTGAACATTGTCACTAAATGATTTAACCCTTAAGCCTCGTACATATTAACAGTCCCCCCCCCCCAAAAAAAAAACCTGACAGCTCCAGTTGGAGCCACTGTACTAACCATGCAAGGTATTGCGATCTAGTGGGATGGCCCCCTTGCCAGAACACTCTGATCAGTGCTCTCTGTCATTGGCTGAGTGAGAGCGCTGATCAGGAATTGGTCGTCTGCTGGCTTTCCACAGAAGCCGGCCGAGCTCTGTCGGACAGACTGACATACACAAGGGCCGAATGTCGGCTGTTTTTTGTTTTTTAAACGGTCGTTGTCTCCCGACTTTCAGCCCTTGTGTACGGGGCTTTAACGCTTTTGTTGGCATTCCCCTTATCTATAAGCAATGGAGTTTATTTATCAGGGTTTTTTTTCACCGAAGACTGGCAAATTAGTCCGACTGAAACCTGGGATAAATATTGTGTGAAAACATTGATTAACCACTTGCCGACCTCCTCATGTAGATATACGTCAGCAGAATGGCACGGACAGGCACATGCACGTACCTGTACGTCCTCTGCTAGACGTGGGTGGGGGGTCCGATCGGGACCCCCCCGCTACATGCGGCGGTCGGTAAGCCTCGGGGAGCGATCCAGGACGACGGCGTGGCTTATCGTTTATAGCCGCTCCGTCGCGATAGCTCCCCGGAGCTGAAGAACGGGGAGAGCCGTGTGTAAACACGGCTTCCCCGTGCTTCACTATGGTGGCGCATCGATCGAGTGATCCCTTTTATAAGGGAGACTCGATCGATGATGTCAGTCCTACAGCCACACCCCCCTAAAGTAGTAAACACACACTAAGTGAGTAAATGTTACAGCGCCCCCTGTGTTTAACTCCCAAACTGCAACTGTCATTTTCACAATAAAGAATGCAATTTAAATGCATTTGTTGCTGTGAAAATGACAATTGTCCCAAAAATGTGTCAAAATTGTCCGAAGTGTCCGCCATAATGTCGCAGTCACGAAAAAAAATCGCTGATCGCCGCCATTAGTAGTAAAAAATAAAAATAAAATTAAAATGCAATAAAACTATCCCCTATTTTGTAAACGCTATAAATTTTGCGCAAACCAACCGATAAACGATTATTGCGATTTTTTTTACCAAAAATAGGTAGAAGAATACGTATCGGCCTAAACTGAGGGGAAAAAAATTTTTATATATGTTTTTGGGGGATATTTATTATAGCAAAAAGTAAAAAATATTGCATTTTTTTCAAAATTGTCGCTCTATTTTTGTTTATAGCGCAAAAAATAAAAACCGCAGAGGTGATCAAATACCACCAAAAGAAAGCTCTATTTGTGGGGAAAAAAGGACGCCAATTTTGTTTGGGAGCCACGTCGCACGACCGCGCAATTGTCTGTTAAAGCGACGCAGTCCCGAACTGTAAAAACCCCTTGGGTCTTTAGGCAGCATTTTGGTCCGGGGCTTAAGTGGTTAATAGTCCCCTACGTTTTACCTGATTTGGGTGAAGTTTTATGAACACAAGGGTAACAGTACCCAAAGAAAGCCTGTCCATTATATTAGAAGAACTCTTATTGACTGTCATATGTGTTCTTTTGATGTTCTGCAGAACTTGTCTTTCACACTGTATCCTGGGAAAATCACTGCACTGGTAGGACCATCAGGAAGTGGGAAGAGCTCCTGTGTGAATATCTTGGAGAACTTTTATCCTGTGCAGGAAGGAGAAGTCCTCCTGGACGGTCATCCCATCACAATGTATGATCATAAATACCTGCATGCAAAGGTATGTCTTACCCCAATGTTATCCTATAATGTGATTTATACCTTTCTCTTATAAAATACTTTTTAATAAAAAAATGGAAACAAAGGTATGTGTCAACAGCACGTATAAATCAATCAATAATTAATGTCTCTGCTCGTTGATTCATAACTCATGTCTTTCAAACATGCGTACATTGCATACCCATTACTATTACCATTACCATTCCTGTGTAGCAAACAATGCATGGGACTTTTCTACAGTATATCTTTGGTCTAAATTTAAAATTATATATTCATTTCCTCATTGTATTTAAATTATTTATAGCCCACTATTATTATTTTGAACAATCTTGACAATTGTAAACTTACTTTGTATAGATCACCGCATATTTACTCCCTTAAATTCTGTGACACACATTTACTGTGTCCTGTGATCAGGCACTGCTGTGTCACACATTTTACAGAGCCCGCCTTCTGAACTACAGAGGTACTGAGAGGAGGAGTTTCAGGGGGCGGAGTCACTATAGAATTTACTGAATGCAGGCAGCAAGGTACCATGGGATATGTAGTCCTTAGAAATCAAATAAAAACAGCAGAGGAGAGGAGGAGAAGCTGCAAAGCATGAAGGAAATACAGGAAGTCGTGGAAAGAGATGGCAAGCAGACAGAAAGCATTCACAAAATAAAAGGAGATTTTTCTTCTAAGCCTATATTGGATTGTCAAAAATAACTATTGTTTGCATAGCTATTATGCCGATTTTATAAAATGAAAGTGCACTGTGACCATAGATTTCTTTTAAGGACAAGTACACTATTAAAATTAACCCCTCACATGAGCCCTATGTGCAAACAATTTTATTCACCTAATATCTCTGCTGTCAAGAAATACTCCAATGAACCACCAGCACTGTGGTTATCATCTCTGGCTTTCATTTACCAAGCTGGTGAAGGATATAGGAATACTGGTAATGACAGGAGCTGGGCAAATGATCATAACGCAGCCAGCTAGTCTTGCTAACACAAATAGCATTTTTAAAAAAGGTCAGCAAGGGAGATCCGCATATATGTTTTCATAGTTTCTTCTTTAATGAAACTCCAGGTTATAAAAACTAGAGAAGGAAAATGTGAATCAAAAGCTGTTTAATTTTGATTAGGAACTGTTACCTACAGTGACTAGCCAGGTAAACTCCTTTTATTTCTCAAAGAATATAAAATTCAGGCTGGGTTCACACTGGAGAATGCAGCGACTCCAGGCAGGATTCCGTTGCGTCTCCATTCACAGTTTCAGGTCCGACTTCAGCCAAATTTTTGGATGAAATTGGACCTGAAATGGACCAAAAGACACACAGGACTTCTGTGCAATTCACACCGGAGAAGCTGCGGAGATGTGTTAACCGGACACAATTTCCTGCTATGCGAATTGGATGCGGGGTAAAAGTGAATGCACCTACAGCCAATTCTGTTGACTGGACTTTCCGACTGCCAGCTTCTTGTCAAAATTTTTTGAGTATAGCCTCAGTTGAAACTGATAAATTGTAAAATACACTTAGTGCCATCATCCAGAATAAATGATGCAAAAACTACGTTTCTCATTGTTGGAGTTTGGCTCAAATGTTTTTAACATTGTAGAGTTTTTTATGTCAATAAATATTTTTTATGTTAATTTTTTGTTGTGTTATCAGTGCCCAGAAAAGTCAGAGTCAACTCTTTCCTGACTGGTGATCATTCACGGGTTAGACGGCACTAGCAGCCCTCACCCTATGCTGGTCCTATTTTTGCCAGCTTCTTGTGTAAAATAGGGTTTCCCCACTGTCTGCATATCTTGTGGTTAGTGGGTTTTGCTATAAAACAGTAAGACCCACTAGCCAGAATGTCATGGTAAATATCTCAAGCAGTTAGAAGTTATTAGTGTGCCTACTCAAATTATGCTTTTTTGCATCATTCCAAGTGCAGCAATGTTTCACACAGGCTTTATTAAATCCCGATACTTGCAATCTGATCCTACGGACTGTATTTAATTTGTGTTTAGCTTAGTAACCTTTTTTCTTTTGTATTAATTATATGTTTTACTATTTCTTATATACACAACTGTATGCCTAAAATATCATATAAAGCATACCTTTATAAGCTTGGCACGTAGACAGTGCCATTTGATATTGATATTAATTATAGGAACTCTGCAGACAATCAAATGCTTTTCCTCGACAGTGCTTGTGCCTGAGTATTCAGTCGTCAGACCCAAACACTGTCACATGGGGAAGAACAATGATGCACCAGGGTACGCTTTAACACCATGCAACATCAGAACTTACCCAGGATAGAATTTGGCAGCAGGAAAGGGGTGAGGGAATGTGAGTAAATGAGTAGCCCTACCAGGCAGGGTGGCCTATCAACAGACGCTGTCTCCTCACAATGAATGGGCAAAGTGGCATTGTTTCTTTTAACTAATCAAATGTAAATTCTGTTTGGTTGCAGTGAGTTATAGCAGAATTTTGCTCTGCTAGGACATGTGTTTATGTTATGACTGTCTGCTTTGACTGCTCTGTTTTTATCTGATAGGTATCAATGGTGAGTCAAGAGCCTGTGCTGTTTGCCCGTTCCATTGAGAGTAATATTTCATATGGACTGAACTCTGTGCCCCTAGAGATTGTTATTGGTGCATCCAAAAGAGCCAGTGCACATGGCTTTATTACAGAGCTTCAGGATGGATATGACACAGGTATTGTAGCTTTCCTCACATAGAAAATCACTCAGAAATAGAGTTGGAAAGGTCTGGAAAAAAAGGATGAATTTTGGATTTTTTTTTTCATTTTTTTCTTGAATTTGTTTAAGAAAAAAGTGTGGAATACTGTATGGTCTTTTACAGTGATAAATAATATATCTGTGACATGGTATTCAAACTATATAACATCGAGATCTTAATGAAAGATTTATGAGACTTTACAGTATGTAAAGTCTTAAATTATTGGAAGTTCTCTCAGCTCTTCAGACAAGCAAATCCTGGAATACAATTCAAGTAACACTGTACTTCTCAATGCAGTTCTCAAAAAAAAAGTGGGCACTGCAGGAGAAAGGCTCCAGCTTGTGGGCTCCATCTTGTACCTCCTACAGTGTGAGTGGGTGATTGTTGGGATAAAGTAGATGATTGTTTCTGTCTTTTCAGGCCTTAATTGACAGGTAAAAGGGTAAATTTGTCTGGCAGATTAGTTTATCTGTATAACCTTTAAATGATTCCTAATAATGTTGTCCATCATCACAGCATAATTTTTGCATATAGTCTGGTCAGTAAATAGTTTTTTCTCTGAGGCCTCGTACACACGACCGAGGAACTTGACGGGCGAAACACATCGTTTTGCTCGTCGAGTTCCTTGTTAGGCTGTCGAGGAACTCGGAGAGCCAATTTTCTCCATTCCTGTTGAGGAAAAAGATAACATGCTCTCTTTTTGGCTCGGCGAGTTCCTCGACAGTTTCCTCGTCGAAAAATGTACACACGACCAGTTTCCTCTGCAAAAAAAAAAAAAACAGCAAGTTTCTTGATGGTTTTTGCCGAGAAACTCGGTCGTGTGTACGAGGCCTCACTCCTCTCAGTAAAAGGGTGAGACCAACATCTAGCGTTTGGAAACATTTTCACTGTGCAATTTCTGATGAGAGCAAAGGTGCAATTTGAAAATATTGTGAGAAGAAATATTCTTTTCCAGATGCTACAAGAATGACAAAACACACCCTTGCATGCCAAAGGTGCCCTAAACACATAAAAAATACTTTATGGAATGAAATGATGATTACCATAATGAAAGTGTAGTAGTAGCTTTTCCCTCCAGAATGCTCAATCTAAGCAAGTTTAGTTTATTTATGGAATAAGCTGCACTTTTATTTCAGCATCCTACTTTTATATACACTGCATTTCATGTTCCCAGTGTAACAAAATTACTTTAAATTTGTAAAGCTACTACACACTGAATTTTTTTCAATTTTTCCAAAAATTTTAATTTTTTTTCTGAAAAGTTTTACAGATATTTTACATCTCTGCTCAGAAATACACCTGATTAAAGTATGAATAAGAATTAATAACAAACAGTCAATATTCTTTAGCACCATTGGCTTAATCTAACATATAATTTAGCTTGCTTCAAGTGCACAGTGTAAAATTGGGTTATATTATGTGGTTGGGGACATGGCTACCATCATGTTGAACAACAGGGGGTACATAACAAACAATGGGGATTATACATTTTGAAAACTGTACATTGTAATTTCGGTGTGTCTTCTTTCCTTCCATAAGAAACGGGAGAAAAGGGTGCACAGCTTTCTGGAGGTCAGAAGCAGAGGGTTGCTATTGCCAGATCCTTGATCCGGAATCCTAGAGTTCTGATACTGGATGAAGCCACCAGTGCTCTTGATGCAGAGAGTGAGCATGCTGTAAGTTGCAAGTTTGTTTTAATGCTTAATTGGTCCCTTTTCCTAGGATTATGCAAAAATGATAGATGCAATAACTAAAGCCAAAGGCCATACATACAGCATGTAAAATAAGTATTGAACAAGTCACCATATTTCTAAGTAAATACATTTTTAAAGGTGTCCTTTACATGAATTTTTCACCACATGTCGGTAACAATGCAATTTATACATACAAAGAAACCAAAACAAATACAGTCAGAAACTAAGTTATATGTAATACTAGCTTAATACCCGGCGTTGCCCGGTCTTCCTATCTTAACCTTTTGGGGAGGAAAATCATAGTAATATAAATATACCCATCTTTTATATAAGGGTGTAGGTAAGGGTTAATTTAACTGTCATATATTTTTATTTGGCATATAAGTAATATGTGTACCAGGTATTATTGAAATATCTCCAGGCGTACAGAAGTTATGTGGGAACATACATTTCCCATTGATTTGCATGGGACTTTAAACAAAAACCCCGACCCTCACAAATGGGGGTAGTTAAGGGATAAATTAACTATCCTATAGTTTAAGTGGACATATAAGTAACATGTGACCAAGTGTTATGGAAATATCTACAGCCGTTTGGAAGTTATGAAGTAACATGTATTTCCCATAGAGTTGAATGGGACTTTAAAGAAAAACCCCGACCATGGCAAATGGGGGTGGGTAAGGGTTAAACCACCTATCCTATGTTTGTTGCTGACATATAAGTAACATGTGTGCCAAGTTTCATGTTAATATCTTTAGCTGTTTGGACGTGATGCTGGAACATACATACATACATACATACATACATACATACATACACACACACACACACACACACACACGTTGAGTTTTATATATATAGATAATGGAATGACACAGGCACCTGAGCAAAGGGAGGTGCAAAAAGGCAATGAAAGCCAAGACACCATCTGAAATCTATCAGTAATTAGAAAGCAATCCTGCCCATTGTCAGTGCAAATTAATATCAGCTGGTTCAGTCTCAACTGATGGCCTATAAAAAGGTGTCTCATTACCAAGGTGTCTCACACACAAGAAACATGGGTAAAAGCAAAAAGCTTTCTCAAGACCTTCACAACTTTATTGTTGCAAAATCTATTGATGGCAGTGGTTACAGAAGGATTTCTTTTTTTTTTTTTACTGAAAATAAGTTTTTATTGAAATAAAAATAAAAACACAGGGGTTTACTGTACAATATAGCAATGCGTATCATAATACTTATCAAATGACATCAGGAAAATCCCAACAGAGAAAACATCGTTAGTCAGATAACAGGCCTTTATAGACAATCATAAAAAATAGACTAATAAATGACATCATAAAATGAACATCAGTCACAGATCATGCGTACGCAGGTGCTAATACATCCTTCATTTGCAAACCAAAGATAAGAAGAAAAAAACAAAGAGCAAAGATAAATAAATAAAAAAGAAAGGTGTAAGAGAACAAACCAAACAAAGTCATATTCAGACAAAGCTGACACAAAAATAAAAATTCAGGTCATTCTTGGAAACGCAACAACCACCAAGGGTTCCACTTAGCATCATAGTCAGAAGGATTTCTAAACTTCTGAATGTCCCAGTGAGCACTGTTGGGGCCATAATCTCGAAGTGAAAAGAACATAACTTTATCATAAACAAGCCATGACCAGGTGCTCCTTGCAAGATTTCTGACAGAGGAGTGAAAAGAATTATCAGAAGAGTTTTCCAAGAGCCAAGGACCACTTGTGGAGAACTTCAGAAAGACCTGGAATTAGCAGGTACAATTGTTTCAAAGAAAACAATAAGTAATGCACTCAACCTACATGGACTGTATGCACACTCACCATGCAAGACTCCATTGCTGAAGAAAAAGCATGTTGAAACTCGTTTGTGAAATACTGGGAGAATATAGTCTGGTCAGATAAGATCAAAATTGAACTCTTTGGATGCCATATTGCACACCATATTTGGAGGTCAAATGGCACTGCAAATCACCCCAAAAACACCATCCCAACAGTGAAGTTTGGAGGTGGGAACATCATGGTGTGGGGCTTTTTTTCAGCATACGGTACTGGCAAACTTCATATCTTTGAAGAAAGGATGAATGGAAAAATGTACCAAGACATTCTTAATAAAAATTTGCTACCATCTACCAGAATGATGAAGATAAAACAAGGGGGGGGGGGGACATTTCTGCAAGACAATGATCCCAAACACTAAGCCAAGGAAATTCTCAATTGGTTTTAAAGAAAGAAAGTAAAGCTACTAGAATGGCCCAGCCAATCACCTGACTTGAATCCAAGAGAAAACCTATGGAAAGAACTAAAGATCATAGAAGAGGCCTGTGGAACCTTCAAGATTTGAAGACTGTGTTGAAGAACAGGCCAAAATGACATCTGAGCAATGCATGCAACTAGTTTCTCCATACAGGATGTGTCTTGAAGCTGTCATTACCAACAAAGGATTTAGTACAAGGTATTAAATACATTTCAGTTAGCATGTTCAATACCTTTTCCCTGTGTCATTCCCTTTTATTACATATAACTTAATTTCTGAACTTCTTTGTTTTGGTTTCTTTGTATGTATGGATTGCATGGGTTGATACCAACATGTGGTGACATTTTAATTTCAATAGCACCTTTAGAAACATATTTACCTAGAAAACTGGTGACGTGTTCAAAACCTATTTTAAATGCTGTATATAACCATGTTATCTGATATTAATTTATTTAAATGTGATGTCTTTTTTTTAACAAATTCTTCTTACATTGCCAGTGAGTTGTAAAGAAAATGACAATACAATAAAAAAAAACATGTACTATAGAGTCAATGGCCCGGATTCAGAAAGAAGTTATGCTGGCGTATCTATCGATATGCCGCGTAACTTCTAGAATGCGCCGGCGTATCTTTTTTCTGTATTCAGAAAACAAGATGCGCCGTAATTTTGCTAAGCTCTGACTGGCGTAAGCCGCTTACGCCGTCGTATCTTAGTTGCATATTTACGCTGACCGCTAGGTGGCGCTTCCGTAGATTTACGTGAGGAATATGCAAATTAGGTAGATACGCCGATTCACAAACCTACCTACGCCCGGCGCATTTTTTTACGTCGTTTACGTAAGGCTTTTTCCGGCGTAAAGTTACCCCTCATAAAGCAGGGGTAAGTCATGTTGGGTATGGACGTCGGAAAACGTACGAACAGCATCGTATTTTACGTCGTTTGTGTACGTCGTCCGTGAATGGGGTTGTACGTAAGTTACGTTCACGTCAAAAGCATTGTCTATTTGCGGCGTAATTGGGAGCATGCGCACTGGGATACGTTCAGGGACGGCGCATGCGCCGTTCGTCAAAAATGTCAATTACGTGGAGTCACAAGTAATTTAAAGTAATTTAAAGTAATTTAAATAAAACACGCCCACATCATCCACATTTGAATTAGGCGGGCTTACGCCCGCCCATATACGCTACGCCGCCGTAACTTCGGGCGTAAGATCTTTCAGAATACACTACTCGCCTGACTGAGTTACGGCGGCGTAGCGCATATGAAATGTGCTACGCCGGCAGAAAGATACACTAATCTTTCTGAATCTGGCCCAATAGCTATAATTGTATAGCGCTAAGAGCTATAGAAGACTAGCAGTTACAATGGGTCTCCAGAGTAGCATCTTCATCTTCATTTGCACCGTATGCACACCCTGTAGTTACGAAGTGGATGTAAACCCACTCTCATTCTTTCTAAACTACTGCCATAGTGCTGATCTATAAGGATATACATGTCTCCCATGGGCGTCCGCTGAACTTTTTTCAGGGGGGGGGGGGGGGGCATCATTTTAAGGTCATCCATGCTCGGTCCCTCTTTGACAATGTCATGAAGGGCAGGGGCTTAGTGATTATCACATAAAGCGCAGGCATGCAAAGGTTTGAGAAACCTGATGCAACTATCAAGCAACTATGAACTTTGAATAACAATATCATAAAAAATTGAGTCCCCCCCCCCCCCCCAAGGAAATAACAACCCCCAGGATCAGTGCCAGTTTCTGCAATAACAATCTCCAGCTTTGCTGTCAGTTTCCGCAATAAAAAAATTGCCAGCATTGGGGTCAGTAGCAACAATAATAACAACACCCCACATCGGTGCAGCATCTGTATCAGTGTACATAATAATGACCCTCAGCACTGGTGTCAGTTTCCTCACTCAAAACTCCCAGCATTTGGTGTCATTTTTTGCAATAATTGCCCCCAGCATAGATGGGAGGATATCAGGTTAGACACTTCCTAATAGCTCAGTCCCTAGGATAAGTAATGGATAATGGCCAACAGGCCCTCTTACCAGACCTGGTGAAACCGCAACAGTGATCCCTCTGGCTGGACGTTCAATCACTCTGGGTTGCCCGGGGTGACTCTAGTCATTAGTGTAGCATGCCTGTTCCCTGGCAGCGGCTCAGTCTTTCTCTCTCTCTGGTGGTGCGGGTACAGTGGGGCTCCCTCTCTGGTGGTGCGTGTACAGCGGGGCTCCCTCTCTGGTCGTGCGGTACAGCGGGGCTCCCTCTCTGCCCGTGCGGGTACAGCGGTGCTCCCTCTCTGGTCGTGCGGGTACAGTGGGCTCTCTCTGGTTAGTGCGGGTACAGCATGGCTCTCTCTGGTTAGTGTGGGTACAGCGTGGCTCTCTCTCTGGTTAGTGCGGGTACAGCGTGGCTCTCTCTCTGGTTAGTGCGGGTACAGCGTGACTCCCTCTCTGGTTAGTGCGGGTACAGCATGGCTCTCTGGTTAGTGTGAGTACAGCGTGGCTCTCTGATTGGTGCGGGTACAGCGTGGCTCTCTGATTGGTGCGGGTACAGCGTGGCTCTCTGGTTGGTGCGGGTACAGCGTGGCTCTCTGGTTGGTGCGGGTACAGCGTGGCTCTCTGGTTGGTGCGGGTACAGCGTGGCTCTCTGGTGGTGCGGGTACAGCGTGGCTCTCTGGTTGTGTGGGTACAACGTGGCTCTCTCTGGCTTCCCCCAGCATGAGAACAGTATTCTCTATTTTCCTTTTGTAACCCCCCCCCCCCAGCAGAGTGCTTTCATGCTAGGGGCTTTAGCATGGTGTCTGTGGACACGCTGGGGCCGCCACTCTTAAGGGACTACATTTCCCATGATGCCCCCAGTCCCCAGATTCTTCTGACTGGCCCTCTGCTGTGGCCAATCATGGCGAGGAAAGTAGGAAGCAAGGCGGCGGCACGGCGAATCCAATTAGAGCAGCTCTCTTTTTTCTAGCTCCAGCTGACAGAGAGGGGAAGGGGGGCGATCGGGGGAGATATACAGTACAGACAGCCCGCGGCTCTCCTCTCCCTGTCACATTGCCGCTGCCGAGTTCTCTGGTAAATGGAGCAGCGGCGCTGTGACAGGGAGAGGAGAGCCACGGGCTGTCTGTACTGTATATCTCCCCTGATCGCCCACCTCTCTGTCAGCTGAAGCTAGAAGAGAGAGAGAAAGCGGCTCTAATTGAATTTGTCGTGCTGCCGCCTTGCTTCCTGCCCGCTGTTTTCCTCTCATGGCACTGATTTCTAGGGGGGGGCAAATGCCCTCCCTTGCCCTATGGAGCGGACGCCCATGATGCCTCCTGCATGTATCCTTGCCTGTCAAATATCTCCCCTCTGTCTGTTATGAGACCTGAAAAACTGAAGATTCTGTGGGTGGGTCTGTTGTCTGGAGATCGGTGGGTGGAGTCGTGATGTGAGTAGACTCTCCGCTCACCTCTACACTGCCCTTGTCAACATGCATTTTCTCTTGTGTATTCCTTACACTGACTTCTGCTATGATCACTAACATCCATTTAAAATCCAGAAAAGTAACCACATGACTTCAGAAAAGGAGTGGGGGTGAGAATTAAAAAATAATGTCTGTCTGAAGCTAATGCATGAGATATGTAAATAACCTGTCACTCAAAGCATGGGGGCGGAACGGACTAAGGTTTTTCTCTGTAAGTCCGTTTTATTTCGATAAACAATAAAAGAGGATTGCTCAGAGCTGGATAAACTCTTTGTGTCAAGACTGGGCACAGATGATAGGAAATCTTATACTCTACATTGTGACAGCAAAAAAAAAAATTCAGGTTTACATCCACTTTAAAAAAAAAATAATGTTTTGGGGTTCTAAGTAATTTTCTAACAAAGAAAAGCAGATTTGTATATGTATGTGAGAAATGTCAGAATTTGTCTGGGTGTCAAGTGGTTAACGTGTTCATATTTTAACTGTGATTTCTGAAGACTTTTAGTCCCAGCATTGCTAATACTGAATAAACATGAGAAGTGATGCTTTGGTGCAGTTTCACACATGTGAACGACAAATTAAAAAAAACTGTTGATGATTCACTCTTCACAGATCCAGCAAGCAATGAATAATGATCTGCAGGGTCGTACAGTGCTAATTATAGCACACAGACTGAGCACTGTGGAGAAAGCACACAATATCATTGTTTTAGACAAAGGCACAGTGGTTCAGCAAGGGAGTCACAAAGAGCTGATGGAGGAAGGCGGACTTTATTCCCAGCTCGTTCAACGCCAAGTCTCTGGCCTTGGATCAGAGGAAAAAGATCACATGAGGTCACCACGTCACCAAGAAGAGGGCACAGAAAAATGATGCTGATACAGATCTGGGACTACAGTACTAGAAAGCTTACCTCAACATTAAAAATAAAATAGGTCTGTGCATGAGTCTACTGGAGATACAAATACCTCAATGTGACCGACATTATTTCAATACTAGGCAACTGTAAAGATATACGACTCATCTTTATTGAAGTAGCTGAGCATTGCAATATATTACTAGATATACTACTGTGTTTTACTACAAGATCATAAATAGCCACAGAAGGCTGCTAAAGTGCATCATAGTTACATCATATTCAGATCACTGATCTTTTCATGAGTTATTCGATCTCCCAATCAGTGCTGCTGGGTGTATGCCATGCAGACTTTTTTTTATTTTTTGTATAATCTTTATTTACTTAGCATATTTGACAATACATCAAAAAGGAATAACATTAAAAAAAAAATAAACAAACAAAAAGAATAAAAGACAAGGTCATCATACATGGTCCAAGGAGATCTGAAAGTGAAACAATGAGATTTGTCAACATATTGTAACAGGATTCCTTCCCTGTCCAAAACATTCAGTCCATGTGGACAGATCTCTCTCTCTCCTACCGCGAAAGGATAGGAGGATCCCAGTCTTAACTATAAACAATAAGTAGTAATTACATAACTCAAAGATTGTCTTATGCCGCGTACACACGATCGGTCAAACCAATGAGAACGGTCTGATGGACCGTTTTCATTGGACCAAACCGATATTGTGTGGGCCCCATCGGTTATTTATCCATAGGTTAAAAAAAACAATCTTATTTTAAATTTAAAAATCCACGCATGCTCAGAATCAAGTCGACGCATGCTTGGAAGCATTGAACTTCGTTTTTTTCAGCATGTCGTTGTTTTTTTTTCGTCACCACGTTCTGACACGATCGTTTTTTTTAACCGATGGTGTGTAGGCACGACTGACCATCAGTCAGCTTCATCGGTTAACCATCAGACTGTTTTCATCGGATGGACCGATCGTGTGTACAGAGCTTAAAGCATATGACCTCGTGAGGTACCATGAACTAACGTAAAGCAAACTACCACTCATAGATCCATAACATGAATGTACAAAATGATCAAAGGGTTCACACCTGGTTCATCAGTTGATTGGGTACAACAGTAGTAAGGCTTTTGATCATAGAGTGTTGGTCTGCTTGGACAACTCGCTTAAAGGCCGGGTCTGCCAGTGCCAGCAATGCAACGTCTAAGCTAGATGGGACTAGAGCCGAGCCATGTACATGATCCCTCCAGGCCGCCCATGCCGTTTCAAATCGTTCTTGGGCTTTCCTGGTAGCGAGACATTTCTCCGCCTCCATGATCACCCTCACCTTCCCCAACCAGTCCCGATCGCTCAGGATGTGTGGGCTTTTCCAATGTACTGGTATAAGGTATTTTGTAGCATTGAGGAGGTGGGGGAGAGCACTAAGTTTATAGCGAGAAACAGGGATGGGTGGGATGTGGAGCAGAAAATATTTTGGTGAAGCAGAGACATCTATACCGAGGCCATCGGATTACACCTTTTTTTAAACCTTTACTTTCATTTAAGGGGGATAAGGAAGGAAAGGTGGGGTGTTAGGGGACGGGAAGGAAATTGGAACCATTATGGACTGGACGGGCCATCAAGGCTAGTAAGGTTAATCCAACAGAACCAGGTTTTATAAAATTGTTCCTCTCTGTATTTGAGGTGGCTATAACGTCCTCCATGCTTTTGATCTCATTCACTTTACTGAGCCAAACACTGATTGGAGGGGGAGTAGTCAGTTTCCAATATGGGAGGATGCAGGCTTTTGCAACATTCAAATAACATATCAAGATCGAACGTTTATACAATTTTTCATACAGGGGTGCTAGGTGGATGAGGAAAGCCACGTGGTCCTTAGTAGACATCTGTCAGTTTCAACGAGTATTCCCTCACCCGGTTTTAAAAGTTTTATAGGAGCGGGCAACTCCAGAATACATGTAAAATAGACCCTGCTTGTTGTTGGCATCATCGGCAAAAAATATATTTGTATCATTAGCGTTTGCGCTGGATTCATGTGGTTTCCTTTACCATGTAGACATAGTGATGGCAATGTGGATAGGCTGAGTTTGAGTTGCACTAAAGACACTTCTGCATGGAGTTTGTATTCCCTTGTATATCTGATTGGGTTTCCCCAGGTGGCCTGGTTCCTCCCATAATCCAAACACATACAGGTTAATTGGCATCCATACAAAATGGCCATTATGTGTCTGTGTACGACAAAGACAGACGGGAATGGTTTAATGTTCTCTGTAAAGTGCTTTGGAAAAAATTATTAAATAACAGATCCTCCAGCATAATAGCTTTAGCCCCGTGGCAATGTCTGGCAATAAGCAAACAAGACCTTGTCACTATACATTTGTTTTATAATATATATCTATATTTTTATAGCCCGTGGGAAAATAAATGAACACATTATCTCATCTTACTGTAGATATGTATTAGGTTGCATTATTTAGTTGTCTTAATAGAACCAAGCAGCAAAGTACTGTATTAAAGCTGAAGTATAAATATAATGGACTACACTATCACCAGTGAGTGACTGGTAAAATGCTTCGTTGTGATTAAATAATAGTTATGCGACTAGAGTCGCACATAAGCTGGAAGCACCACAAAGACCCAACAGCCATTCATAGACTGGGGAGTGAATTGATGGCTTTGTGCCTGAAGGCCTCTATGCAAATTGATAATGGTACTGGAATATTGTAAAAAGAAGCTGCTACAGATGGAGAATACAATATACTGAAGCACTGTAGTAACAGTGGTGCTAGGCAACATGCTGTATTTAACTAAAGGCTGAATTCCTCCTCCTTCGTTTCTGTGTGTTACATTAAAACATGTGAAATCATGCATTAACGTGCATTGTGTTAAAGCAGACAATCTTGAGTGGGCTGCCAACACACAAGAAAGGACCATAAAATGGACATACCGGTACAGCTTTTATTTCAGTGCAGCACACCACAACGCACACAAGTGTGTTACTGTGTATTGTGGTGCGCTGTAGCCTATGTGCGCTGCCTAGTCTGTTGGGGTGTCCTTGACAATGAATGGCACTGCAAAAAGCTAAAGCACTTGGGGCTAGATTCACAAAAGAGATACGACAGAGTATCTCAGATACTCCGTCGTATCTCTCAGAGTATCTATGCGACTGATTCATAGAATCAGTTACACATAGATATCCCTTAGATCCGACAGGTGTAATGGACTTAGACTGTCGGATCTTAGGATGCAGTACCGCGGCCGCCGCTGGGGGGAGTTTGTGTCGTAAACCAGCGTCGGGTATGCAAATTAGGAGTTACGGCGATCCCAAAGGTTTTTCCCATCGTTACGTTGTCACAAGTGTTAGATTTCCGTCGCAAAGATAGGGCACCTTTAATATGGTGTAAAAGTACTCCACCATGTTAAAGTATGCCCGTCTTTCCCGCGTCGCTTTAGATTTTTTTTTACATTTTTCTTTTTCCCGGCGTAAGTACTTTGATCACGTCGGCGCATCGTAATTTCGCGCAAAGCATGTCAGGGAAATTTGCGATGGGAGCATGCGCAGTACGTCCGGCGCGGGAGCGCGCCTAATTTAAATGGTACCCGCCCCATTTGAAATGGACCGCCTTGCGCCGGACGTGTTTACGATACACCGCCGCAAATTTCCAGGTAAGTGCTTTGTGGATCGGGCACTTAGACTGAAAACTTGCGGCGGTGTAACGTAAACGGTTTACGTTGCGCTGCGCCGAGGGTATGTGAATCTGGCCCATACTGTACTAATGCACTAATTTATCGCACCTTATCGCAAAGGTGTGTTTCAGCCCTCATTGTTTTTTGTAATGTCGCTACATGGCATATTTGTTTTTTTTTAATTGCCTTTTATCAACAATATAAATGAAATGCCTTCCCTTTGAATTGATTTGCTTTAAGCGCCAAACAAGAGAAGGAGATGTATGCTAACTCCGGAGTAGCATCTTACTGTATGAGCTGGAAATGGTACAATATTATATTATTTATGGCTGAAAAGTCATTTAAAAGTGTAGAGTTTTGTAGTGAAAAGATGCAAATTAATTTTAGTTTAAAAAAATGTAATAAAAATATTGTTTTGTCTTCTGCTTATTTCCATGATTCAGCTTAACACATTTTGGCTCATTCAGTAAGGCCAACTGAAGAATTCTAACTATAATAACCAGTTATTTGTCTTTCACCGTCCTTATTTAAAGCGGAGGAAAAAAAAATACAAACACTGCAGCTGCTGACATTTAATATATGGACACTTACCTGTCCTGGGCCCCTGCGATGTCAGGTCCCAAAGTCGATCTGTCCATTGGCTCTGAGGTGGAGACGCTGCCAGCTTCAATAAGGCTTCACTTCCTGGTTCATACTGCGCATGCGCGAGTCGTGGTGCGCGATCCCACTGGTCCCTGCTGTGTTCTGGGACCTGTGTGTCTCCCAGAAGACAGTGGGGGGGGTGGAGGAGGCGCCGGACGTGGCGTAGGTCGCCACAGTTACTGCGACGATCTATGCCCAGAAGTGGGGGGAGCAAATACTTGGATTACACAGGTATCTGCTCCCCCCCCCCTGAAAGGTGCCAAATGTGACACCGGAGGGGGGGGGGGGATCCGAACAGTGGAAGTTCCCTTTATGGGTGGAACGCCGCTTTAAAGTGGTTGTAAAGCCTTACACATACCCACTGGAGTGACTAGCCTTATACACAGAGATAAAACAAATCCTCCTACATAAGCTGTACCTGTTTCTCTGCAGTCACCATTTTGCTACATCATTTGAAAGTACACAGATCAATGTTTTTTTTCAGCAGTAGAAGGCATGGGGCTGATACGACATCACACACACTGCACAGCTAGAGCACAGTAAAACCTAAAACTTAAGTGAAGGGAATAGACACACCGCCCTCTACATAGCATCATAGGGAAACATACACAGCTTGGGCTGTCAATAAGCTTCTGTGTTGCCAAATATACCATTAAATGTGTTTTTTTACAGTATATCTGTTAGATAACTGCAAAAAAAAAAAAAAAAAGAAGAAGATTGATTCCGCCAGAAATCCAGTGTGCTCCTAATTTCCTGTGTACAGTGTGATGGAACTGTCCGCAACCCAGCTTGGATGCCTCCATCAAGATTTAGCTTCCTCCAGTCTGGAACCAGGAACCTGGTATTATAGCTAAATATTGCACCCAAGATACTAGCCAACACTAGCTTAGTTGCAAACTGAAATTCTTTATTGTAAATTCACACAGAATATATAACATGTAAGATCAGATTAGAGTTTGATCACATTATCCGAAGAAAATGGCACATCTAAGGAACAGCCACCATAAACAGTATGCTAATCCACAACTAGCAACTAATATCTGACAGTGATATAATTAACATGAACTAATTAACAACTAGCCACCCAAACAGTCAGGCGCCTACAACCCTGGATACACAAAATACACAAATCCAACATATGTGTGTGATTATATGTCAGTATTACATTGTATATCCCTGTATGTTGCCCCCAGCTGAAACCAGCGCCTGTGAAAGGGAAATTTCTATATCTTTGCCGCTCTTACAGTAAAGCACCCTCTAAGCAGTTTACGTTTTTTTCTAATTTTAATGAGTGCCTTAATTAAACTCCCATCCCCAAAAAAGTTTTATCCCTATTGTGGGGTCACCAGTACGGTATTTGTAAATTGAAATCATATCCCCTCTCAAGCATCTTCTCTCCAGAGAGAATACGTTCAGTGCTGGCACCCTTTCCTCATAACTAATATCCTCCAGACCCTTTATTAGCTTTGTTTCCCTTTTCTGTACTCGCTCCATTTCCAGTACATTCTTCCTGAGGACTGGTGCCCAGAACTGGATGGCATACTCCAGGTGAGGCCGGACCAGAGTCTTGTAGAGTGGGAGAATTATTGTTTTATCCCTGGAGTTAATCCCCTTTTTAATGCATGCCAATATTCTGTTTGCTTTGTTAGCAGAAGCTTGGCATTGCATGCCATTGCTGAACCTATCATCTACTTGGACCCCCAGGTCCTTTTCCATCCTAGATTCCCCCAGAGGTTCTCCCCCCAGTGTATAGATTGCATTCATATTTTTGCCACCCAAATGCATTATTTTAAATTTTTCTACATTAAACCTCATTTTTGAAGAGCGAGGGCCACTTAAGCGACTTGGTAACCGGGTGGATGGCATGTCCGTGTCCGCTCTACATATGTGGACACGGACGCAGCCCACAATACTTTTTAGCGGATCGTATTGGAGGTAGAACACAAGTCGGTTAATGTCTGCCACTTCTTAGAGGTGAATGGAGGGCCCAAGGCTGCTTTCACATTGATGCGCTGCGGTTTACCCGCACCGTGGGTGCAACGCAGTGTACCTTTGGCTTTCCTGAACTTTGCAATAGACTTCTATTATATTCTGCAGGTTTGGTGCACTTTCAAAAAGCTCATTAAACTTGCAGGTAATAACAGAAGTCTATGACTCAGTGCAGGTAAACTGCTCTGCACCTGCAGATCAGTTTGAAAGCAGCCCAGTAACCACTGCAGATCAGATATGCCCATATATACACTGTGACTTTAGTAATAAACTTACCTTTAATAACAGTATTCTATTCCATCCCAGAGCCGGAGGTCATGGCCACATCAGAGGGCTCCACGGGCCACATGTGGCCCCCGGGCCACTGGTTGGGCACACCTGGTTTACCCCATCCTCCAGGTTGGTTATGAACAAATTAAATAGGATTGTTCCCTGCACTGAACCCCGGGGGACCCCACTTTCCACCCCTGACCATTCTGAGTACTCCCCATTCATCACCACCCCCTGAACTCGCCCTTGTAACCAGTTTTCAATCCATATACTTACCCTATGGTCCATGCCAACGGACCTTACTTTGTACAGTAAATGTTTATAAGGAACTGTGCCAAATGCTTTTGCTAAATCCAGATACACCACGTCTATGGGCCTTCCTTTATCTACATGGCAACTCACCTCCTCATAGAAGGTTAAAAGATTGGTTTGGCAAGAACGATTCTTTTTCATTACTAAAATATTATATAGTCCTTTAGCATCCCCTCCAAGAGCTTGCATACTATTGATGTAAGGCTAACTGGTCTGTAATTCCCAGGGATGTATTTTGGCACTTTTTTAAATATTGGTGCTACATTGGCTTTTCTCCAATCAGCTGGTACCATTCCAGTCAGTAGACTGTCAGAAAAATTAGAGACAATGGTCTGACAATTACTTGACTGAGTTCCTGGTGATTTATTCATGTGAAGTTTCCCAAGTCTATTTCTAATTCTGTCCTCTATTAGCCATGAGGGTGCTTCCTGTGATGTGTCATGAGCATAAAAACTGCAGTTTTGGTTACTGAAGCCCCCTGATTCCCTTGTGAAGACTGAGGAGAAGAATAAATTCAATAACTTGAACCTGAAGAAAGAAAACACAAGCAGCAATTATTTCTAAGGACTGGTAGACTGCAATATATAACATTTTTGTTTTGGGCTTAGATATGCTTTAAAGTAGTTGTAAACCTTCTTGTTTTTTCACCTTAATGCATCCTATGCATTAAGGTGAAAGAACACCTTGCAGTCACCGGAACCCCCGAGGCCCCGTTTTACTTACCTGAGGCCCGAATCTCTGTGGGCGCGATCCCACGTTGCTTTCCCCCAGGTCTTATCGGCTCTTCATTGGATAGATTGATAGCAGCGCAGCCATTGGCTCTCACTGCTGTCAATCAAATCCAATGACGCGGCCGGCAGGGGCGGGGGCGAGTAATACAATTGGCGGCTATGGACGCCGAATGTATGGCACGGGAGTGTGCCCACAAGCTAACCCCCTCGGGAGAGAGCTTCCCAGAGGGGGTTAGCTCTTCTTGGGAGGAGCCACGAGAGCCGCTGTGGGACCCGAGAAGAGGACGATCGGGGCCACTCTGTGCAAAACTAACTGTACAGCGGAGGTAAGTATTACATGTTTGTTTTAAAAAAACAATACTGGAACCGTTACAACCCCTTTAAGGTCTTTGACCTCAGTCTCTGCATTTGATGCTCCAAGGGTTGTCTTTTTATCTTTAAATCCGATATAGTACACTTTTGTTGGATTTGGAAAATCTAGTTGGTTGATCTGGGTTACGGTAAATAATATCTGCTGTATATTCAGCAACCAGTAAAACGATACCCTAGTCACTAGTACTTACAAACTGAGAACCAAGTATAGGGCAAGGCATGCATGACGGGGCACCAAGGAATAGGCATTGTATGCACACTACGTAATATAAGTAGCATTGTGCTCCATAAAGTAGGGAACACACGAAAATGAGCACAGTATATACCAGTGGACAAAGGGTATAGGTCACACCTGTATAGTTCCTTTGTTTATTCTTACTTCCTTTAGACATCTGTCAGATGCATTCTATTATAGAATATGTTTTTTGATCAAAAAGCTAAACTAGCAATTAGAATGGAACTAGAACGGAAATAAGCCTATATAATCTGATTACATATTACCAGACCATCACTCGGGTGGTGGTAAATCTAGAAGCAGGACTGTAATGCCTAGTACACACAAGAGGATCGATCCGCGGAAACTAAAAAAATCTGGCGGATTTTGATCTCATGGTTGTACTAACCATGAGATCAAAATCCCCGCGGAATTCCCTCCGCGGTGACGTGTCGCGCCATCACCGCGATGATGACGCGGCGACGTGCGCGACGCTGTAATATAAGGACTTCCACGCATGTGTCGAATCATTACGACGCATGCGAGGGATGGAATCGGACGGATTGATCCGCTGGACTGGATTCCAGCGATAGATTTCTTAGCATGCTAAGAAATTTTGATCCGCTGGAAATCCATCGGCCCGAAAAAAATCCGTGGATAAATATCCGCTGGGTTGTACACACCAGGGGATCTATCCGCTGAAACCGGTCTGCGGATAAATTTCAGCGGATCGATCCTCTCGTGTGTACGGGGCCTAAGAGTAAGAAAGCTTGAATGGCACTGCTATTTTTTTTTTTGCATTGGAAGCCTGGCCCTGCAATATTCAGGGATGAGGCTACCATTGCTAATGACCAACATGAATGTTTAGCTAGGATTGTCAGAGTGACTTGCTTTGTTGTATACAGGGAGTGCTGAAAAGAGGACTATACAGTTTGAGGCTGCCTATACAGAAGCAGGAGCCAGAAAGTTGAGGTGTGGGACCTCTGCTGTGTTTCCAAGGTAAGTACTACTGCTCCCACTGACCACCAATAAAACAGACCTCGGCAGTTCACTGACTTAAATTGCTTAAAAACCTACTACTACATGTTTGATTGTAATACATGTGGCCAACAATAGGATCTGGGTATTACTAGGATTGTTCTGACGACTACATCTAAAGTGCTCTCCTACAAAACACAGTGACCACAAAGGGGTCCCACTGGGAAGCAAGGGGGTACACAGGCCACCGATGTTATTGGTCAAAAACACCACTGACCATTAACAGTTAAAGTGGAACTTTTTTCATCTTACCATCTATTAAATCCTCTGCCCTTGTTGTTTTAACTTTGGATAGTAAAACTACTTTTCTGCCAGTAAATACCTTATACAGCCCACTTCCTGTTTCTTGTCTGAAAAAAAGCCTAGGCTTATGACATAATGCATGGTTCTCTCTCTCACTCTCGTGAGAGTTTGCCAGGAAAGGTGGGGGTGGTGAGTCATAAGAGGGCCAATGAGAGCTGCAGAGCTGGAGGTGTGCCTCTGTGGAAGTGAACAGCAGCAGCAGCTTCAGCTGCCCACAGTTAAAATGATTGCAGCCAGACTCAGTGGAAGGAGATTTATGCAGCATATTTGGCACGTACAGAATCACACTATATATAAAAGAATATGCAAAGTGGTTGGAGGGGAACTTTAGAATGGCAAATATGTTTTTATTACAAATTATGTGAGCATACTGCAATTCCTCTTTAAGAGGCACTCTCCACTAAATACCAACATTTAGGGGGCACACACTATTGAACATCCACATTTAAAGGGCACTGACCACCAACCGCCACTAAAAGGAGGCACTTATTTCTAACCCCTGTATTTGCCATGTTGTATGCTACATAGGCCTGACCCCTGCACTCTGACTGCCGCAATGTGTATGGTATGTTGTATGCTACATAGCCCTATCCACTGCATTGTAAGCACTGTGTTGTACTCTACATACTTACTACTGCACTGCATGTGTTGTGTTGTACACTACACATTCCTGTCCTGCGCTATGTTGTATATTATTACATAGCCATGACTGCAGGGTGCTATACACATGTAGCGCTCACCCCCCGAAGGAGCCGCTGAGAATAGATGGGATGGCTGTTTTACCTCATAGCTCTTTCCGTACATCTAGGGGTGAATGATGTATGCAGCAGCAGCAGTAAGGAAATGTCCTCGAATAAATGTTTATGTGCTCTTTATTACCCAGCCGGGTAAAAACAGTTAACAGGTGATGAAAGGGATAGAGATGAGGAGGAGAACAGCAGATTCAGGCGTAGTATCCGGAACAGTCCTGTTCCCAATGCGTTGCACTTTAACACTTTCTTTGCCACTCTTGCTTAAATGGGCTCAGCGTGCCCGGATAGGCCTCTCTCACTGACCTAGCAGCCGGGACACCGCTCGAATCTCCTTAGGATCAAGTCTCTGCCACAGACCTGACGAAATTGTATGTTTCAATGGTCTCTGCCACAGACCTGACGAAATTGTATGTTTCAATGGTCTCTGCCACAGACCTGACGAAATTGTATGTTTCAATGGTCTCTGCCACAGACCTGCTAGAATTGTGGATACGGAGGGAACCCCCCTTCCTTTCAATAAATTTGTGCCTGAATCCTCTTTGTAACGTCGCCACAGGTACCGACTGAAAGAGGAGTCAATCCTTCAGTGTCTGGTCACCTCGATCCCCGGTGGTTCGTCAGAATCCTATCGGACCGCCAGCCTCTCATTGGCACTCCTCAGATGGACTCCCCACCGAACAGCTAAACTTGCTTGGGATCTTCAAAAATGGGAACCCAGTCGACTACTGAGTCCCCGTCCTGCTTGAATGCTCCAGACCAACTTAGGCCCGAAGACAGGAACACCGCCTGACCCGCTCACCCCAGCCAGTTAGGCCATAACACCGAGCGCCATAGTGTGGCCATCCTAAAGGTGGGCGCCACACAGGAAAAAGACCCTTAAAAAATGGCGTCTGTTCCATAAGTACCCTCTCCCAGCATGCCCAGCGAGAGCAAGTCTCTCCCTGATTGGCTGCTGGCAAAAGGCACCCAAACCTGGACACCCCGGCAACAATAGAACAAGCCCACAGCCATGGGCGTAGGAACCGGGGGGGACGGGGGGGACGAATCCCCCCCAGGAAATAATGCGGGGGGGACAGGTATTGTAAAATCCCCCCCAGGTTAGGAGGACTTGTGTCATTTTTCTGAACTCCGTTACCGTTATTGTCACCGCCATTTTGCGGCAGATGGCGCCCTGGGATTGGGCGAATGTGATCATGTGCTCTGGCGTGGTTGGCCAGTCCTTGAACGCGGGCGGCGCATGCGCGAAGGCAGCCCGCGCATCTGTAAGCCGCCGCCGTCTTCTCCACCCTTCCTCTCTGACCGGACCTGGAAATGCTCAGAGCCTTCATCTGGGACCGGGAAGTGGAACAACTCGATGGACAACAAAAAGTGAGTCACGAGTGAGGGAGGCAGAGCAACCGCCGGTCAGCAGCAGCAGTTAAAAGTTGGGGAGAGGAGAGTATAGACAGCGAGACCGTTACATGCCAAAAGTCCCCTCCCCTCAGGAATCAGATTAATGATTTACTGAGCTTCATAATGTTATCCCTCAGGGCTTTCAGCATCATGTAAGGGGTTAAATTATGAATCCTGCTAGGTATTTGGCATGTCGAATTCCCTGAGGGATACATCATATAGCAGGATTATTTAACCCCTTGGGGTTAATCCTGCTATATAATGCATCCCTCAGGGAATTCGACATGCCAAATACCTAGCAGGATTCATAATTTAACCCCTTACATGATGCTGAAAGCCCTGAGGGATAACATCATGAAGCTCAGTAAATCCATTAATTCGATTCCTAAGGGGGGGCTTGGAGGGGGCTTTTGGCATGTAACGGTCTCTGTCAGTACTATCTGTGCATTAACACGTGGCGTGACTCTCCTAGCGGCTGATAACCCCCGCTAGCGGCTGATAAAGGGTTAATACCACCCGCAATTCGCCTCTGCAGAGGCGCATTGCGGGTGGTATTACCGCGGTTTCCCATTGTTTTAAATGGGAAGGAGCGGTATACATACCGCTCCAAAGATGCTGCTTGCAGGAGATTTTTTTCTCTCCTGCCAGCGCATCGCCTCAGTGTGAAAGCCCTCGGGCTTTCACATTGAGAAGGCTGGGCAGGAGTTTTTCAGGCGGTATAGCAGCGCTATTTTTAGCGCTGTACCGCCTGAAAAACTCCTCAGTGTGAAAGAGGCCTTACTGCTGCTGATCGGCGGTTGCTCTGCCTCCCTCACAGGCTTACATGCTGAAAGCCCTGAGGGATAACATCATGAAAATCAGTAAATTATTAATCCGGTTCCTGAGGATTAATAATTGCATCTATTGACATTCATTTATTTATTCATTTAGCGCTGTACTTCATTTTACATATTTCAGTGTAGGTGTATGTGTCAGGTAGGTGTCGGGGGTCAGTGTATGTGTCAGGTAGGTGTCGGGGGTCAGTGTATGTGTCAGGTAGGTGTCGGGGGTCAGTGTAGGTGTCGGGGGTCAGTGTATGTGTCAGGTAGGTGTCGGGGGTCAGTGTAGATGTCGGGGGTCAGTGTATGTGTCAGGTAGGTGTCGGGGGTCAGTGTATGTGTCAGGTAGGTGTCGGGGGTCAGTGTATGTGTCAGGTAGGTGTCGGGGGTCAGTGTATGTGTCAGGTAGGTGTCGGGGGTCAGTGTAGGTGTCGGGGGTCAGTGTATGTGTCAGGTAGGTGTCGGGGGTCAGTGTAGGTGGCGAGTAAAAATGCTGTCCCCCCCAGATTTGTAAGGGTTCCTACACCCATGCCCACAGCACAGCCCAGCTGAAACAGAGACCCAAATTTGGACCAATTTACAATGGTCAGAGTCACTTAACTCTCTGACCCTCTCTAAATTTTAACTAGCACCAGTTATGAAAAGTAACCAGGCGCTACACACTACAGAGTCCTGACTACTGAACTGTATATACTACAAAGGCCTGACTGATAAAAACTCTGTAAACTACAGAAACCTTGCCACTAAATTCTATACACTGACTTCTGAATTCTACACACTATGGATGTCCAACCACTGCACTGTATTCATTCTAGAGGCCTGACCTCTGACTGCCTCTTGTAGTACATTAATTGGGGAATTTTTTGGGGGTACAAGGACTGGGGCATATGTGTGCAGTGTATACAACAAAAAGGCACAGGATATGTTTATTGGTCCTTCGCCCAATTCGCCGGTAAAGTAGCGCTGCAATACGCCTTTGACCTCTACTGATGGGTTGCCACATTGCAGTGTCCACTTTTTGGATTAGGGGTGTCAACGCTTTCAGTAGATGTTGGAAACACTCCTTGCTCATCCGCAGGTAATTGTCCGTATTGTTCTCCTTCAACTTTTGCAGAAGAGACAAACGAGAGTACTTCTGATGGTTAATAAGCCATTGCTTGGACAATGTCCTTCTTCTGGGCTTCTTTTTCTTAAGGACATTGTTTATTGCCGATACTTCCAAGATGGAAATTGCAAGTGCTGGGCCAATAATATCTTCTGTCCAGTACTTCATTTGGAATATGAGAATGCATGAATAGACAGGAGAACGAATGAATGTGCGCAGAGCAATTCAACAATTCACAATAAAAATCCGGGTATATAGAAAATAGGGAAAAGGCGTGGCAATACAGGGTCACACGCACATTACATTACTTCCTATGAAACAAAGGCACACAAAAGGGAAGTTCTTACCAATCGTCCGAGAAAGTTTGCTTTAGTAGCATTCTTGGATGTAAATCTGAAACGGCGTGCAAAAAAATAATGAACGATCAGTCGTCTGATTTTCTCATCGTGTGTACAAGGCTTAAGCCTCTCCCACTGTTTGGCACAATATTTCCACACCTACCACTCTCCTCTTATTATAAATTCATTTTCTGGTTGTCCTGGTGGCCAATATCTCCTGGACTGAAAGTTCACAGATTGAGCCTGCACTTGGTCTATTCGAAAATTCCTTTCCTATATCACAAAAGAACATGGTGTGGATTGGTGCAACAAAGCAATTCTGGAATAAAAAAAAAAAACATAAGTCGGTGGTCTGACAAGTAATGCCCACCTGGTACTGCGCATGTGCATCGCTTGCGCAGTACGGAGTCGCCGAAATCCTCCGAACATCGGAATTTACAATCAGCTGTAGACGGCGCCTGTGCACAATAGCCAACATTGTGCCACACACACGCGCCCGATGCTTGTGTAAGTCGGATTTCTTCATGATGGGCGAGGGGTGGATGCCTACAGAATGGGGCGTATTTTGTAATATTGGGCAGTGTTGCTAAGATGGGGGCGGAATTTTTCACGAAACTCAAACACATCTCCTAAACAAATATATCTCTGCTATTCTTCCTACACGTGTTGCCCTTCAGTTGGCTAAACACACCCTGCAAACACGTGTAGGAATAATAGCAGAGATATATTTGTTTAGATGTGTTTGAGTTTTCGCCCCCATCTTAACAGCACTGCCCATCATTACAAAATACACCCCCTTCTGTAGGCATCCGCCCCTTACACGTGCCCATCATTAAAAAAAATCCGCTCCTTGCAGACTTGCATCCGCCCCTTGCAGACTTGCACGAGCATAGAGAGTGTGTGGCACAAAGTCGGCTATTGTGTGCAGGTGCCGTCTACAGCTGATCATAAATTCCGATGTTCGGCGGCTTTCAGCGGCTCCGTACTGCGCATACAATGCGCATGCGCAGTTCCGGGCGGGCATTTCTCGACAGGGGACATTTCTCGACAGGACACCGGCCATAGATGGTGTGATTTTCTTTGCTGCAACACACAGTAATTATTGATAGCAACTATAGGCTGACAGGCTGATCGATCAAACAACTATGGGTACATTCAGCCTGGCCATACATGGTTTTAATCTCGACCACTTCCTGCTGAACCGGCCGAGATTGGAACTACCTATGGCTGGCTTAAAGCCAGCTTCATGTAAATAAAATAAAAGATCCACTCTTATAGTGGGGTCCCCTGCACTGCAAGGGTTAAACGCGTGTTATGTCCAGAGCATTGCTGAACAGGTTGTATTACGTATCTGTATTTTTGCTCCAGCACTCTCCTCCTCTGGGAAAAGAAAAATCGCGCTAACCACACCAATTGTAATCGAAATAAATAAATATGTGAAAAGGCAGCAAAAAACGTGACAAAGCACCAGTATATATGGAAAAGAAAATTTTGCGCCAATCTAGTTAATAACATTCAAGTCCATTGTGAACAACACAAATAAATAAATAAAAAGTCCAAAAATTAGTGAAGTTCTTGTGACAAACAACACCCGGTGCACCGATATTGATAGTGAGCCACCACCACACGGACAGAGGCTTACCAGATGGTAGGTAAATAAAAGCGTTGTTAAACAATCCACAGCAGGATATCCAGATAGCATGGACACGCACAGGTTGGGATCAGGGATACAGCTCATCCACGGAGGGATGTGGTTGAATCAGCACAGACAAAAACCTCTAAGACCTTTCCAGGGAGCTCAGCAGCATGTCATGTAGAAAAGAAAGCCGCACATGGTGTAATACGTCCAACGTTGTTTATTTAAAACAGGTTAAAATCTACTTACATCCATAAAATGTAACAGCAGCATAAAAGAGATGCCGGCCGGCATGGATAGGAGCCCTTCCTCCTCGTACAAACGCGATGACGTCACTGCACGCCGTACCCAGACGCGTTTTGTTATACGATAACTTTTTCAATGGAAAAGTTATCATATAACGAAACGCGTCTGGGTACGGCGTGCAGTGACGTCATCCCGTTTGTACGAGGAGGAAGGGCTCCTATCCATGCCGGCCGGCATCTCTTTTATACTCTCCTCCTCTGCCCAAAGCTCCAGTCTGTGGTCAGAGACTTGGTGTCATTATGTACAATATAGGGACATTGACCCAGTATTGTATATTTAGGAGGCTGGATGAAGTGCAACTGGCGCAACGTACATCTTTCAGAGGAGCTGCCAGGAACCAATCGCAGTACTGGAGGAAGCCTTATAGTTATTAACCACTTGATCACTGGGCACGTAAACCCCCTTAATAACCAGACCAATTTTCAGCTTTCGGTGCTCTCACAATTTGAATGACAATTACTCAGTCATACAACATTGTACCCAAATGAAATTTTCGTCCTTTTTTTCACACAAATAGAGCTTACTTTTGGTGGTATTTAATCACCGTTGGGTTTTTTATTTTTTGCGCTATAAGAGAAAAAAGACTGAAAATTCTGTAAAAAAAAAAAAAAAAATTTCTTTATTTCTGTTATAAAATTTAGCAAATTTCTTATTTTTTCTTCATTCTTTTGCATAAATATGAAAGATGAAGTTACACCGAGTAAATAGATACCCAACATGTCACCCTTCAAAATTGCACACGCTCGTGGAATGGCGCCAAACTTTGCTACTTAAAAATCCCCATAGGTGACGTTGCAGGGTATTGTGGGGTATTGCAGAGTATTGTGGGGTATTGCAGAG